>NC_059476.1:41053591-41358923 GCF_018139145.2 Gymnogyps californianus | reverse complement strand
GTCACTCAAGTTAATAATTAAGTCTTCTCCCCCTGCAAGGCAGGGGGAGATGCAGAAGACTGAAGAAAGCATGAAACCTACTGTCTTTTTGTGATGCTTTCATCTCAAATATATTTTATGCTTTCGAAAACCTACTTAGCAGAGGCAGTGTTTGGTGCAGGTTACTTGGGCTTGGTTTTTGTTGATAAAGAGAACATCCATCCTAATAAGCTGCTAAGTGTAACTGGTTTCCCTGTGCTGTGTGTAGTTCATTAACGTAAGTGAATATTTAAACACCTTTAAAATGTTTGTCTGTATTGTTTCTGGTCTTATCAAATGTGTTAATATAGTTGGGGGGGGGGGGAATCCTTGAAAGTAGCCCCCCGACCTTTGTTCTGATAGCTCTTGACCAAGAGCTGTTAAGAGAAAAGAAAGTCTAATTTAGGAGACTATAATGTGTCTCTTAAAGAAATGCAGCTTTTAAAACGTAATTATTGCTGTTGCTAGTCTTTACAGTTCACTCATCCAAATCAGAGGAGCAAGACTTGTATGGAGCAGAACGCGTCCTGTTGATGCTTCCTTCATCGGCTTGTGCGGTGCTGCTCTGGTATCCAATTACACATCTGTATGCAAAGAAAAACACCAATAAATCTTTATTGTGAAAGCATCTTCACTAACCGTAGGTTTTGCTTGCGCTAATTTGCTTAGATTTAAACAAACAAACAAAAAATCTCCCTCTGCTTAACCACGAGACTAAAGCTTTTTTCTCTCTTGGACTTCCCAGCATGGTCTGCCTTCTGTCTCCCTGATTTTGAAGCTCTTTGGAGGTAGCTTGCTTTATTTAAATGGAGTTAAGGCGAAGCATATTGCCACTTAGAAAAAACACTTAGAGGAATCCCTGAAGTCCACTAGCTGTGGGTTTTTCTAATGCAGGAAGCATAGCTGTGTGAAAACTGGCGGCTTTCTTACCGAGTTGGGTGAGGCGCAGGTGTGCAGTGGGGAGGCAGGGTAGCAGAATTCCTGAGGTGCGCTCGCTGGGCTGGCTTCTTGGGGTGCAGTGTTGCAACCTTATTAGCCGGCTGGGACAGGGCTAGGAAAATTTAGCGCTCCTGTGAGCATCAGTTGGTGTGGGTCTGGGGAACGGTGGTGAGTGGGGCTGCGTTGCCGAAGCCTTCATCAGAAAAAGAGGTAGGAGGAAACAGAAGTAAAAACAGCAAAAGAGGTTGTAATTCCCGTTTTAAGAACTGAAACAGCCTTACGTTAGGTATATTGCCCCCAAAACCCAGCAGTTTGGAAGGAGATCTTGCTGAATAGAGCAGCCGCTTTTCTTCTTTGCGCAGCCGTAGCTGTGTGGTGTATCTGGAGAGGAGAGCTTTTGCAGCCTTGGTTTAAGAAGGATTTGTAATAGCTGTCATCTCTTCCTGTCCAGTGCAGCCTATACCTTTAAGTTCCTTGACTAAAAAAGAGCATCGCATTTTGGAGCATCTTACAATTTTCCTTGCTGGTCCATTAGTGTATTAGCTTAGCTTTGTGTGTGCTGAATGCCATTAAATGTCACTTGCAGATTTAACGTTGGGAGCACTGAGATTTGTGCTAATTGAATTTAAAGTCTTATACTTGAATTTGTTAAAATGGCAGATTCAGACAATTGAAATGCTTTAATGGGAGAGTGTATAAGCGTTTGCAAATTTGCTCTCGTAAGTGAATCTAACGGTGCATTTGTGTAGATGCAAGGGGAGACCCTGAGCAGACGGGTCAGGTTTCGATGGGGCTTTACGATCTCTTTTTTTAATTACGATGTGGTTATAGCTGACAAAATCCGGTATGTTGAAAGTCTTCATACTTGACATCTGTTCAGGGTCATTGTTGACACTAACTTAAATAGTTTTATAAAAATCGTAGAGAATATAGAGCCTTTCTCTCAGCTCAAATTAAATTTCTCCTTCTCCTGCAGCCATAGTTTTAGGTACTAATGGAGAAGGGGTAATCGTTTGGGCTGTTGGTCTTTAAACTCTGTGCTTTCTTCAGTTGTCTGTGGATCTGACTTCTGGGGTTTTTATGCATGAGAGAACACCTTTTGCACCTGAAGGTTTGTTGGTTTTGGGGGGAGGGGATGTTTGGGTTTTTTTGTTTTTTGTAGAGGACAGTCTGCACAAAAACTCTGGCATTTAACGCTTCTTCTTTATTCTTAACTTCAGCAAAATAACCAAGGATTCAATAGACACAGAAACAGCTCTCACCACCTACAGGAGACCCTACTGCTGTGCTTTTCGTGAGGCAAAGTGTTAAAGATACTACCCTTGATCGGAAAGGAGTCATAAAGGTTGTTACTAGGCTTTCCTAGCAGTATAAATCTGTGCCTCCCTAGGTAGCACAATGCTTTTAAGAAGTTTGTCTTGAAACACTTCCATAAAATCTCCTGATACCACACTTTGACCTTCTGCCACTGAGCTGGCATTTCGTACGGGCTTCTGGCATGAGCTCTCCTGCCACTTTAAAGTAAAAATTTACCGGGCATTGAAAAGTTTGACTCCACAGTCCGCAGCACTGTGCCAAGCTATAAAAGCCCTATTTGTACACGGAATGGATTTTTGCTTGCTAGGAAGGCTTGGGTAGCGCTTCAATAACTGCATAGGAATGGCTTTGAATCTACATACTAATGAAACAGCTCCATCTCAATCGAGCTATATTGTCTCTTCTGCTCTGAAGCCTGTACTTTGTCTTCCTTGTGCCCTTGCTCTTCTCTGTAGAGTTTTATGTAGTCGGATTATATTGCTCTGGAAAACTTTGTCAGGGAAGTTAGTTTAAAACTGTTTGAAAGGCTTAAAAATGACTCCTGCTGTTACCATGATGAAAAAGACCTTGAAAACGCTTTGAGGGCGATTACTGCAAAAATACCTGTTTGGCTACGCGAATGGCATCCTGTTCCCAGAGCTCACCATTCACTGATGAAGTAACTCCACGGTGGCCACCTTCAGCGGAAGCACTGTTAGCCAGCTTGGCTAGCGATGGTGCATCAGGGCTCAAGGTCCGCTTGCTTTAAATGGGAGTGAAAATCCAGCGCCAGCAGGTGAGTCAGGCAGCGGGGAGCTCGGGGTGAGCTTTGCTGCTTGCAGAGGGTGCGTGAAGAATATGAAGTACCAATGGTCTGTGGATTTTGAGTGTCTGGGGAATGCATTTTTAGTCTAATTGTTAAGCAAAGAGGACTTAGAGGAAGGAAGAGGAACATACGTGTTCTTCTCAGAATGCTGAAGTTGGGTTTTTGGGGGGCAGGGTGCTGAGCAGAGGCAGTGTGGGGGTAGGTGATCTTCAAAACAGCACTGTGAACAAAGCAAGAACGGACAGAAAAGGGTGAATGCAAGCACGTGAAGGTCCCTACTATATGACTTGACAGAACACGTTGTTCTGTTCCCACCAGTATTTTTGGGATGCCAGGATATGCGTTTAATGGAAACATGATTTTATGGAGACTCGCCGTGCTAGGAGAAGCTCGCATTTGCCAAAAGCAATACTTAGTAATGGGCTAGGGTTTCTTATCTACTCTTCATGGAACAGTGCAAAAGCCTTATTTTGCAGTAATGAGCAATTATCCGCAAATTAACAAAACGACTTGTCAGATACTGCCTTTGTTTTCATGCATGTGCAATTCCCTATTTCAGTTTCTCTCCCTTTCGAACTCTAAATAGATGGTTTATCAAAAGACGTTTTCAAAACAAAAACAGGGCCTGAAGCATGTTTATCAGAAGTGGATTATTTGCATTCTGATACTTTGTTCAGAATTACTTTGGGAACGCTTGCAAGAAAACGGGTATCTATGCCGAGAAGATACAGACCCATAGAGCCACATGTCTTGTCTCCAAGCACCTGTAATGTTTTTGAGAGGGAATGCCAGAGTCCAACTGAGAGTTCAGTAAGTATAAGTGGCTATGAGATGACAGTCACAGACAAATTTATGTTACCTCCTGCTCAGAGCAAGACTAACCTCAGAGGTACGTCAGGTTTTTCAGGGTCCAGTTGGATTTTGAAAATCTCCGAGGAGGGAGACCTGTTGCTGTAAGAACCTAATGTGGGCTTTGGGGAAAGGGGTTCCCACCTCGTGCGTAGAGACGGTCCGTCCTGCAAGCTTTATTCAGTGTTTCTCAGCGCCAGGGTGGGATGGGAGTGGAGGAGAGGGAAGAACCTGAGATACAGATGATGTTTAAGATACAGGTGCACCAGATTTATGCAAGAGAAAAGGCTGTTAGCTGTTTTCTTCTCTGTGCCTGTCCATTTGAGCTGATGCTCTCAATGAACTACCAGTTACTCCTTAAAGATCTTAACTTCTGAACGGCGCTGCTTAACTCACAGTTCATCACGGCACGAGTAAATTGACCGGCATCATTTTATAACTGCCTGCAGGGAACTTTCCTTGGCCATTTTATTGAGTGGCTGCCAATCTTTAAAATCCTTTTATGATTCCTCCCATTAGACTTCTTTGCTAATATCGCACAAAGTACTTAAGAGGTTAAAAGTAGATTGTTTGCATTAAATTTGTAATCCCTCTCACACTGGTAGTAGTGCTTTAATACTGTCCATTTGGAGTTGGATATGAGCAAATATTTAAAATAATTGTCCACTCTACAAAAATGTTTGTCAGCTTCATAGATTGTTTTGTATTTTATTCATTAACAATCTGGGAATCTTGTTTCCGTGTTCAGGGCTTCTTTTTTGGTCTTTTCATGGTTGTAGCCTGATAGCAGACTACTAGAAATCATAGGGATACTGAAAATCATAGGGTATTGCTCTATTCCTTCAAGTGATTCCACTGTAATAGCGATGTGTTGAAATTCAGCCTGCAAGATGCAATGCCATGCTACTAAATTAACTACTTGTGTTTATTTGCAGAGTGGATAATAACCCAGTCAGTGTTTGGCCCTTCTGCTATAAGCTTCGCAAAAACTGTGAAGTGGATAATGCTTTCCTTGCCTCCATCTAGCTGCGCTTGTCAGCACATGTGTTACGGTGTGCGATCTTTGTATTCGTGCAAAGATATCCTGACACCATTGAGAATGGGGTTGTACATGTGTTCCTGTTACATGCAGCTGTGGGGACACTGAAGCTCCAACCTTTTCAAGGTGAAGGTTCCAAAGTCTGGTCTCGCTGCGTGTGCGAAATTTGTCGTAGCAAATTAAAAAGCCAAAACAGCTTGATAATTATGAAAATCCAAGTCATGTTTACCTGATTTCAAGAAAAATTAATCTAATGTTTGTCTAGACTGCTTAATAAATATAATTAATAAACTATATCTGAACACTTTAAAGCACAAATAGGTTTGGAAAGACAATTTGTACACTGTGTGAGAAGGATTCATTTTTCTTGTGACCTGCGTCGAGGTGAAGGCTTTATATCTTTCGTAGGTAAGGTGCTACTGCTTGTAACTGCCTTGTGTTTCCATCTGCGTTGTGCATAGTTGGACCTTACAGGGGGAAGTGATTTCAAAGTAGCTGGATATACAAACGTACAATCCAATAAATACACCTTACCCCTTTTTTAACATCGGAAAAAGTAACTGCATCTCATAGTGTTGGTTACTCAGAGGTAGTTGGGGCACACAGTTCAGTCCCATCTCTTGTGTAAGTTCATGCATAAATGTTATTACTAAGACTTTGACTAATTGCATGGCGTTTAATGTGCATGCAAATACTAATAAGGATGGCATGCTACTTTCTAAAGGATCCTAGCTGATTTATTAGGCGTTTTCATTTAAGTAGCAATTAAAATCTTTTTGATGTGTTCAGCGTGCGGACCAACTCCAGATGTTCACTGGAGATGAACTGCTTGAATTTCCTAGAGTGAGGGAGACTGGTTTTCACTGGTGCATTACTCTGAGCTGGTGGTTGCAGTGGCAGGGTGGCTTGTGGCAGGCGGAGGCTTCCCAACCCTGGGACCCAGGTGAGGTGTGAATGCCTTGGAGCTGTAAGCGCTGATCCCTATCACTAAATCCCTGCTTTTAGGTTGAGAGGCTGCAGATTCAATTCCCAGAGAAACCAAAGGTTCAGGTCCATCTGTTCAAAGTGAGCTTTCTGGGCTGAATTAATTCATGGCTGTCAGAGCTGATTTCCTCCCCCTGCTTCTCTTCATCTCCCCTGTTTCCAGTGTTAAAGGGTGTCCCAGGAGGTTATGGAGAAATGCGTTGTGGTTTACCTAGCAGAGTAGGACCTTACCAAGAGGGAAATAGCAACACAGCGAATGTCGGTACGTGGGATCGTGCCCGTGTTTTCTGCCCTCGCTAGCGCTGTAGTAACTGACTTTTCTTCCAGGTCTGTGTCATGCAAAATACTAATGGCAATCTCTGCGCCCCTGAAGTGGAATAACTTCTGCAGTAACTGTGTCAACAAACTTCATTTGTGACTGTGGAGGTGTTGATTTTGTTTGGTTTTTTTTTTTTTGTTTAAAAACACACCACGTGAGGCAATTGTGGGTCTGTAGTAGAGTAAACTGAAGTGAGTATTGCTTTTGTAAGACGTGACAACTAAAGCACTTGCTGGCAGTGAATAGCCAATGCAGTGACAGGACCTGTGAAGACAGCTGGAAATGCTCAAACTTGCTTGTTTCCCAGTACTTTCCTGAATTAGGATAGTTGGGATAGAGCTTAATGCAGCCTTAAATGCTTGCAGAGTATATTTTAATGTAACTCTCGTATAATAGACTATGCCATATTCACTTAGTGCAACTCGCTGCTGTCGGAAAGAAGCACTCAAGTGCCATTGAGTCTCTTTGCCTGGGCTTGGTGGGTTTTGGGGTGCTGGAGCAATGCTTTTAATGCGGCATGGTGTGGGACTGCGAGATCTTTTCCCTCTGGGATGAGAGTCCCTCTGCCCAGTGCAGTCCTGTCCCTTGCTCCCCCAGCGGATGCCCAGTGATTTCTCTGAGCTGGAGCACAGCCTTGCTGCTCCGGCACTGGAGACGGCGAGGGGCCGGCGGAGCACCACGTTCTCCCTCCGGCAGAAGGGGTTGAAGCGAGCAGAGATGCCATGAATGGGAAATCCCTGGGAAAGGATCTGGTGGCAGGGGAGGAAGCAGAGGAGCAATGGCAGAGGGCACAGGCAAGATGCCACTGGGGTATTTGTGGTGCCTGATCTTAGTAAGATACGATTAAGATATTGATGCTACTACATTGATGCTGTAGCCGCCTTGACTAGTCCATCCTCTAGGAAGGGATTTCAGCACTTATAAAGCCAGTTCTCAGTATTCTAGGTAAAGTGTGTGTATGTGAATGTATGCTTGCCTTTGGTGTGTATCCTAGACACAAAGAGGTGTGAAATCAGAAGGATGATTTAGGGTGAGAGCTCACAGGCACAAGGGCTTTGGACATGCAGCTGTGTATAGTTCTTGCATCCTTTTGTCTTTGCTCTTAATGTTGCTAATAGTCACTAAAAGAGGCAACACAGACTTCAGCTAGAAGGAAGGAAAAGTCCCCTTGTTTCCACAGACACTGCAAAGTGAAATGTCTGAAGTATTTGAAGAGCTGAACATGCTGATCTTTCTGTATTTATAGTTTAAAAAATGGGGAAAGAATTAAAATAAATAAAAAGAGGAGTAGTCTCTGTATTGGCTTCTCTGGAGGCAGTATTATCCTCTTCTGAACTTAAGGATTTGTTTCCTTTCAAGGACTGCTTTAAAAACATTTCCTTTTTTATAAAGCAGAGGTGAATTACTCTGTTGTCATTTAAGTGAAGTGACTTGCTGGATGCTTAGTAATAACGCACATATTTTATTTGTCCTGTACTTTTTTTTTTTTTTAAAAGAGTATGATACCTGTATGATGATGTAGCCTTTCACGGCAACAAGTAGAAGACAGATTGTCTCATACAGGGCATGTTAGATTGTTTCGAACAAAGTACCTTTCTTTTTTTAATTGGTATTTTTATTGCTATGATTTACATTTGCAGGGTGAGGGCAGCACTGTTCCTCCAGTGGCTTAGACAAGTGTTACAGTTAACTCTGTAGGGAGGAGGAGGAGAGCTATTCCCTTATCTGGAGACTTCCTTAGGTACTTACAAAGCTGCGTACTTAACTTATTCCTCAAGTGTAAGTATTAATATGCAGTATATGTTCAGTAAAGCGACACGTTTTTAAGCACAGCATTTAACAGAAGTATTCTCAGCATGACTTTGCAAGTATTCCCAAATTAAACGTACCAGTTGTGGTGGTACTTGTCATCAAAGTGAGTGGAGGTTTGTACAAGGCTCAGAAATGCAGCTAAAAGCATACACTTTCAAATCACCTCTTAAAGCAGTCCTTCTAGCCTTCCGGGACTGGTCTTCTCGCCGTTCCTCCATGTCTTCCTCCTCCTCGTGTCCATTCCCACCTTCTCAAGGCCCTGCCATGTCCTGTGAGACCTCTGCTGCCACCACCTTCCCCCTGGGCTCATAGACATCCCTGAGAGGTGGCTGTTACCTGACGGGTAGAGGGAAGGAAACAGAAATCGAATCTCTCCAGCTACTTGTCGTTAGAAGGAGCAGGGACAGCAGTGGGAAGCGAGGGAGCCCCAGCTGAGCGCACGGGAGGAAAGCGGACCCCACCACCGAGTCACGGAGGAGGATCTGCTGCTGTGGAAGGAGAGTGCCTTGGCTCCTGCTCGGAAAGGGTGAGTCTTGGCCCCACCTGGAGCACATGGCGTAGGTACCACTGAGTCCTGCCTTGCTGCCGGGGACCCTGTGCTGTATTTGGGGCTTCTGATGAGGTGAGAAGGGAAGGGGAGCTTGATAGTTAAACAACAGCTGCCTTTGCTAGATCAGTCACCAGGTTTGTGTGTGTTGTTTATATACTCAAAATGTAGGAAAATTGTTCTGGCAGGTGTTGTCAAACTGGGATTCTCTTTTCGTGCTCACATGCAATTAATTTCCTAGAAATTTCAGGGAGGGGATGAAAATGTTGTTGTAGATTGTTTGTAACAACTGGTAATACATGCAGCTGATCAAGCGTAAACTGAGGGCTGGTTTTTGAATGTGCTAAAGCAGGAAACAAAGCCTGGCTTGGTAAGGTCAGCATCAGAAATTTAGGGTCTGTGTTGATTTTTCTTTTGTATTATAGTTTATAGAGAATGTTTCCTTTTTTCCTTAATGAAACTGCTTTTGCAACATGTGTCAATCCATCTTTAATCCTACGTAGAAAGACCCATATCTGATGAAAGCAGAATCTGCTGGTGCTTTGGGGACTTCAGATATCCCTTTTGCAGCTACCAGCTCAGCAGTTAAGCCTATTACAGTAAACCCTTTAGTTGTGCCATCCAGGTTGTTTCTCACCCTTCCCCCAGTCAGGCTGTTCAGCAAACACCCTTCCAAGTGCAGGGTTGTGGGGGACATGGGAGAATGCTTTGCCACAGTTACTACCCCTTCCTTTAACAACCAAAAAACAGTGTGCAGAGCTGCAAGGGAGAGGAGGGAGGATCCTCATCCTGCTTGGTGCAAGTGTACACGTTTGGATTTTCACCAAGCTGTCTGCGATGAGCCAGAATAAAACTAACAAGTGAAGGCATCCCAGTTATGCTCCCACCCAGGTCATATGTGCCACTGTGTCGTGCTTGCCCTGCAAGAGATCAGCCTGCATGTTTACATCCAGAAGTGCGACCAGGATCACAATTTATGGGTTTCAAGGAGATCCGCTTTTCCCAGCAAATGTATGCGTGAGGCTGGAGTCAGGGATAAGCATCCCCCGAGGCAGGGCAGGGGGAGCTGGCCGCAATTCCTGGCTGTGCAGGGCTGCCTCCCCTCCCTCCCTCCCTGCGGAGGGGATGGTCCCATTCCAGCAATTAAGGGGAATTAGCATTTGCTTGGCGAGCCCCGAGACTTCGCAGATGGCTTTTAGAGAGGTGGAACGGATTCCTGTTCCTGACCCTGAGGTGTGTCCAGTTTTGGGGCCTGTGGTTGGGGGGAGGTGGATCCAAAAACCATGCTTTTGCCAGATCCGAGGCCAACCGGCTTGTCAAATCTGCAGTTTAAAGGTTTCTTTTGCTGAAGAGTGGAATATGTTGTGCTATAGATATTTCTAAGGACCTGGGTGCTGCTGGCACATAAATTTCTTGCTTACATTGGGAACTGAAAGCGGGCAACTCCAAAAATATATCCTGTAAAGCAGGACTGGTGGGTTAATGTCATGTTGGGCTGCTCAACAGAAATGGGCAGAAACAGCCGTTTTCAAAAGGGTTTGTTTAATGTCGTGGTTTCAGTGTTTTTATGGTACCAGCGCTCTTTTTTTGGTGTTACGTTACTGTTATCCCTTTTGAACAAGGCTTCGTGGGGTCTTCTGGGCGTATGGGGGAAGGTCCTTTCTACTGACAGTGACTCCTTGCTCCCAAGCGCAAGATTTCTCTGCAGCCCCAGCAGCACTTTTCCCTTTTGAGGAAAATGTAGCTCAAGTTTCCTCCCTCTTTTCCATTATTTTTTAGAGAAAATATGTTGTTTTGTTCAGGTCAAATTTGAAAATACATTGCTGGAGCTCGGTTTTTCTCTTTCCTGCCAATTTAGTGTTTTTGCACCTTTCATAAATCATTTGATTAACTGCTAGAACTGGAAGAGGCTGTTTGGTGTTTATAAAGCTAACGGAAAACTTGAGTAACATGCATTATAGGAGATGGCCTCTCAAAAAGGGAAGTAGTGCAAAAGCCAGTAACCTTTTCCTTGTTGACAGACTTGTTTGGAAGAGATTATTAATCCCTCACATCCGTGCAGATGCAACTTTCAGACTCCCGGCTATTAGTATTTTTAACAGGAGCGGACCACAGCGGGGAATTCCCCCCTCCCTCCCCAATCCAGTACTTTGGTTTCTTCAGGGAACTTCTTTCAAAAACCACAGTTTGTTAACTGGATGCGGTATCAAAGTTTACCACAGAAACTGTCAGAAGGAGAAAGGAACGCAGCTCTTGCTGAAATACGACAGACACAGTAAAAATATTCAAAACAAGGTGTAAAAGCATTGAGGTTGCATAGTGAAAATGGGGAGATGATGAGGACTAACAGAGGAGACCCCGGGGAGAGTGAGTTGCTCATTGTCCTGGTTTCGGCTAGGACAGAGTTTATTTTCTTCCTAGTAGCTGGTATAGTGCTGTGTTTTGGATTTAGTAGGAAAATTCTGTTGATAACACACTGATGGTTTTAGTTGTTGCTAAGTAGTGTTTATACTAAGTCAAGGATTTTTCAGCTTCTCGTGCCCAGCCAGCAAGAAGGCTGGAGGGGCACAAGAAGTTGGGAGGGGACACTGCCAGGACAGCTGACCCAAACTGGCCAAAGAGCTATTCCATACAATATGACATCATGCCCAGTATATAAACTGGGGGAGCTGGCTGGGAGGGGGCATCGCGGCTCGGGAACTAACTGGGCATCAGTCAACGAGTGGTGAGCAATTGCATTGTGCACCACTTGCTTTGTATAGTTTAATTCTTTTAGTATTACTATTGTCATATTATTATTATCATTATAATCGTTTTTCATTCCTTTCTGTCCTATTAAACTGTCTTTATCTCAACTCACGAGGTTTTTTTTTTTCCTGATTCTCTCCCCCATCCCAGGGGTGGGGGGCAGTGAGCGAGCGGCTGCGTGGTGCTTAGCTGCCGGCTGGGGTTAAACCACGACACTCATGCAGGTCAAAACTAGGCTGGTGATACTTCTGGCTTTGGGGCCTGAGGCTTTCAGAATAACGTTGGTGATGGCGAGGCTGTGACATGGCACGGCGGTTCCTCCATCCAGAAGATCTGGCTGTGCCTGTCAGCCCCACGGCCGTGCCTTCCCCAGCTCCGCGCGTCCGCTTTGCGCAGCGGAAGGACTGTCGGATCTCTTCTTGTCTGCCGCCTTCTCTTTGGAAGCGGTCAAAGTTAAATCAGAACCTTCATCTATTTAAACTCAAAGCGTGTATTCGTTAGTGGCGTTGGGGGCAATTCTCAGTATTGAACTGTTGCTTCTGGGAAAGGCAGCCTGCTGCGGAACAGCCGAGGCTTTGCGAGGTGCCAAGGAGGAGCCTTGAAGTGCATCTCTCGCAGTTGCTTTTGTAGTGCCCGCCCAGGTTTGCTTGTCCTAAAGGGCTTTGCTCTGCCTTGAAGGCAGAGGCTTAGCAAACAGAGCGCTCTCAAAAGCAAACTCTGAAAGCGTATCTTTTTTAGAAGGAATTTCTAAATCGTTTCCCCGAAGCCTGGGAGGTAACCATCTCTTACCACTTATTTAACTGCATAGGAGGGATGTTGCAGCAATGCACAAATGCTTTTCAATGCCCAGAAGAAACAAGATTAAAAAGCAATTACTGTAGCCTTGCAGGGGTGTGGTCCTGAAAATTCCTTTTCCAAGTTGATGGCTTTTAGGTCAAGACAGAGGGTAGAAAACTTTAAGTATGTGAAACAACTTTCTGCTGCAAACTATGGGAACCTTTGAAAGTTAGAATAACTTTTGTGGCTGGAAGTGTAAAAATTTTTTTTTTTTTGCTTCCTCAGAGCTCAGCTGTACTTACTTTGTTGCAGGTGAACTGGAGTTACTTTATGTATTACATTGTGCTGCCCTCCAACAGGGATGACCCCTCAACTCCCCCCTGCCCCCTAGGAAGTCATCTGCCACTTGTTAATGTGTGTGTTAAACCCACTTAAAAAGCACTCTTACTGAGATTTAGATGTCATTTGCATCAGACTAGGGATGTATTGATTTTTAACACAGTAATTGTTGCCCATCAGCCATTCTTATACACTTTGTAAACTAATTAAAGCACCCCTGTCATTCTCCCAGGTATCATCTTGTAACTTTGCTTTTCACTTGCAGTGAATTAGTCAAGTGCAAATCCAGCTTGGATTCATTGCCCTCTGCATATATGTGCAGGTCTCTCTTCTGGCCACTGCAACAAACGAATAAATGAATCTCTCTTTCCAGGAGACTCAAGTCAGTGTCGGAGGAGAAAAAAGTTTCTACTGAATTTGGTGTGTGGGGCAGCTGACAGCAAAGCCTCGCTGGGAGTTTGAGGTCCGTGGCTCCTCTGAGCACAGGATATTGTCAGGAGGGTTGCTGCTGAACTGCTGTGTTTTTTACAGCCTCGAGGGAATAAACCACTTCCAGCACACTGATAGCAGAGCCTCCGCTTGCTTGGCCTCCGGAGACCCAAGAAACAGGCACGGTTTGTGAAACTTGGGAGCAGGCTGTGCCTCAGCCAGCTCACCGAGTTCCTCTGCAGACCCAGCCGTGGAATTTAATACTCCCAGAGGGCAAGTATGTATTGAATTACTGTGCCATTACCTGTATCGTGCTGTGCTGGTGAGCAGGTCTGCCTTCCAGCTTCCTCCTACTTCCCATTGATAACTATGGCACCAACAGAATTAGCAAGAAAGGACAAGTAAGACAATTTCAGTGTAATAGCAGATATGCTGTCTCACTTCAGCTCCACTTAACCCCTGACTTTAAGTGGGTATGAGCTATTTGTGAGATGTGCTTGATAAGCTTAAAAAAGAAAAAGCCTCACTGTGAAAGAGGGGAGGAAGGAACTGCAGCAGAGCTTCAGGCTGTCAAAGGCTCTGCTTGTACTTCTGGCTGTGCATCCCTTCGTCGCTAGCTGTCCGAGGTGAAAATTAGCTCTCTATCAAGAGAAGCTGCTTTAGGAAAAGGTGTGCTTGATATTGGCCAATTTTCTTCTTTTTCCTTAGCTTTACTTTCTTCCCTTATGCAGAACTTGCTGCCCAAGTCTCACTATGTAGCTCTGTTGCTTTGATGCATATCTGTGGTGTACATTTGCAGTGACGTGAGAAGTTCCTTAACTGTAGGGAAGCATCGTGTGTAAGAACGGAGCAGGCCACTGCTGGAGGATCACTTTGTCCATGTATCTCAATGTTGTGTGAGCTTAAAACGGAGATCTGTTCTGTGTTGCATGCTTCCATACCTTTCTCTTTCTGACCTTTGGATTCTCCCCAGAGCTAAGTTTTGTTATGCCTTTGGCTCACGTAACTTGTAGTTATAAAAGAGCTTCACTAACTTCCAAATTCTCACGCCGGAGATTTCCTTGCTGAACCACTCAGGAGTCCCCTGCTCAATATCCCCGTGTATTCCTCTTCCATACCCAACCCAGCTTGTTCAATTCTTTTGTTTCCCTATTAAGCAAGAGGCAAAAAAGCAGCATTTGATCTAGTTAACAAGGATGGTGACAGGCTCTTTGTAAGCGGCTTGTGACTGTGGGGAAACCACGTGTGAAGGTGACATCAGTGTGACAGTATAAATCTTGCCACCGTGACGCCAGAAATGCTGAATGTGAGTTGAAGGTGTAGCTAATGTAACTAAACGTGAAATGGAAATGTCTTGTTCTTGGCGTTTCCAAGTTTGTTTTCAGCTGTTGTGCCTGTGCGCATCCTTTCTTCCCCTCCTGCATCAGATGTTATAACCTAAAAATAAAATGTGTTGTGCAGAGGAATGGGAAATGAGATAGCACAACAGATTTCAGCTTTCATTACCGTCGCACCGGTGTTTGCACTGTGCTGAGAGGCTTTCTTCTGGTCAGTGAAATCCGTCTAGGTCAGAGCGGTGCAGATTGTTCATCGCACGCCTGAGACTGAGGTAATGCTCATCTGCTCTCTGGCCTGTAATTAATTCAGACCCCAAACAAAATAAAAGGGGGATTGAAGAAGGCCAAAGGTTGTTCTAATTTCTCTGAGGTGAGCATAATCCTTGTAAATCTCTGAAAGTGAAGGGAATGGATTTATTTTCTATGCCGCCATCTTCTGCAGAGACTTGAAAAGGTCTCTTGGTGAGGTGGTGATGAACTGTTATGCCGCTAATTTAAACTGCTGATAGGGCACTGGCAATGGTTGTTTGGTCTGTCTGTGGCAGACCGATGACTTAACTGGACTAACCAGGATAGCCGTGTCATTTTACAAGTGTTTGGAGAAGAATTTGAGTGGACAGGGAGGCTGAAGGTCGCTTTTATATTCCAACCCCTTTGTCTACTTTAGTACTGACATGTAAATTCAACGCTACAAGGCAACTTTGCCTATTGCTCTTTGTACTGACTGGCAGCAAAGACTAAAATCTCTATGGCTTTTAGTTTGACACGCTTGAAACTTGCTGCAGCACAGGTGCCATTTGCACGCCTACTTACATGTGTTTCATGTAAGAATTAGGCTTTCTCTCCCAGCAGGTTTGGAAAGCATGTGTCTTTGGAGAAAGAAAAAGAGAGATCTCACTTTTAAAGATTGCAGGGGTCTTGTGAAACCTGGAGGTGCTGTGTGATCCTTTTGGTGTACGAGAAGCCTGTCTGTCTGCCCCTCCTGGGCTTTCAAAGGTGGAGTACAGTTCATTTCCTTTTTTTTTCTCCTTAAACTAAGACTTGAAGATCTTGTGTGACTTGTTGCTTTTGTTGTTTGTACCTCAGGAAGTCCTGCAGATGGTTTTGTATGTTGCATTTAAGCAAACCAACTAATTTTGGCACTTAATATGCCTGGTGTTAACTGCTTTTCTCCCTGGTGTAAGAAAAAACTGGAAAATGAAGGCTGTTTGGTTTTACTGTCATGCGGTGGTTGTGATGTGCTCTCGGTCTTGCAACTTGTTCAATACTAAGCAATAATACCCTCTTTGGCTTTTTAGAGCAAGACTGAAATTATCTGTGTTCTCACATAAAAGCTGTGATTATTTCTGCAGGCTAGTTCCAGGGGTCTCATCAGGGACCCATAATCTTGCTAGCTTTTGCTTAAACTCTTGAGCCTCGTCTAAGTGTTCTTATATTTAAGTGTTGCACAAGACTAGTCTTGAAAAACAATCTTGTAGGGCTGAAGTTAACCTCATGGAGCGTAAGCACCAAGATGACCGAACTTTATTCCAACTTACTTTCTTTGGGGTTTTTTTTTGGTGTATTGGATTGTCTGGGTTTCACTACTTGCAGTTCCTGTTTGTCTGAGGTCTCTGACCACACCAGGCGAATCCCAGCTTGTAAGGCAGTATGAGTAAGTCCTGTATGAAGGTCCATGTGGTTTTTAGTACCTTACAAGGAAACGGCTTATCAAACTGTAGGGTTTATTTTTCTGCACATATGTTTTTTGGTAATGTCAAAACTTGCTGTTTCATTGCCCCGGTGCTGTATAGGATCTCCTAGTGTTTTTTAACATAAAAATATAAAAGTATGTAGTATTACCTTGCTGTAAACCTGCATATAGTGAAGTTAACAGAGCAGGAAAACAGTGATCTGGCAGGTAAGGAAATGTCTTAAAAGCTTAACTTTTTTTTTTCTGTCTATATTTGGTTAATTCTACATTTGTGAAGTAGCTTGAGATAAGTCCATTGATTAATTAGGCAGTTCATGGAAGTGAGCAACTGGTGCAGAACCAGCTTGTGGTTGGGAATTCCCTGGCAGGGGCAAACAAGGAAACCACAACCCAAGAAAAGCGTGCACCTGGAGCTCTGGGATGGGGAGCCTGCAGAGCTAAATAAGGAGACGGTACAGAAAAATGCACTAATCAATAACTACTACAGAACCAGTATAGTGGGGCTGGAGATAACTGTTCCCTGCCTCCTCTTTTTCTTCTCCCCCCCCCAAGCAAAGGTATCCTGGTCTTAGCAAGAGGGTACAGCACATCTGATTTAGCCTTTGCTGCTCTACTAAAACAGGGATCAGGAATCAAATATGTTGAGATCACATCTACAGCATGTCTTTAAATGAGAAGAACTTTGAGCTGGAAAAGGAGATGCTTCTTTACTGCTTTGTGAACAATAACATTCTCAATATTCCTGTCTTCCAGTTCTGTACCCCTGGGATAAATGAGTTGTGCTGAATTGTGATTGTTTGTTTGAAAACCTCCCCTGTCAACTGTCATGTTTTTGGCTCTGGTGACCGATGTGGTTAATTCCTCTTGTCTTAAATAACAGCCTAACTAACGTGCTTTGGGCAGAGTTTTAGTTTTAAGGTGGGTATGACTATTGTAAGACTTTAAGTCTAGTAGATGGCTAGCTGGATTTCACTGCTGCAAGTTAAATTGTAGACCAGGCTGCAGGGAAATTCCCTTTACTTTTATAGTGGTTTTCCAGAGCCCACTTACTGCGGAAGACCCCATAAGTTTTGGTTTACCCTGCTGCACCATCAAGTTTTTCCTACTGATTAATACAATGATCTGCTCTCAACAAAGTGAGCAAGAGTGAAATGGCACCCTCGCTTTGTCCTCTGCTTGTTCTCAACCTTGCTAGAACAACCCTTTTTAGCATACTATTAAGACCATTACACTTTGCTTTTTGTTTGTAGTTTTGCTTTAGCAAAATAGTCTTTTATAGCTGTAAAGCCTTAAGGAAGAAAGTTTCTGGCAATATCTGTAGGAGCTGCAGTTCTTTACTGTGCAAATGCTGAAATCTGTGTCTTGCTTTAATGTTTCTCGGAGCTAAAATATTTTTGGATAAACAAAGCGTTTCACATACTGTATAAACCGATTACAGGCAACCTTTACCCTCAGAGTGGAATGCAGCCATCGTGAACATTGCAGTGTGAACAAGGACCTCTAACATAGTTGAGGGCCAGGAGTGGGATGTAGTGGGGCAACGTGTCATATCTAAATGTTAATTTTGATCGGCATATCACGCTCCAAGCCATTCACTGGATGAAAAGTTACTGGCATCCATAACCAGATTAATTTTTATATATGAAACAGTTTACAGTAGTTTATCTTCCCAAAATTGCCACTGAGTATTGCTGTGTAGCAAGTAGGAGCAGCTAGAAATGTATTTGAGGAGTGCTGGCTTAACACCAGCCCGATCAGGTTCCACTGTAGAAAAATAGACCACAAGTGATGGCAGAAATGCATTGGTAAGTGGATCTGGTAGGTATGGTTTAGCACTGACCCTAGCAGATGTGCATTCGCCCGCTGTTAGCCAGCGGCGTTGTCATTTGTCCTTCAGGCAGTGCCATGCTCAGCTCTGTCATCTGTTGGGATGGTTGCTGCTCTGTCCTTTTATTCTCTAGGCTGTTTAAATCCTAAAGGAAATATGAAGTATGTTGTTGACATTTGTTGAACATTGCTAGCAGCATTGGAGGCCGAAGTGATCAGCTTTTTGTGATGTTGAGATATTTTTGCTTTACCAGAGATGATGCCTCATGACAGAATGTAAAAATCAGTTGTTCTGCCACTTTTAGTGCTTGAAAATCTTAGTGTGGCATCTTGGGAATCATGGAGGAACCTATTGAGATGAAGTCTATTTCTGTATAATTTTTCTTGCAGAGGAAAGGCACATTTCTGGTATTTGTTATTTTACAGTAAAGGTTTTCTAAAATGTTTCCCACATGTTATTACAGAGGGGAAGAGAGTTCTCAACCTGTGGATTGTACCCTGGCTTCTGTTTACGAGAGAGAGCTGAGGGAGGAAACCCGACAGCTTGTGACAACTTAGAAGTTAGGTAGTAGTGTAAACATACCTGCTTGAATCTGTAAGTAGTCTGGAAGCCAGAAACAAGGATTTCTTTCCACCCCATCTGTGTGGGGAGACGGCACGTGGCAGTGACTGGAATCCCAAGGAGCGGGCAACGGCACGTAGACTCCCGTCTCCACACAGCGACGGACGTGTCAGACTCCTTGCCAGATAATGTTATGGACACAAAGAGTTTAAATAAGATCAAGTTGGGGTGGTGGGGGGGGGGAAGCTGAGCAGATATTTGGATGAGAGATTCACTGAGGGTTACTGAATACAGGCTCAGGAAACTCCTGGAGCTGAAAGTAGTCAAAGCCTCAGACAGAGCCTTGTCTGACACAGAGCACGCTGTTTAGCTGCTCTTACACGTTGATTCAACTGATGTAGCAGAACAGCTTTGAGGTTTTTTTTTCTGTTGCACAGGGATATCATGAAAATAAAAGCCCTGAAGCTTGGGGTGACTGAATTTGAGGGTTGTAATAGTGGAGGCAAATGCCAAACTTTTAGTTGTGTGATGGCAGCACTGAAGGGAATCTCTGTGAAAAGTAGTCCCTGGTCTTGGGTATGCTGGCTTCAGCCCAGAGGTGTGCTGCAGGAATGATACCTTCCGTTTTTCCATTTTACAGCCTTTCTTTGATTAAGTTTTCCTAGGCAGTAAGGTGAATTGAAAAGGAGGTTAAAATGAGATAGCTGCCCAAGCATTGCATACGTGGCAGTGTTTGCTGTTCTGATATCAGTATAATTATCTTGCAAATCTTCTGTTTAGAAGAGACCCACATACAAAGTATTGAATGATATTTTAAAGTATTTTTAGGCTTTAAAGAAGCCTCCTTTATAAATTTCAGTGTTGCTAAGAGCACATTTTTGTATACTCAAAAGATCTTTAACTGCTGCAGTAATGTAGGGAAAGCTGCTTAGGCACATTTTGAGTGTATTTGCCAGATGAACAGGGAATGTGTTTAGGTTTTTTTGTTTGGTTTGTTTTTGCACTTCAGTGGAGGTCCTGGTGTGCTTCATGAAGCAGGTTGTTTTTAGCGTACTTGCAAAGCTTGAGCAATGAACACAAAACTTGTCAGCACGTCTCTCCGGCTGTCCTGCTGTGTATCCCCTGACCTCTCTGCCCAGGAGAACCGTCGGCATCCAGTGATACTGCTGGAATTTGATGCACTCCACGCAATGCACCGCCTGTCCTTGGAGGAGCAGCGAAGCCAGAAAGAGCTGCTGTGTGCCTGTGACGCAGGACGGCTGACAAAGGAGACATTCAGTCACCAGCGGAGGATCATGTTCCAGGAGCGACTCTGAACTAATGCTCTTAACCCTGCTGGAGCTGAAAAAACACACAACAGATCTGGTTTTGTGCCCTGCTTATTTGCCTTAATCTCTCCAGACTGCACAGTCTGTAAATAACCCTGTCTCTCCGTTCTGCCCGTCCTCCCTTTGAGATCTGCATGTAAGCATACCAGCATCCATCCTGGTCTCCCCTTCTTCCCATGCCATCATCACCACTACTCCGCAGGAACCGTATTCCAACTAGTGAAGTCTTGTACTTGTAGTAATTGTTCTCATGTTAAAAGCTGAAAAATCTTAAGTATGAGAAATACAATTTCTCAACTCTCTGGTCAATGAAGGGTGCACCTCCTTTTGCCAAACCAGTTATTGTGATTTCTCTCTTTGTAAGAGCTTTGTATCAGCTATTACTTTTTGACGATGCTTGCAAAGGTGGAATATGTCTTAAGGGCCTGTTGTTTCAAAGCACTTGCAAAATGAGAAGAGCGAAGTTTAAACTGCTGTGGTTTGTTTCCGAGTCAGTAGATAACTTGACAGGAAGGCTTTTGGGTGTGAAGTCATGTATTTAAACACAGTGTGAATTCTGACGTGTAATGTTGCTTGCAGGTTGAGGTGAACCATTTCTGTCTCCATCTGCTTAGCAGAAGCATGTAGACCATGCTTGTCATGGAGTCCTCGGCTTTCATCCCATTCTCCTCCAGCTCCTGTAAAGCCAGAACAGGTACCAGTCAATGGAAAATGATCCATGAGATGCAAAACACCAGTTTGATTGGTAAAAATAAGCAGTATAATAAGCAATTTGAAGTAGTTCTTATTGGTGGCAGAAGACAGAAAGCTTCACTCGTGTTATTGTGTGTTCCGAGAGCGGCAGCGAGGTCCGTAACTCTGGTCGTACCCTGCATTCCTTATCGCTAACATGTTTGCATAACGAACTCACAAGGTATGTTGTACGAAAGGTCAGGGGCTGAAGGGAAGGCTTGTCATTTCCTAGTCGCTTTTTGGGAAGAGGCACGTGGCCTTTTATGAGCGGGTTTACTGATCGCAAGTTGAGGGAGCCCTTGGTGGGTTTGCCAGTAAGCAAGAAGCGTGTATTTCAGAAGCAGATGTTGCAGCAGACAGCATTGCATTCAAAAAGACGTTACAACAGTATGCTTTGAGATGATTATCAAAGCTGAGGCTTTCAAGAAAGTCCTTCTAATAGATATGTGTGTGTATGTATATATGCACTAAATGGACTGCTAGTGAGAGCTGTATGTAGTGGAAACTTCCAAATATTGATCCAGAAAATATGATCTGTCTAAATAATCAGACCTTGGGTTTTTATAACCTGGGGAAATTATCTAGATAGGTCCGACTGTGAATATCCTGAAAATGACCTAACTATGAGTTAGTTGCAGTGTGTTTCCTTTTATTAATGTTTTCTAACCTAGTAATAACTTGCTTTTTTAGAATTAACTAATCCTAGCTTTTTATCTTCAAAGCATTTTCAGGTGAATCTGGGAAATTCTGAGTGTCTCACCCTGTAGGGACAGTTGAAAATATCAGTGTGTACCAAGTCACTTCTCGATGTCCTGGCATCCATCTCTTTTAAAGATTTCCAAGTGTCTCTGGGGCAGTTGGCACCCTAAGTGGTAAGGAGACTCATAGCAACATTGGGGCCAGGTTTGTGGAGAGCAGTGTGTCCTGTAAGGTGTTTTTTGGAAGGCTGAACTACAAGAGGGTGGGGAGGAGGTCTGAGAAGGGGAATGATTATTATGGAAACAGGGAAAGAGACTGTCTCCGGTTAATGGGATTGCTATTTGTCATGTAGTCGTGTGTTAGACCTCCTATGACATGACCTAAAAATAAATCCAGGCAACAGGCAAAGGGGGTTTTGGATCTGGTTGTTTCTTACTGGAAGTGGATTCCCCCTTTGTTATATCTCCTCCTCTCTCTGCCCTAGTTATTTAGTAAGAGACCTCAAAAGTTTGTCGTCTTAACTGGTGCTCATGCAGTCTTTTTTCCCCCCACACTTCTAAAAACTATACTTCACATTCTTTACAGCATGAAATGGAAATCAAGACTTGGTGGTGTATTGGCCGGCTTTTTACAGGCTAGTGCAGAAAGTACACAGATGTCTTAGATGTGAGACTGAGCACAGTTGTGTACTTCTGTGCTAAAAGTGCAAATTTTAATAGCGAAGAAAGCATGCTTGCTGCAAACAGTATCTTTCATTTGTCACTGAAGTCTTTTGAGCTTCCTCCCCTCAGTTTTGTTCGCAGTCTCCCGTTCAGGTCACTGGGACGCTGGAAGAACTAAACAAAGGTAATCCCATGAATAAATCTTGCTAATTCACATAATTATGTTGCTGCATATGATAACGATGCATGTTATCACGATGATAACAGTTTTCTCAGGGCTTTGGGACACTAGGAATGAGTTTGCAGCGTGCGAGCTGTTTTGCTACCATCTTTCCATACAAAAAAGATGAAGGGGATGTTTCTGGGCTGCCTCCCTTAGTGCTTTTAATCACCAAGCACTGATTAAAAATGCAGTGTGTCTGGCAGGGGGGAATTATCTCTAAATCTTCCTAAAATGGAAATGGGAGCTAAAAATATTCTGCCTTTTTACAATTAAAGACAAAAGTGTAAAATGGAAGTTACCCTAAAATATAATAGCAAGGGGGGTGGTGGTGGTGGAACGGAAGTAGTATTTAGGTAATGGTTCCCTACTGCAGACCTGTCTGCATAAAACAAATGAGGATCATTCTTTTCTTACCTACCCTTTCATTGGGAGTGAGCGCTACGTTACGATTAGCTGTATGATTTTATTGTCTCTGAAGGAAGAGTGCAGAGGCAAACAACTGTAGATTAGGAGCACTTTGCAAAATAGTTCAGCGATTAGCATGCCTTTGGAGATGTTTTCTGTGTAAGAACTGCATCACAAATTTTACTGGCTTCCTATGTTCAAAGAATTAACTGTGAGGAGGATTAAAATGACATCTTAGACATCGGCTAAACATTCTCTCAAAATCCCTTACGTTGTCTTTAAATCAATTAATTTGACTTCTTTAATCCACAAGCGTACTGGGTTGGCGAACTCGCGCAACTGATCTATTTAGGCTGTGTTTCTCCAGTGTATTTTCAGGAGTACTTTAGTGTGTCTGGTGAACAAGAAGCAAACATGCCAGTGTAATGTGGAAATACGCCTGCCTTCCTGTGCTAGGGTGTAAAATGAAAATGCTGCTCTAATCATGGAGGTGCCTTTTCTAAGTAGCAGTCGATAGCTGGTTAATCCAGCCTTTGCAGACATTCCTGATCCTTGCTGTTTATGTTGGATAAGAAAGTAAGACAACAGCCTTGCTCCTTTTGCAATGGTGCTGCTTGCATATATGTGTTAAGTGGGAAGGAAAAGAGGAAGAGGAGGATCCTCAGCTCCAAAGCTTCATGTCTGTGCTTTGCAGGCACAGCTGATGTACCGCACAAGGAGACGTTTTTACTTCTGTAAAGTCTCGAAAAGTGGCCCTCGGTACTTAGGTGCAGATACTTCCTCTCCTAAATCATGCGGATGGTTGGTTCACTTATAATTCTGCATGGATAATAAGGATGATAGCATTCACCTGAAAAACATTTGAATATTAATAAAAGAAATTATTTGCTCTTTCTGGAAATCCTGCAGGTTTCTGCAAACTGTAATTATTTAAATGCATTAGTCAGAGGTGCAGCTTCAACTCTTAAGCCTGTCCTAAGCTTGAGGCTCTGCTGGTTACAATTTATTAGATCAGGTGTTGTAAAATGGTACATATATTCTGAGTAAGCTAGTGATGCTCTAGAGGGTGTTTGGGTGGTATTGACAATGACTAGTAGTTCTTAGCCATCTTGTGATACGGAGAACAAGACTGGCAAGTAACTTCAGACATTAATCTTCATAGCATCAAAACCATCAGAACTGCTTCTCACCTGGTGCTTCTGCATTAAAGAAATGCTGCGGATGTTAGAGCAAGTGGTATCACAGACAGAGCTGAACGTTGTCACGTTACATGCTAAAATAGAAGTGGGCTTCTCTCGTGCCGTTATGGCTCGCTATTGCTTAGCAACTCCAGAAACTGAACTACTTCCATAAAGATATTAACATGCAGTTTAAGGAAACTGGGCCCTGAACTTGGCAGCCTGTACCCCAGCAGAGCGGAAGCCACCGCTGTGCAAACATAAGGGTCTTCCTCTGGGGGAAGGAGCGGAGGATGGAGGAGTTCGGCGTACAGGCTAATCGATTTAGGTAAGATAGACCTTTTATTTTCTGAAA
Source organism: Gymnogyps californianus (assembly GCF_018139145.2). Taxonomy (NCBI): domain Eukaryota; kingdom Metazoa; phylum Chordata; class Aves; order Accipitriformes; family Cathartidae; genus Gymnogyps; species Gymnogyps californianus. The sequence continues at coordinate 41,335,000 of NC_059476.1, read as the reverse complement.
AGTATATAACAAATGTTAGGGTTTTTCAAAAAACGCAATGAAGCGCCGTGTGCGTCCTACAGCTGCATGGCACTGTTTCTTTTGGCACCTTTACCGGCTGGTTTATTTAAGTGAGGCTTTCACTTAAAAGCATGGCTTAGTAGAGAATATGATGATTCCTTCCATTTTCTGTTAGCTTAGATGTTGCTTGTGCCTGCCTGGCACTCTCTTCATTCAAGAAAAAAAAAAAAATTACACAAACAGTCTAACTCCAGTACTAAATTGTGTAATGTTAGGAAAAGGCAACTGAAAGATCACTTAGATCGGTTCCTTTTTCCTGCTTCCAGGTAAGGATAACTAAGAGCAAAACTTGAGATGGGAATGAGCTCTCATCAAACCTTGCCGTACAGTTCTGCTATCAGTGTAACTTTGGTAGTAAACGAAACTAACTGTCAGTGTGAATTGCCTTTCTTCTAACTGGCTCAGAAATAATTCTGTACATGGCAGAAAGCGTGTCCTTACAGGGTCTGCATGGCTTTATACCGGAGAGTAAGAGGCTAACAGCCGGTATCGAGCATCTTGGGAGCGCTTGTGGTGCTCAGCAGCACATGCTGATTCATGACTTGCTCATCGAAAATGTGTGTTTACGTTTGAGCGCCAGTTTATGCTCTATCGTCTCTTGGATCAGCGGGGGAGCCGTCCTTCCTAGAAGAGCGGGTACGCAGAGTTTGGAGCTTTCCCTCCAGATGCGGGGAGGGGTACGGCAGGCTGGCTTTCTGGCGGTTCACGCTGATGCCGCTGTCAGCAGATGGGCGGCTTTTTGGGCTTCATAAAACTTGGCAGATGAGCGAGTGCCTGCGAGCAGAGAGAGTATGATGTGTTTGGGAGGGTGGCTGTTGTTACGAGATAAGAGTGCAGTTACTCATGGAAACGGAGCCTTCCTCCTTACTGAAGACGTGCTGGCGGGTGTTCATGGGATGGATAACTTCTCTTACATTTTGTAAACATTAGCTCTTATTGCTACGATTCTACAGCGAACAGGGCAGGATAGCAAGGCTTTTACTGAGCAGCTCTGCAGCTGGCGGCTCGCCATGGCTCAATCTGGATAGAGGAAAGCCTTTTGACTTCCAGCCTGTTACGGAGAGGAGTCTTCTGGCCGCTGGAGGCTGGGCTGGTGGGTGCTCAGCGTGGGTGTTTGGGGGTGGGGGTGGGTGGTGGTGCCTGATGGCACCCTCCCCGAAGCACTTTCATGGATTAATCTTGAAGATGAGGCAAGAATGCAGTGTAAAACCCAAAAGCGAATTTCCAGGTAATTCTAAACGTAGCTAAAAAGGAGTCCAAGAAAGTAGAATTGTCATGCCGCAGGCTCCTTGCTTCCCAGCAGTCAGTTACTTGGACTTGGTTCTGCTTCAACAAGGAGAATTTGATTCCTCCCTGCCCCCCAGTATTTGAATGGAAATGTATGAATCACAGTTTTCTAACTAATGTGAATGGAGCAGGGAGACCTTATCCAAAAGGTTTTCCCTTATCTGCGAGTTTAATTGAAATAGCCCTGCAGAGCCCCATGCGAAAGAGGGCTGATTCTCTTCCGAATCTCCCCCCTGGTTTTGTCTCCCTTGAAAGCTGGAGGGGTTGGATGAAGAATGTATTTGCTTCCCAGCCACGGGAACGTGCATTTTGATTTTTACGTTTTGTTTTTGCTGCGGTGCAAGTGCTTCCTCTCTCTCGTAAATGATCTTGGTTATCTTGAAGACTAGCAGAAAAGGCTTTCAGCCTTCCTCCTTTGCTCCCCCTGCATCAGCTTATTTGTCAGCAAAACCTGTTACCTTGTGTGATGCCTGTTTCAGAGCCTGGGTGACTTTACCAGCTCCCTTCAAAGAAAATGTCGAGATTTATTTTTTTAGTTTGTGCTGCAAGTGGCAACGTGTATCCCAAGAATTGTTCTGCCTGATTGCCCTTTTAGTTAAAGAAAAGGTGCTCTGGGTGTCGCTGGAACTGGGTACGGCTTTCAAGAGCGAAACACTGAGATTCCCATGATGTTCGTTGGGAGTAGACGGCTTCTGGTCTGTGGTGCCCCTTGGCCAAATCAGGTGGTCAGTGGTGGCCCGTTTCTGGCAGCTCCGTTTCCCACGTTGTTCTGGAACGGGGTGGTGTCTCATCCAAACCACTCCTGCCTGGTGCAGGCTGGGAGGAAAATGAGTGTATGTCCAAGATACGCTCCTGCAGGAAGGCTGGTGCATGAGGGGAGTAGCGGATCTGCTCTCTGTGGGATGCCACAAAGTGGATGAAGAAGCACTCCAGGCCTCCTTCAGATCCAATGAAAGCTGCTTATAGGCCTTATTTGGACACAGGGACCTTCTCTCTTTCCACATCCTTTGGGAAATACTATTTTTAAAATGCAGCTGTCCATGTTAGCACGGTCTTTACTGTATATCCCAGCTATTGGTAGACCTTGAGGTCATCTTCACATTGTAATAACTCCTAATATTTTAATAGAAGGCTTACTGTTAGCTCTGCTTCTTAATGTGTAATTATTTTTATTTGTTGGGGTTTTTTTAATAGTGACTCTTATGACTATGTGAGAAGGAGCCAGCAGCGGGTCTTCTGAGCTTTGACTCTCATATTCATAGTGAGCTTCTAACCTGATGAATCGAGTGCTCTGGGTAGAAAAGCAATTTCAGGTAAGTAACTGAATTTTGCATTTTCAAGCATGTGTGTTTTGGAGTGGTGTGGTTTTTTTCAATACTTTGTTTACTGTAAACTGATATTAAATGTGACCTGAATTTGAGTAAGTTCTCATTTTGGACTTGCGCGGGCAGATATCCATTTTGCTTTGGATTAATCATTTTTTGCGTGTGTGCCAATGGCAGTGTTCAGCACTGGCAGCAGTTAACGGTCCTCACTTGTGTATTTGCATCGTCTGACTGTCCAGCTGCATGGCACTGTTTCTTTTGGCACCTGTACCGGCTGGTTTCTCTAAGTGAGGCTTTCATTTAAAAGCATGGCTTAGTAGAGAATATGATGATTCCTTCCATTTTCTGTTAGCTTAGATGTTGCTTGTGCCTGCCTTGTGCTCTGTTCATTCAAGAAAAAAAAAAATTACACAAACAGTCTAACTCCAGTACTAAATTGTATAATGTTAGGAAAAGGCAACTGAAAGATCACTTAGATCGGTTCCTTTTTCCTGCTTCCAGGTAAGGATAACTAAGAGTAAAACTTGAGAAGATTCAGGTTGTCTATAAATGCTCCAAACCCCCTACGTATAAGGAAATATTTGCCCTTCTGGCTGTTGAAACCGGGGTGATATATTGGGTAGACAACCAGACTGGCAGCTGGAATACCTGGTGCCTGTTCCCAGTTCTGGCTTTGACGTAGATGAATGACCTGCAAAGAGGAAATAAATGGGGCGTATGCCCTTTCTTGCTGCTTGTAGTTATGTTTTTGTCTTTTAATAATCCTTTGAAGCTGTGTGAGGATTAGCTGAAAGGCATCTTTTAAGATTTTTGTGGTTTTGTTGAGTTTGATCTGTGCTGGAAAGCTCCATGACTGATTTAAGAGCTAGAGGGGGAGGTGTCCTAAGAATCAGAAAATAAAAGTGGAGCTACTGGGCATAGAAATTTTGAGAAAGAGTGTGCTTTTAAAACTGTTTTTAAATTTGTGTGTAACCTGAGTGACTAGCACATTAAGTGAACCAAGTCTTTCGTGCCTTCTGTTCTTAGTTGGGAAAGCTGCTGCCTTTTTCTCAAAATGTTCTTGAATATTAGTGAGACTGAACTGGCTGATTCTGGGAGGCTGTGGTGAGGAACAGAGCAGAAAAGCAGCTTTCAGTTGTGATTCTTCCTAATGCAGTTGTAATTCTTCCTGCGGGTGTCCTGAGCAAATTTGTTTTTGGTAAAGTTGGTTTTAGCCCCTCTCCTACAGATGTTATAGTACCGCATGCCTCTAAATCTCAAGTGTTGTACAATTAAGATGTTGGGTAGCACTTCCACAGATACTATAAGAAATACCATCAGTAATCAGAAATAATGAGAAAAATACTGTGACTGATTTTTTTTTTTTGGGGGGGGGGGGGTGTCGCACTGTTGTGGTGTAACCCCAGCTGGCAACTAAGCACCACACAGGTCCTGTGGTGGGATGGGGAGGAGAATCAAGGGGGGGAAAAAAAAGTAAAACTCGTGGGTTGAGATAAGAACAGTTTAATAATTGAAATAAAATATAATAATAGTTGTAATGAAAAGGGAGAGAACAAAAAAAGAGAGAAATAATACCTAAGAAAAGACAAGTGATGCATAACGCAATTGCTCACCACCCGCTGACCAATCGATGCCTGAGCAGCGATCTGCTCCTCCTGGCCAACTCCCCCCCAGTTTGTTACTGGGCATGACATTCTATGGTATGGAATATCCCTTTGGCTAGTTCAGGTCAGCTGTCCTGGCTGTGCTCCCTCCCAGCTTCTTGTGCACCTCCTCGCTGGCAGAGCATGGGAAGCTGAAAAGTCCTCGGCTTAGGATAAACACTCCTTAGCAACAGCTAAAACGTGCACGTAAAGTGAATCGTTATGAGCAGGTTTTAATTTTGCAGTTGCTGCTTTCTGAAAGCTGGCATCTCTGTGCTAGTTGTTCTGGACAAACTGTAATATCTAGGCTTGTTTTGGTCAGTCATGAAAAATTCCTACTTTCCCCACCCTCCTTCAACTCTATAAATATTAAGAGTGGAAGACACTTTTTACCAGACACCAGAATCTCATGTCACTGTATTGATTCAACTTTTGTTTCCCCTGGGTCCAATACACAGATGTTATGAATAATGTAGTAATCTATTACTTAAAGTTTAATGCAGATTTAATAGGGGTTGAATATCAACAGGTACAGTGCAAGAGGCGCAAGGCTGCTTTGTTCCGTGCTAAATGAAAAAGATTCAAAGCAAATACTGTTGGGCATGTGGCATGCCTTGTAATTTACGCGAAGATATTATTTGCAGATGCCTTGGTATCTGGGACCTCTGTATTTTTTGTGTGTTTGTCTCAGTATACGGCAATGTACGTTCCAAACTTGTGGGGTCACAAAGCACATGGATGACTTGTTGCTGAAATCTAGGGATCTAATATAGTGCAATATCAAGATACTGCTGTCTCTTCAATGGCTTTTCCCCCCCACCTTCTTGGTACGAGTGTTATTTTTTTAAACAAAGGGAAAACATCCCTTTCCTCAATTGTTAGCTTTGCAGAACTTGGGCCTTAAAATAATCCAGGAAGCCTTTTGTTATATAAATATACTCATCCTTCAGCTTGGCACTGTATGTGTTTGATATAGCTGCTTGCTGAATTCTCTTGTAAATTTAAACTTCACTGGCTTTGAAGGAGAAACCCGACCTTACTTTTACGTAGCACTTAATGGTTCTGACCATGGCAGCTCTCTGGACTCAAAGTGCAAAGCAAACGCATTGATTGCTGTATAATAACAGTGTGACAGTGACTATTTAAAGCAGACAGTGCAGTGTAAAGCAGTGGTTTATAGCTGGAACTCAGTTTCTGTATCTCTTAATGATTTTTGTTTAAGCTTGTTGCTGCCAGGTATGCTTATATCTACCAAATTTAACTACATGGGAACAGAGCCTCAGCATATGCTAAATAGGCAAAAATTTTTTAAATTTTTTTAAGTTGCTAGTTCAGAAATAGAAATGTGTATGAGTACAGCAAGGGCTTGGAATGGTTAAAATTAAATTCCAGTGCGGACTACTCGGTAGTTTAACAGGCACTGAGATTTTCAGCCATCAGATTTCCCAATTAAATGGGCAACAGTTGGCTAGAGCAGATTTAAAAAAAAAACCAAAACAAAACACAAAAACCAACCAAAAAAACCCCAACAAAACCCCACCACCCTGTGAAATACCAAATGCATGAGGGACAATCTCTATTAAAAGCAATGACTGGTTTCTGGGTGTTGCCTTGTACACGTAAAAGCACCTTTGGGGAAATTTATTAATCATGTATGTAACAATAGGAATTTAGAGTTTTTCTGTATCCTCTGTGGGACGTGAGTTCATTGTGACGTTGACTTTTTAAGTAATACCTTTGCTGCTAGGAATGCCTAAGCTTGAAGTTGCTGATGACTGAAGAGGCGACGTGGCAGGCTAAAACCCGGGATCTGCTGTGTAAGCACTGCCTTTATTCACCTTCTGCACACAATAGGCAACACCTTTTGCAGCACCACCTGGCCGACCTGCTGCCGGTTTTACCCTCGCTCTCTGAGAAAGCGTGGGCATCCTTCTCTGCTCCCGTTTGACTCCCCTACTAACCTTCCCCCCGACTCTTTCCAGATACACGTGAGCTGCACGCATCAAAACTATCCCATAGAAGTGGGAATGGCAAGTGGATGTTGCAGGATCTGCCTGGGTGGTTTTGGTACAAACACAAAGGGCACAGGTTGTGTTTTAAAAGTGAGGGGGATGAAGAGTGAATCCGTGCAATCCCCTGGGAATGCCTGAATCCAGTCTATGGTCTGATGTGCTGCTGCTGCCTCCTCCCATGTTAATGGAGCAATCGTGTACCAAGAGAGGAGCGAGGAGTCCAAGGAAGAAGCGATGGCATAACATCTCGGGCACTTATCCAAAACTGAAAAATTTATTGAGTTTTGGAGCAGATATTGTACGTTCCCTGTGCTCAGTTTGTTCAGATCGATCAGATTCGACTTTGGTAGATTGCCTAGCCATTGCTGCTTATTAAATAGCTTGGCTGGTTCTTGGTAAGCGACTAGCATAAAGCTCGTCTCCTAATTCATTTGCCCTCAGACATGTAGCTGCTCCCCTGTTTCTTGGAAAAGGCAAAGGATGTGGTGACAGGAAATGGCTGCAGCTAATGAAAATAGGCCGTACCTGCTGCTGATTAATCCTTAATCCAAGGAGGGTATTTTCCTTCTCCGGATTTGTTTGGCAACTGAATTAGCAAATGACTGTTCCTTTGTCCTGAGGCTGGCTCTGACTTACTTGAAGATTGATTCATACCTTACGGACCCAAGTAACAGGATTTCCCGTAAGGGTGTGCTCACCAATTCTCGCAAGTGTTCAAAGAGAAAATGGGTTTTCTGTCTTGCTTTGCATCTTCTTTGCTTGTGCTCCTTTTTGCTTTGGCTTAATTTTTACTACTTGGCTCTCGTGTAGATGAGAGATGGCTTGATGGCTGACGCCATCCCAGCTCCTTTCAAGTGTCACATCATCTACCTGAGACATCCGGGGATGGGACAGAGCATCTAGCAAATACCGAAACTTTTGATAGCGACCGGCATGGTCTACTTGGGTTCAAGTGCTTGAAGAGTGAACGTAAATACGTTTAGTCTTTATCTGAAAGGCAGTTACTGCTCTGAAGTACAGCATGTCTCTTGTGCAACTCTTTTCGCTTCCTTTGAAGGCTGAGCAGCCAATGTTAAACTCGGGGCTGCTGCGCGTGACTGTTCCCGTAGCTCTTAGCATGCAGTTAAAACATCAACTATTACGTTGAAGTGCAAATGTTATTTTGTGCTGAAGTCATGCTGGAAATAGTTCAAAATGTCTTGTTTATTTGGATTCACGAGGGGAATGCTGTCTTGTTGATCTCTAATCTTGTTTTGCTCTCTGGTTTATATCTGGTTTCTTTGCGTTCAGCAAAGCTGTATTCAAACCGTGCTGAAGCATTTAATGAATCTGGGCATCCTCTTAGTCTGCAACCCAGGAGACATAGACTCTGATGGTGATAGTTCTGGTTTTTGTGCCTTTTGGGAAACTGCATTATTAATCAGTTGTTTTCCTCCAACTTCAGTTGTTCAATGGATCCAACTAGACCCTATTAAATAGCGCTCTCTTATTGAATAAGTATTGACTAGTTCGTTCGTTATTTTAATGACAGACATAGTTGTTTAAAATTATTCCATGGTTTTGCAGTTTTATTATTCCACAGATGATATGGTTATTGGGATTCTTGCACAAGATGCTTTGTTTCCGTTTATTTGTTAAATGTTTTTTCTCTGTTCTCATGGATTTGTTTTCAAGATGAATTGAAACAAAAAGGGTTTTTTTCCTGGCCTTCCTCTGCTGTCCCCATTTCCAATGAATAGTTGAAAGGCTGTCAGCAACTGTTTTGACACGTTTCCATGTACTACTTAGGAAGACAAAATGTTATAGCTAATATGTTTTGCTCCATGGTGATAAATACATAGAAAAGGATGGGTAGAATATTTGGTATTAAAATGCTGAGGGATTTTGTAGTCCCAACAGAGGATGTCTGCTCTGTCACCAGAGTCCTCGATGACTGTCCCAACTGTTCAAATCATGTGTGCATCCAAGCTACATCTAGGCAGACTTAAATATCATCTGGTCTAGAGCATCCTCCTACCTTCAGGTTCCTCCCTGCCCTTTTCTGCGTTGTGGAGCTTCATTGCAGCCATCTCCAGACATTGCCGCATCGCTAAATTCCCCAAGCTTTACTAATAGTTTCTTGGAAAGCTTGTGTAAATATAGCCTTGGGACCTCCCTGAGCTATATGGCACATCTTGAAGGGCGAGTGACAGAAAAGGTAAGGAACACGCTTTGCACAAATGCTGTTTTTATTATTAGGATATGTTAACTGTGCTTACAAGGTTGCTTCAGATGTTTCATGAATGCTGTCACCGATCCAAATTAACTGCTGCCCTCCTCAGCCTGATGCAGCTACTTGTCTGCCACCTGCCAAAGGTTTGGATGGTCTACATCTGACAGCATAACCATCCTGCCGTAGTACTGGTTTGTCAAACTCTGCTGCTCCAAAAATAATAATCTTGCATGAAAAGCATTTAAATGAAGCCAGCAGGAGATGCAAAATCGAGCAATGTAGATAAGGCAGAGGTAGACTAGCAGGTCTGGGCATAGAAGTCAACACGGACAACATGTGACGTTCCTGAAATCAATTGTAGCACTCAACTTGCTCTTCTTCTTGATGTTTTCTTTTGTTCCCCACCCCCCCACTCCGTGTTTTAGCCTTTTGTGAAGTTTCTCCAAGAAGGCAGCTGAATACCAAGAATGCAAAGGCACTGACTCCAGTTTTGCAATGCTCTACGGTTTTTGCTGATCCTGTTCAAAGTCCCCAGACAGTTGATCTGGCAAACCTGCTGCTAAATGGATGATCTAATTCCCAGTGAATGCTGTGATCATAAACATTAACCTACATCACAGAAATTATTTGAAAACTGGTGTGTATTCCTCAAGCTGTCAGTTGTCTTTCAGCATCCTCGTTGTGCTCTTTCATCTTTAAATGCTTGTGCTGAAGCTCAAAATAACCTTACCTGTCAGCAGTTATGAGGATGTCTCTTCTCGTCTCCCGCTGCTCCTTAATCATAGCCGTACCTGGCAGTTTAAAAGCTGTTTACAAAGGAGATAAGGCAAGTAGCTATGTTGTAGCTGCTGTTTCTCTAAATGATTTTTCTCAGACTTCGATAATGTTCAGCACGAGGTTGTGTTTGTGCTTTGTGAGGATGTCAGCTTGCTCAAAGCCAACATGTGAGCTCTCTCCTCATAACCCCGAAGGACTAATGCTGTGGGCAGGTCTATCGAAGCAGAAGGACAGCTCTGTCCTTAAATCACTGCTAGCTCTGAAGCATCACCTACCAGTTAGGTGTCAGATTTTTTTAGCAAGGTGGTAACATCATCGAGCCGAGGCCGGATTCTTTAAGTGCATTGGCTTGCTCTGGTTTTAGAGCAATGGTTGCACAGGTAAATTGCATGCGGTATCCTAAGATACTTAATCACAAAATTGCAAGTTGTGCATGAAAATACACTGATTTCATGCCCACCCTCTTTAAGATTTTCCTAAAGCATTCTGTTGAGAGAGGTTTTATAATGAATAGATGGCTCCCTCATCAAATTTTAATAATGTTATCTACGGTGAATGCTATGTTAAAATTATGAAATAAAGGCGTATACCACAAGGATAAAGAGCTTAAAAATTTTGTGACTTAGCTGGCTACATTCTGTAGGATTTAGTTTTACAGAATATATATAAGGCAGTATTTTAGGTCTTATTTACACAGCTGAAGCAGCCAGTATGAAAGTGAGCTAATTTCCGTGTGTAGGGGGAAATATGTTGTGTACTCAGCTTCACAACTCAAATGCACCACTGTTTGCACGCAGAATTGCCTAGCCAAAAGTGAAGGGGGCAACAGCAGATAGTCATTGTTTGTATTTCTCCACTGTAAAGCAGTGCCTTAATTAGGAAACTTTATTCTGAGCCTCTTTCCCCTGTGCAATGAGTGTTGCTAACTACTAGTCCAGACCCAAATCAAAACTTTAGCTCTTCAATTAATGATTTCTGAGGTTGTCATCTTAAACTTCCAGGGAAACCAAACACAGACGACTCGGGTTGCTGATGCAACTAGCTAATTCAAGAGCTCTGGTGTTGATTGTCTTACTACAACGTGATACCTGCAGCGCTGTGAATTAGGCGGTCTTAAATCGGCGTAGTTTGGGTGCTGTGTAGTTTGGCATGGTGTACGCTTGTCCTAAAAAAGGTGTTTCGTGAGAAGTGCCTCTCTCTGAGCACGGTGCGAGGTACCACTGCTGGCCTGGGACCGGAGCCATCGGCCTGTTATTCCTGTTACATTATGCACCGTGTGTGTTGGGGTTAAGGTGAGGAAAGGGAGCTCCTCTCTGCAGTTTCTAGCACAGCGGTCAGTTTTCTCCACATTTGTCCCCTCTGGAGGGGGAAAAACAAGCACAGTATAGTTTTACTGGATTTTCAGTCATCATCTTGAGTCTCTGCAATGGCAGCAGGGAGGCCCAGAGGCTGAGATGAAAATGTGAGTTGAGCTGAGCTTGGAACAGAAAGAGCGTACAGGGGGAATTCAGGGTAAGGGAGAGTTTCAAGGGGGAGTGGAGGGTGAGTGACAATGCAGTAACACCCTGCCATCCACGGCTTTTCTGTCTGTCGCTTTGAAGAACCATTGCGCATCGTTTAATACCCACGTTGGCAAACTGTCTTTGTACTCTTTTCCTGTCCCTCACCCTCATTTGGCTTGATTTGACCTGGATGAGAAGCGGGCATTGGAGAAAGATGATGCTGACAGCCAAAAGGTTACTGTTCAGAAAGAGGCAGCACTGAAAGATATACGTTAGGTACCAGTGAAACAGCCGAGACCTTTCAGGGTGGCGATCCGCTTGGTGAACAGTTGGACAAGGTTACTCAGGCATTGCAAGATTTGATACCTTGTTGTAAGGAGATCTAGGTGTCAAAATCACATGCCAGTGGGCATGTGTCTCTGTTCAGGAGTGCATACTGGGTGGGCAGGAGGGTGTCCCTGTACAGTGTGAAAACTGGATGGAGAAATGGTCTAGAAAGGAGTGGCTCGCTGGAAAAAGAAAGGAACAGAGCGTCCAACAACCTGAGTGCCTGAGGAGTAGCCTCCAGCAAAGGAGTGCTATTTCACAGACCATATTAATATAATTTGAATTTTGTAAGCGAGAGCTCTTTTGAAACCTGAAATTCCAGGTGGAGTACCCAAGAAAGTCTGTTCAAGGACCTGTTGATTCTCTTTCTTCTCAAGGTGGAGTGCTGGATGCTCACTTGAGTGAAAGCCCAGGTATCATCACAAGCAAAATCAATCCATCCTTCCTGTCTATTCCAACCAGCATCCAAAACTGTGCAGTAGGAGTACCTGGCAGGTTGTCCCAAGGAAGAACTTTATTTTTATCCCACAGCCTTGCGAGGAGTAAGTCTACAGACTTAGAAGATCGTTTCTTTAAGTGAACTTACATAAACAGCAAATTTTCATCTGCATCCTGCTGCCTCTTGCTTGTGCGAGACGCATTGTCCCTGCAAAAGTCATGCTAAATCTGAAGTGCATTTGTAATCCCATTGTTCATCGGTAAAATGCCCGCCTAAGGATTTTTTTTAATGTTTCTGCACTGATTCTTTAGTTTTAGCTGGAAAATTCTTATCTGCAGCCGGTATCTGCTTCTCTGTGGTAATTTGGGGTGAAGTGAAAATGGACACTTTAAAGCAAATCTGTATCATCATCCTGTGTTGGGAGGAGTTTGAGGTGCTGAAAACTGGGGAAAAAATCTGCGTACCGGGCAGGAGTTTCAGGATACAGCTCTGCCCCTTGGTGTAGTGTGATTATTAATGATACGAGAAGTGTTGGGTACTCTGTTTCCACATGAAAAGAGGAAACGAGTGCGTGTCAAGCATAGGTGAGGTAAGGAATCTGGTATGTGGTACAAGGTCGATGAAGCTGTAAAGCAGCAATTGGTTACTAATAAAAAAAGCTGGTTTTTTTTCTGTGTGCCTCAGTAGAGGTCATTTTGCTGGTACTGCATCAGGAAATAATAAATACAGGTGACCAAAGTATATACTTTTTTTTTTTTTAACAAAGCACAAGCAGCTTGAGATGCACGTTCTTGTTTTATATGGAGCCCGTGGGCTCTGAATTCAGGCTTGCCAGCTCTGAACGCGAGCTCCATCCTCCCTTCTCCCCGCTGCCACCTTCCTCCCCGGTGTTTTGGCTTCGGCACACGCAAAGCGCTGATGCTTTTGCTCCTTCTCCTCCAGGGCTTGCTTGAGCTGCCAGCAGACCTGTCGCATGTCCGCAAGCCTGAGCAGCGGTGCAGAGTAGGGGTCAACGATATGTGTGAGGAGCGAGGGGGGATGCTCATCTGATTCTCTGAGCAGGAAAGAGGGGCTGGGGTGCCCGTTGGGTTGGGGTACTTTGCAAAAACGTGGAGAACCCTGGGTTGGGACATATAAAAGAAATAGGTGGTTCCCGAGCTGTGCCTGAGCAGCGGAGGGTGAGTGCTTTAGCAGAGGGAAGCAAGAGGATGGAGGAAGGCTTCTTTATGCACAGACAGGGATGTGATTGATGCCTTGCTCTGCTGCTCTGGTTGAAATGATTGAAATGGTTGAAAGGTTCAGCAAAGGATGATGAAGATAATCAAAGGCACAGAGCAGCTGCTGTATAAAAGGAGGTGAATAAACTTTGACTCTTCAGTGTGGAGAAGAAATGATTGTGAGCGGAGGAAGTGAGAAGAGGAATGTTATGCAAAGCGTGAGCAGAGGATGACTGTACCCAGGCCGTCCTCATTCAAAAAACCAGTGTCAAATAAAACAAGGAAGCAACAAGCTTATAACAAGGGAAAGTTTTTCTTTTCGTAATGTTTTTCTTTTGGTGGTGCACAGTTATGCCGTGATATTCCCTGCTGCAGGATGTTGCTGAAAGGTTAGGTGTTCAAAGGAGGCTGGATAAAACCTAGCCATGGCTATTAAAGACGGTATCTCCTGGCTCAGGGAACAGTTATTAAAGCAATGTTTTGAAGAAGGTAACACCATCTGTGTTAAAGTTGCTGCAGAAACGTGAAACTTCATTTTGTAAGTAGGTAATAAATAATGCTTAGCTGTTTTCAAATGCCGTGTCGTATATATGTGCTAACACAGGGGCTACAAGTTGGAGTAGCAGATTAAATGTGGGATTTCTTGGCTTCTGTACTATTTCATATTTTTGGTAGTTAATGGGAAACAGGCACATAGTAGCAAATGATTCAGGTGATAAAAAGTTGGTGTTTAAGAGCAGATTATAGCAGCAGTTGTCTTGGATAATTGGCTGTGTTACTTTACCAAAGTTTTGCAATCTGGAGCTAATAGGAGAGTGCTAATAGCTGGGTAGGTTGGAGTGGCAGCTTGCCAGCTGGTGCTTGGGGTAATGATCAGGTTACCGTGATGCATTGGAGACAGATGGGCTTCAGTATTTCCCTGCAAGCTCGATTTTCAGCATGATGTAATGTTTGGGTAGAGCTGAAACTCTGGGATTACACCGTGGAAGTCACCAGGGTGGCTTGGAGGGTGAAGGTTTCTTACACTGTACGTCGCTTTTTACTGCAGAGGGGTGGTTTGCTTGGCTGGCATATGAAAGGACCAAATTTCCCTGGAGATTTTGGCGGTTGGCAGCATGTGGGTGTTAGGAGGCTTTGGGAGGTGGAGGAGGATGGAGGTGGAATAATGTCCTTTGAATCAGAGCTGTTTTGACATGCGAGAAAGAAATTGGCAGCTGTAAAAGGGGGAGGGGGGGGAAATCAAACATTGAACCGCTCTACGATTTTGTGTAGAGAAGAAAGATGCGAAGCAAGAGATGTTTAAAAATTTATACTGGACTGAGTGGGGTGAAAATCAAAGTCTAGGTAAGGATGTGGTGGGGTCAGCTCACGCGCTGCGCACGCACACGGCAGCTTTGCAGTGGCACGCTGCTAAACAGCGATACCCTGAAAATTAAAAGGGCGTCTTGGTTCAGTGGGCTTCATCCCGAGGCGTGGATTTGGTGACCTGCGTGATAACTTTGAGAGTAAATTCGAAGTGATTTATCCCTCTTCTGATCTCTCTTGAACTCCGACTGCTTGTGTCTATTGCTGTGAAGTGGCTGCTTCTGTATTTATGAGCAAGGTGGAAACTACTGACCTGCTTTGCTTCCTCTGAAAGGCAAGTGATAGTTCTTACTGAAGACGGCAAGGGCGGTATTTCTGAACGTGCTTGGACTAAATTTACTGTAAGGAACCAAAAAGTGTAGATGATGACTGTTGGAAGGGAAAGCATATATTTATACGCACAGTGGCAATAGATTTATAGACAGATAGTTTGGTTTATAGATAAATATTGTTTGCCTGTATTTCTGTAGCCATAAGCAGTTAGCAAATTGGATTTAAAAGGCTAAACTTTGCTATAATCTAGAGACCTTTTTACATTTTTTTTTTTCTGTCCCATCTGCTGAGTTCTTCACTCACGGCTGAGATGTCACGTGGCGCCAAGAGAGCCAAGAGAAGTGACGCATCTTGGTATCCCATGGTAACTCTCCCTTTCCTTCGTTTTTAGCTCGTTTGCTTTGCTACCAGATAGAACAACCTGACTGTGGGATTTAGATTTGCTTTGCTCATAAATATGTGAAGGTTAGGTTGCAGTGTTTTCAGTTTCTAAAATAATTTGCACATGGTAACACAAACTGTCCTTAAAAAAAAACAAAACAACACAACAAAACACAAGCAAACAACCCCCACTGCAAAACAAAACCAACACCCCCACCAAATCCAGAAAACTAGAAGCTCCCCACCCTAACTTCTCAACATACAGGAAGCATCGGTTGGGGCTTTACTCTTTGTTTGCCATTCAGAATATTGAAGCTCGTCTGAGAAGTTTTTGCATGCCACAAGTAGATATCCTGCAAGCATCTGTTGAGCTCAGAGGTAGAATACTCACCAAAGCTAAATTTGCAATTCAGGTCTTACAGTTCACACAGGCTTTGCTGCTGGAAACTTGTTAGGTGATACTTTCTTTTTTTTCTCTCCCCCCCCCGGTTGTTTTTTAACCTCTGATTGTCACATGCAGTTACTGGCTGCATCTTAATTAGAAATATCTGACATACCTCCCAAGAAAAGCTCTTGGTTTTGCATTCAGATATGCTGATATTCTTTAGAATTCTGATTGTTTTTTAAAAATGTGTCACTTAAACCCATTTTCTCTTCTATGCCTAAATATCCACTGCTAACTTTATTGTATTAAAATAGCAGGGGTATGATTTGGTCAGCCTGAAACTCAAGGCTGCAAATACAGTAGCTCCTCACCTAATTTAAACAGTGGGTATAGTCTTTGCAGTTGTACACGAGAGACCTTGAACCTCTTCTTGCATACTGTTTCCAAACTCTTCTGGGCCCGTTTTCTAAGTGCCTTAAAGCACAGCTAGTACGAATCCTGCTAAAGCAATGTTAGTCTGGCTAAACTTTGCCCTGCCGATTTGATTTTTGCTTTAGGGGAGGGAACCGCTTTCAGAAACCCAATTTATTCTTGGAAGAAGAAAAAAAGAAAAGGGTGGTTTTGCTTGCACGTAGTTCACATGTGCTGGAGGAGACTGTGGTGAAGTTTTGCAGTGTGGCAGGATTTGCGTTTGCTGTTGCCACAGCTACGAGTGAGCTTATGGCATTTCAGTTCCCTTAGCGGAGGGAGGGAGCAGGAGTTTTCAGAGTTGAGGTACCAGTGCACAGAGATGACTCATTTTGGTGTGTCCGACTGACTTTTGAATCAGTTTTTGAATGAGAGAGGATGCGACCGTGGTGTTTCTGTGCGGGGAGGCAGAGAGATGTAGTCTTGAGCAATTTTTGGCTTCCTGGATTTGAGGCAGTTGATCTGCGTGATGTTTGCTCTTAACAGGCTGCTAAACTGTCATCTGATATGCAACGTAGGTACAGGCACCTGGATATTTGGAAGTATTGCAAGATTTCTCTGGTATGCATGGGCACTGTCTTCTCTAGCTGTGCCAGAGCAGGGTATGTATCTCTGTTTTCTCCGAACAGGTATTTAGTACAAAGCGCTGCTCTTATTGTAATGGGACTGAATTGCCTTCTGTTGGATTTTTAGTTACGTGCAGTCCGGCGTGCTAACGTGAGCTGTGGGTTTGCATCAGGAGTGCTGCATGGCTAAATCCAAACAATAGGCTGCTTGTGGCAACTGAAAGTGGTGGGGGAGAAAAATCCCTCTTCTGTAATTGCAGGAGAAAAGCGAGCCTGTTTGCAGCAGGAATCAGCAAGAGTTTATTAAGTCGTACTTTACTTTTTTCCCCTGCATTTTCTGCATAGATTATGATGATTTAAGCATAAATTGCTTAGGCAGAAAAAGCACTTGGCCTGTCTTTTAGTTACTGATTGCAGTAGCTCTGATTTAGCAGTGTAAAGAAATGCTATACCTTTTGGGGGATGACAGTGTGCGCGAGAACTATTTTATCTTGAGAGTGCATTTGTGCATGTCTGTGAGCATATCTCCTGAGCAAACTCCGGCATTTACAAAAGACTTCTAACAAAAACGGTAAAATTAAGGATTCATTCAGTAGAACCCGCTGGTGGTAGATTTTTAGCCCAGTCAGTACCAAAAAATAGTCTAGATGCTTTTTGGTGCGTTTTTCGTTCTCTCATTTGGATAATAGTGTTGACCCTGCAAATGCGAGTTGGAAGCAGAGAGAGTTCAGGAGCCCTTCCCAAACAGGCCAGGCTTTTGTGGCGGTAGGGGAGAAGGAATCGTGCTAAAGAAAAAGATCTGAGCTTGCAGCGTGCTGAAGAAATAAAGAGCAGCGTAATACAAGTGTGATGTTGCAAGCTGCTGTAATGCAAATATTATTAAGCGTATGCAGCCGGTGACTGTGTTGGAAACAAAAACAAGTGTCAGAAGAAAGGTGAGGAGTTTAAAGTCCACAACTAAGATTATTAAAACAAATAATAGCAGGTTTGCCTTTGAGGGCAGAAAATCGTACCTATGTTCACAGGCAGGTGGGTTAACATCCTTTGAAGATGGAAATATTTGTGTGGACATGGGTTCAACGTCAGGGGACGGCTACCCTGTAACCAGATGTTTGCCATTTTAATAATTTTAAGTAAGTGTGGAATATTTAATAGGTAGATAAGATAATTGCATTATACCTTCATCTAGATAAGATTAAAAACTATCAGCTACCTTGCAAGTCAGGCTGCTGCTTTTTCCCAGCGAAAGCCTGACTCGTCTGTGCCTTTCACTTCCAGTATTTCCTGCTGCTCACGCTTATCAGCCGTGTTTCGTAAGCTGCATGTGATTGCTTTTACATGCTAAACTGCTGACTCTTAGTCTATCTTGAAGTGGTTAACAATAAGCTATTTCCTCTATATTATCTTATGCAAAATACTACTACGCCACTGCTAAAAAGTCTTCGACCTGTTGTACGGAAACAAGGTGCTTACCTGAGGAAACCGGAGATTGCAGTGATAGTTAGAAAAGCTGGAGTTGGAGAGAGGAGAATACATCAATAAATTTAAGTGAGGAACTGAATCTGAAATGTTGTGAGCAGGTAGCGCTTTTTCTGACCAACAAATAGCTGTAACTTGTCATGTAGGTAACTTTTAACTGGCGTTGCATCTAACGACCTAGGCTCATTTAAAGATTTTATTATCGTATTTCATTGGTACTGTTGGGGTTTTGAATTACTATGTGAGAAAGTGCTTTTGTATTGATTTTGTTTTTGCTGTGTTGTGAAGGTCTTTGTCTGCTGTAGCTTTTTAATTTTGGAGCTCTGGGTATGTAGGTTTATGGTTTAAAAAAACAAGGCGGGGGGGAACCCTCAAAACAAACCAAACTGTGTCCTCAGTAACCAAACTACAGCTCTGACACAGAGGGAAGACAAGGTCTTATGCCAGCCCAGATAAGAAATGAGGTCTCTAGGTGCTGTGTTCAGCCTGTGCAAACATCCTCTCTCTGGTGAGAATTGCTATGGTCTCTTCCCTTGTTTAGGAAATATTGTGTCAGATGGAAATCCCCAGAGCAGAGGGGTCAGCTCTGTCAACCCCAGCATTAGCGTCTTGTGAGATGGTTTCCTATAGTAGTGCCACTGGGGGTGCTGGGAGCAGCTGTGAAATTGGGAATAGTGCATGGTGCCTTTGGGTTTCAAGATGTCCAAGTCACGGGTACCGCTGTATCCTATTGTCTGGTCCTGTAGATCTGCCTCTGAGTATGTCTGTGTTGTCGCTGTAGCTGAGTCGAGCTACAAAATGGCTGTGTAGAGATTCCATAAGGATCTGTAGGCTCCCGTACCTCTTATACTGTCCCTGTGCCCTGTTAAAGGCCTGGGAGGTGGCCAGGGAGGATGGTGCAGGGCACCTGGATTAGAAAGGCAGAGGGCTGCCGGTCACCTTTTGGAGTAGTGAGATGAGGAGAGGACAGGCAGGGATGATTTCCGCAGAGAACAGCCCCTTTTCTGAGCTGTAGGTCAAGGGGAAAGGCATCATCTGCCGTCGCTTTGCCTTCATGCGCACCCTGCAGACTTGCAATAGGGGAATTTAGCTTTTATTTTGCAAGGAAATGCCTATTCATGTAGCAGGTGGAACAAAACAAGTAGCAGCCAGTATAACAGGCAGCATATCTGGCTCAAATTGAAGAGTCTGTTGACTTCAGAAAGTATAGAATGATGCGTCATTCAGCTTATGGGACTCCCATCAGTCTGTGGTGAGCTTGTAGGGTGGAGAGGGAAGCTAAATTAAGGATGTGTTACTTGGACTGATGATAATTTGGAAGAAGAGAAGACTGTAGGCTATAGTACAGCCAAGAGTGCCAGAGTTGTGAGACCCAGGAATACTGCTTCTCACTGCTCTTTTTTGGACATGGTTGGCCAAGGAATAAGGGTAGGTGCTGATGTGGTCAGAATTACTGGGGAAAGCCTTTTGGCAACAGCATGGTACTGCATGCAAGTGAAGTTTATCCTTGCAGGCAGCTGCTTGCCCCAGGGACTGGCCAATTTTGTTTTGTTTTTTGTTTTTTCTGTTGGCATCGTAACTATCCAAAACACACCCCTGGGGTGTCTGGGTTGCACCTAAGGGATTACCTTTTTGGGAAGGAAAATAAAGAACAACACATCTGCTGTCTAGTAGATCTGCATCTGGGCTTCTACCTGGAGATCTTGGACTAGTTCTAGTCCACGGTATGACCTCACGTACCACCATGATGAGCATCTGCCGGTAATACCAGCTGCACAAAGAGTCTGTCCTGAAGCTGCTGCTATGAACATTGGGCAGTCTGGTCTGCACAGGGTAGGCCTTCAGCAGTTGCCTCTGTTAAGATTTTTATGGTCTGTTCTGCTGGTAGAAGTGGAAGGAGTGGGCCTGGGCAGGAAAATTATTGTTGAACCACGACAGTGTATCTGGTTTTGATGCCTGAAGATGCAGTTAAGGCTTGAGGAGAAGTTTTTTGAACACTTCTGGGGAGTTTGGGTGGATGAAACAGCTCTGCAGGGACTGACGGAGCCCGTGTGAGCCTGGAGAAAAGCTTATACAGAGTGTATTGGCGTGGGGTACTCCTCTGTATTCCTAGAGTCCCACACCCTTCAGCATGGAAAGGCAAAGGAATAGGGGTTTCTGCTCCCCACTATGGATTATAATACTGGTGAAGTATTTGTATTGGAAACTGTTATTTCCCATGGGAATCCATGTCTCTTTCCTTTCTAAGAGGTTTCCTTTCTTGCACAGTCCAGTCCGACGTTGTGGTGTAATTTAATGCTTCCAGTACAAGAAGTTAAACAGTGATTTAAAAAAAAAAAAAAAAAAAAAAAAAAAAAATCCCTCAATCTCAGAATGATTTTTAAAATAGCACAGGCAGGAGAGAATTCCTACGTGGATTATTTGGCCTCTTGGGTTTTGGTCTTTTTTTTTTATTGGCCCTAACAATGTCCAGAGGTTAAAATTAGAGTGGCAACAGCTAATAAACATTTACCAGTGAATTTTCTGCAGTCAGCTTTAATTTAGCACTGAAAGCCATGGAAAGCCGTGGTCCATTTTTGGATGCTGGAGACAAACTGAGTAAGCACAGCTCCTCAGCATGGCACTGGGCAGCGCAGCAGATCTTGTTAGGTTTTTGCTCGTTTTTTACCGTTTTATTTTAGAGATACATGATGGCTGTGGAAACTTGAATTTTCCTTTACTTAGTGGTGTAGCAAATACAGTCTTCCGCTCCATTAACAAATAGTCACGCTCTTAACAGCAAGAGCAACTAAGCAGTGCGGTGACTTACAGAGGCTTATGGTGAACATCTTGATATTGCAAGCAATTCATAAATAATGTAGGTCTTTTCTGCGGAAATCTTCTCGAGTTTATAACATCATTGATCACAGAAAGTCCTGTAGCCTTTCTTACCCAGGAGAAAAAGCTACTGTGTCCATCTTAGTCATGCTGTCCTGTTGCACGGTGTATTTTAGGAAGTAACGCAGATATTTTTGTCACTAGATGAACAATCCAAAACTATAGCGAGGTTCCTGTGAGGTGAGTCTATAATGAAAAGGCTGGCTGTTCTATGTTGGTTTTATGTTGTTCATCATTCATCCACTCAGTGTTGGTATAAGGATGTTCCCTGGGCGTAAGTTTATGCTTTTCTGATTTGGGACCACTGAGAAGATACATGTGGGGGGACAGGTTGTAGCTGCCTCAGCTGGAGCCTGGATATCGGATACCTGCTTCTTTGGGGCACGATGGAATCCTGGTTCCCTCTTGGCTGCTATACTGTTTCCATATCTCTGTGTGTGTGTGTGTGTGCACCTATGGTTTTGGGTTTGGGGTTTTTTTTTTCCCTCTAATACCCACCATACCCTGAAACGTCAGCGAAATGGTCATTTTTCTGCTAGCAGCAACAGCACAGGCTGCTTTGATGGGTGGATCTAGCAAACCGGTAATGTGCTGGACATCCCAGTATCCCTGTTTGTTTTGCAGAGCAGCAGCTGCTGGGTCTGAATGCCAGATGCAGTCTGCTGGCGTCTCACGGCTTGAATGTGACTCTTGTAGAGGAGCCGCTCTGTTACTGTGGAAGGCAACTGGCTTTGCAAGCAGGTTAGCATGTACAAAACCTTTCTGGCTGGACCCGAGTGTCTGCTTTAATCAGTAAATAGCCCTGAAACCTGCTGCACGGTACTCCTTAGACGTAATCTGAGCTACTCTTTACCTAAATAGAGTGCCAAGAGTATCAAAAAGATGAAACACAAATGTAGAGGCTCGGTGTTACCAGCCTTCAGGCAAGAAAATATGCTTCTGTTCATTAAAGCAGCTCATGGCGGTATTACATATAAATAGCAGTACCTCTCTGAGGCTTCTCCCTGTTGCCTACAGCCTAAATTGGATGGCTTCCTAGTGGTGGTGGCCACTAATGGTGAGATTAAGTGGCAGATTAATTGACTGGGAGTAACAGAGAGCGGTTTGGTTATGGAGGACAACCTGTCTTCACCCTTTCGCAGGGGAGATGGAGTTTGGGAGTGCTGCCACGCCAGCTCCTTTCGTGAGAACCAAAATCCCCAATTTAACGAAATGCCAGTGCCGATGTGCATTATAAAGACAGAGTTGCTAATGCTTTTATGGCAGTGAGGAGATGAGTTAGGCTGTAATTAGCAGCCTCTCTTTTCCCTTGCAAGTCCAGAAAGGATTCTGTAGTTATTTCTGTGTTTAGTTGGTTCTGCTTTATTGGTTTTAATTCAGTGTGAAACAGTAGCTTATACCACCCAAGAGAAAAGTACCATATAAATGGCGTTTCTTGTGTGCTAAGAGTGCTGTAAGTGTAAAGAAACTAACTCCTTAGCCTCACTGGGATGAGTTGCTTTGATGCTTTGAGATGCTGGTCTAATTTTCATGTTCGCAGCTGCGGGATTTTTAAAGACAAAACTGTAGGTGAGCTGAGAATCTGAGCCCCTGTTAAGACGAGGAGATCAGTGCTGTCTCTTTGTACATCTGTTGCATTATATTAAAATCTAGCTTGGCAGCTGCAAATGGAAGAGTCCTTAAAAACCTTCCCTAGCTCCAGTATGAAACATGGTATTGTTTAGAACGATAGACCCTACCAGAAAATGTACGTTTGACCTAACTTCAGAGCTAGTCCAGCTTGCAGCAGGGGCTGGACTAGCTGATCCCCAGAAGCCCCTCGCAACCTGGGACGCTCTGTGGGTCTCAGCACTGGACTTGATGACACAAGGCTAACATTGAAAAATACCCGTGGCAAGAAGCCAGAATTGTCGATGGCCTTGAAATCCCTGTGAACGTGCACCGAGTCAGTTTAAAATTGTAGCGTCGTCTCTTTTTGCTGGGTGAAGAGACCGCAAGTGCTCTGGCCACAAATGTGACAGCTGTCATGGGAGATCTCAGCTGTGCTCTCCTTCTCCCTGCTCAGCCCCCAGCGTGCTCGCTCTATTTGCAAAGAGAGGAAAAGGAGGAGGAGGTGTGCTAAACTGAGAACCAGTCAAGACAAATGCGCTAACGGTTGGATAGAAACATGTTTTCTCTCGAGCTTTTCGTACAAAAACCTGAATTCCGCACAGAGGCTTCCTGAACTTTTTAGGGTGAAATCTTAGTAGATAGGATCAGTTTTGTACTTGCCTCCATTACTGATGACCCCCACTGGCCTCTCTTTGCCAGACCACCTCCAGCTGTGGGAACAGGGAATGTTGGAGATTTAAAGAAATTACAACTTTAATTTATCTCTTGGCCTTAAAATCAAAATCTTTAGGACTTCTGTTCCCTTACACCAGCAAGAAGTAGATATTTGCCATGTCAATGAAGATTTTAGCTAGTAAACCTTGAGGGTATCCATGTCTGACTCTTCTTGCTTTGTTATAAAAGAGGAGAGTCATCCTCTGGTTTTTAGAGGTGATACAGAGCATTTGTGGAGGGTTTTTTTAAAGCATTCATCAAAAAGGTGATGTTAAAAAAAAAAAGGGGGGTGTGGGGGCAAAGCTTGAGGGAGGTGGAGACTGTAAGAGAGCTTTAAGCAATCTGATGATACCAGGCAGTCTGATGAAACACCTCCTGACTGGTCTGTTAATGTTCCCGGTCTCTGACCCCTGTGTCGCATTGAGAAAGCAGAATTTGAGCCAAACCATAGCAAAGGCGAGCTAGCAAGTACTGGAAACTGAATCTCAACCTCAGGAGTGAGATCTGGCACGTGTTAGTTGTCTCCTGCTGAGCTGGTGTGTGATCTGTCAACACCGTGACATTGTGGGTTTCTGCCATGGGTGGTACCTTAGACAGGACTGAGATGCTGCTTCTGAATACTTGTGTTTAACATAAATTATATCTTGGGTGTGCAAATGAACTGGGAAAATGATCACAGAATCACAGGCTGGTTGAGGTTGGCAGGGACCTCTGGAGGTCATCTTGTCCGACCTCCCCTTGTCAAGCAGGGTCACCTAGAGCTGATTGCCCAGGGCCGTGTCCAGTTGGGTTTTGAATATCTTCAAGGATGGAGGCTCCAAAACCTCTCTGGGCAACCTGGTGCAGTGTTCAGCCACCCTCACAGTAAAACAGTTTCTTCTTGTGGTCCGATGTGTTTCAGTTTGTGCCATCTTGCCCTGTCACTGGGCACCACTGGGAAGAGCCTGGCTCCTTCCTCTTTGCACCCTCCCTTCAGGCTTTTGTATACATTGATTAAAATCCCCGCCGAGCCTTCTCTTCTCCCAGTTGAATAGTCCCAGCTCTCTCAACCTTTCCTCATAGGAGAGACGCTCCAGTCCCTTTGTCATCTTAGTGGCCCTTTGCCGGACTCTCTTCAGTATGTCCGTGTCTCTTGCACTGAGGAGCCCAGAACTGAACCCAGCACTCCAGGTGTGGTCTCACCAGTGCTGAGCAGAGGGGAAGGATCATCTTCCTCGACCTGCTGGCAACACTCCTCCTAATGCAGCCCAGGATGCTGGTGGTTGTCTTTGCTGTGAGGGTGCATTGCTGGCTCATGGTAACTTGTTGACATCCAGAACCGCAGGTCCTTCTTTGCAAAGGTGCTTTCCAGTCCGTCAGCCCCCAGCCTGTACTGGTGCTTGGGGTCATTCTTCCCCAGGTGAAGGACTTTGCCTTTCCTTTTTTCAAACACCATGACGTTCCTGTCTGCCCTTTGCTCCAGCCTGTCAAAGTTCATCCAAGTGGCAATGTGACCGTCTGGTGTATTGGCCAGTCCTCCCAGTTGTTTTGTGTCATCAGCAAACTTGCTGAGGGTACACTCTGCACATCATCCAGGTCAATAATGAAGAGGTTAAACAATATTGGCTCTTGTATCAACCCATGGGTAGACCACTAGTGTCTGGCCTCCAGTTGGGCTTGTGCCACTGATGACAACCCTCTGAGCCTGGCTGTTCAGGCAGTTTTCAGTCCACCTCCCTGCCCACTTGTCTAGTGCATACTTTGCCAGCTTGTCTGAGGATGTTACAAGAGACAGTGCTGAAAGTCTTACTAAAGTCAAGACAGACAGCATCCTCTGCACTCCCCTCATCCACCAAGCCAGTTGTTTCATCATAGGAGGAGGTCAGGCTGGTGAAGCGTGATTTTCCTCCTTCATAAATCCATGCTGACTACTCCTGATCACCCTCTTGTCCTTCATGTGACTGCAAATGGTTTCCAGAATTAGCTGCTCTTTCCCAGGGATGAAGTGAGGCTGACTGACCTGTAGTTCCCCAGATCCATTTCCTTGCCCTTTTTGAAGACAGGAGTGACATTTGCTTTCTTCCAGTCGTCAGGAACTTCTCCCAATTGCCATGACTGTTCAAAGAAAATCAAGTGTGGCCTTGCAACGACATCAGCTAGCTCCTTCAGCACTTGTGGGTCCATCCCATCTGGTCCCATGGACTGGTGTATGTCCGGTCTACTGTTCCTTAACCTGATCCTCTTCTACTAAGGGTAAGTATTCCTTGCTCTGGACTTCCCCTGTGGTTTCAGGGGCCTGCAGTTCCTGAAGGTCAGTCTTACAGTTGCCCTTCATGTCCCTTGCCAGATTCAACTCCAGATGGACTCTGGCTCTCTTAACCCCCATCCTTGCGTGATCAGTGTTCCCAGATGACTCCTGGGTCACCTGGCCCTGCTGCTGCACTTTGTTTGCGCTTGGGTTTGGTCATGAGCTCCTTGCTCCTCCGAGTAGGCCTCCTGCCACCTCAGTTTGATTACCTGCTTGTTGGGATGGACCATTCTTCAGCTTGGAGGAGGTGATCCTTTAATATCAATCAGCTCTTCTGGACCCCTCTTCTCTCCAAGACTGTATCCTATGGGATTCTTCAAGCACATCCCTGAAGATGCCAGAGTCTGCTCTCCTGAAGTCCAGGGCTGTGATGCAGCTTTTTTTTCCCCCATCTCCTTCCTCTCAGGGTCCTGAACTCCACCATCTCACGGTGACTGCAGCAAGGGCTGCCCCAACCTTCGCATCCCTGACCAGTTCTTTCTTGTTTGTAAGCGTGAGGTCCAGCAGAGCACCCCTCCTTGTTGGCTCCTTGATCACCTGTGTTAGGAAATTCTCGTTGTCATCAGTGCACTCCAGAAATCTCCTCGATTTGCTTCTGCCATGCTGTGTTGTCCCTCCAGCAGATATCAGGGTGGTGAAAGTCCCCCATGAGCACCCGTCCTGTCCTTCATAAAGAGCCAGCGTGCATCCAGATGCTCATCCGGTCGTGTGAGTTATCCCACCACGTCTCCATCATCGCAGAGATTGTAGCCCTGCAAGTGCAGGCAGACCTCCTGCCCGTTCCCCGTGCTGCGTGCAGTGGCGTACGGGCACTACAGAGAGGCACCCAAGGGTGCAGAGTTCCCAGAAATGGTGTGAGAGCTTTCCTCGTAACGCCCTGCAGACGCTTCCGTATCTGCCTGCATGCCATCAGGTGTGTGAGTGAAGGTGGCTTTCCTGAAGCTTAGTTGGACACGCAGAAATGTGTGTGAGCTGCCAGGATGGCAGTCTTCGCCGAGCAGAAATAGCACCTCTTCTGGCAAAAGCCAGGAATGTGTGAGAAACTCCCTATTGTTGGATGGATGCAATATTTGTCTTGGATCATTCAGCCTGGCTTTAGTGGCTGAGTCAACGTTGTGCGTGCAGCTTTAGAAAAATAAAGACTTTATTTCTGTCTGATAATCTCCCCTACTTACGTCTTTCTTCATGTAACTCTATATCTACGGAAGGGCTGTATTTCTTTCTCCTTCTCCTCTGGCGAGTGTCTATATATATATAGCCTGTGACGTTGCAGGAGTGTTTGCTTTGGAAGAAATCTCACCATCTGAGCCAAACCAAAACCAAACATGCAAGATAAAGCGTTCCTTTCTTCTCCTCTTAGTGAGAAGGGCGGCCTGAAGAGTGATAGAAAATTATCACCTGGGAAGGACAGGAAGCCTGTGAGGGTAAATGGCCTTTTTCTGTTTAACTAATCCAGTAACAAACACCCACACAAAACTGTGAACTTTTAATTATAGGATTGTATTGGGGGGGCGGAGGTGTTAAACACTGGGGCAGTATTTTAGAAAGGACCTGTGAAACAAGTTGATGAAAGCCTTTAGGTTTGAGGACGATGGTGTTTTAATAATCCAGCAAGACTGTCTCCTCAGCTGCTTGCACGCACAGCATCAGTGCTCAGGGATTGCTTGTCCCCCCTCACACGCATTTGAGAGGTGCTGCAGCAAACTTAAAATTACAGCCGTTTGCATAGGTGATGCAGAGAGGCTTTTTCTTCTCTCTCCCCCCCCCCCCCCAATATTGTTATTGCATTATGGAAGTGGTTCCATTGTAGTAAAACTGAATTTCAACTCCTCTTTGGCTTTCGAAGCAATTCAGAGCTCTGGCTTCTCAAAAACTTCTCGAGACTCTTCGTTTTTGTTGCGCGCAGTCTAAAATAATGAATTTGGATGAAAATTTTATAAAAGTGTACATTGAATAGTCTATATTGTGCTTGTAGGATAGTTTGCAAAATAAGGCCATTTACTTTTGGGTTAAGTACAGGTTTTCTGAGGTCTGAAGCTGCATTTGCTGCTTTTTGCTACTTGTGAGCTGTAGAAGACACAGAAAGTAACACTTCAAGGCTTGAGGTTTTCTAAATGCACAGTGTGAAGCTGAGCATGTTTGAGCACTGTATTTTTGCAGAAATGCCAATCACCAACCAAGTCTAACAGTACTGCATAAATAAAGAGGGCAAGAAAGCAAGTCTACCTCTCTAGAAAGCTCAAGTGTTTACCTTTACCCTTTTGTACTCCCTATTAGATATTTTAAACTCATTACAGAATTGCATTTTTGTGAACTGTAATTGCAGGGGTAAAACCTCTGACAGTGATTTTTTTTTTTTTTTTTTTTTTTTTTTTTTTTTTTTTACAAAACACAACGTTTAACAGTCAGCGAAAGGTCTGCAGAAATATTGTTCTGGATTAGTCCTCTTTGGTGTGAATGGGGAAGAAACTAATCTCTTCTTACTCTAGGAAATCGTAACGCGCAGCACAATAATATCCAAGTAATGTCATCCTTCGGGAAGAGTTAAGAAAGGTCTTTAAAAAGTTCCTTTGACTCAAGGTTCTGAGAGCACGGGAAGGATGGCGGTGTCCACAGTTTGATATACACATCTACCCCACCCAGTTTGTGCAGAATCAGCTCCAGTTATTTCTGAGTTTGGATAATCCACTGGGAATAACCAAGAGGCAGTGGGGTATCACGCAGAAAGATTACCCTTGTCTATGCTTTGATCATACAGGGACTTGCAGGATCAATACTGAGTTCAGAGTGGCGTAACGGTCTTCTGTGTGGGTTTTGAAAAGATGTACATAGTCTTTCTGTTGTGACTGGTGTCAAGAACAGAAATGCAAGTGTGAATATGGTAAATGCCAGCCAAAATATATTTGATGAATGCCAGGGGAAAGGTATTTGGCCGTGGCTTGATTTAGCAATTGCTGCTCTGTGTATGCTACAGCATAGTATATTTACGCTGTAAATATACTTTTAGGGTTTTTTTAGTATTGAAAGAACTCCTAGTAGTTTCTCTAGTAAGGCTATATATAGGCTGTGGACATATCCTTGGTCATTAAAACTAACCATATCAATAGGAAGTGAGTTGAAATGAAATCTGCTACTTACTTGCAAATCAAATCTATGTGCATTCATCCTTCTAAAGTACATAACTTCCAAAGAGATTTAGAAATTGATACGCATCGAGCCTCATCCAATGTGGATGGATGCTGCACTTAAGCAGAACGCAAAATGTCCTGGAAAATACAGGCTTCAGCTTCTGCCTGGGGTCCTGAGACTTGCTTCGGTGGGAGCAGGATGAAGTTTCTTCAGGTGCCTGTTCAAGTTAGCGCTCGGCATTGTAGTCAAAGACACAAATTCAGGTGCTTCTAGGAAAGTGTACATGTAAGAAATATCATGACTTGGGATTTCAGTAAATGCTGAATTTGGGGTGGGGGGGATACGTGTGCTAGGAATCAGTTTTAGTGGTCCTGGTGGAAGGACCAGGCTGTCATTTTTAATGCTTGCACAGAACTGATACTTGTACTTCCTATAGGAATAAATTGGACTAGAGGAAACGACTGCCCAGTCTGTGTGTTCATCAGAGGGAGAACCCATAAATGAATCGAAGGTCCCATCTTTAAACAAGCAGATGGAAGTAGAAGGTAGTGCTTGTGTTTTGTAATTTTGATGTAACAGAATCTCTAATACTTTCTGTGTTTGTACCTTGCCGTATTTTGCACCCTGTGATCATATCCCTTGCTTCTGTGGCACAAGTGACACTGCCTGCAGGAGGTGTTATATGCCCGCCTTGTGGGACAGCCAAGCCTCCTGGGCCTGGAGCGCAAAGCCTGCGCTAAGCAGCGAGCGCTTTGGTCTTCGTCCTTTCTTCTTTCTCATCTGCATCACAGCGGTCAAAGTTATAAAAACAAGGTCTAACAGGCCAGTGCCTGAAAGTAGGGACTGGCAACATTTTTATCGCACTTTGGTAATTGGTAGAGATATAGGTACAGTTAGATTTTGAGTTATACCAAAACCAGCCCGTGCCTGTGGTGGCATTGCTGTATGTTCCCCCTTTTTTGGGAGGAGCATAAGGGCGCATACAGACTTTCCCAATAAGCCCTTCGAGCCTTTAGTGATTAATGGCTCAGCCTTCCTGAGTGTCATTTCTTCTGCTTTACTGCTCTGAATTCATCTGGTCATCCTTTGAACCCAGGTAAACTCGTGGCACTCGCCGTGTGCTGCGGGTGGAAGTCGCGAGAAGAGGATGTGTGTTGCGATGATGGGGTCGCACGGCTCACCCGTGTGTAAAGCGATGATAACGCCGGCTGCGCCGACACAGGATATTGAACACAACACCCTACAGTCCTCAAAAATAGCTCCTTATCACTTCTGTTGTGTTGTTCCCTTTGCCCTTGGGAGGGAGGAAGTGGATATTTGAAGCTCTAATTTGCAGTGTTAATCCACATCGTGCTTATTAATGAGTAAGGTATTGGATAGGTGGGTATGTCTGAGTCTGTGCTGCTTAACCTGTGAATATTTACTTTCAGTTACGTAGGAAAGAAAGAGAGCCCAAGGCAGTGATTAATCGATAACTGGCTCGTGTTTCATCTTCAGAGTCTTTGAGTGGGGTCTACATCTTTCTGGGTCTGCTACCTGGGTACAAGAGAGAAGATGCTCATTGCATGAACAGCAGGTTTAGGTCATGTGTTTGGGATAATTAACCCTCCTGCTGAGGTGCCGCAAAAATATATTGCAAATTAAGGAGTTGGATTTCTCTCTGGTTTGTATTCTGTGTGACTCTTATGGCGTGCAAACAAATACTTGGGATGCGGAGACTGGATTAGTTTATCTTTAACAGGAAAAAGCCCCCTCCACACCCAGGAGCCCTGTTGTTGACCTCAAGCATGAAACATGATGACGTATTAACTCTCGCTTTGGTTTTTGGTTTGGGGCTTTTTTTTTTTTTTAAAAGATGCTAATTTTGGTTGTACTGGAAAGTGTTGGCTCCTTTTAGGTCTCTCAGGTTAAGAAGAAACTCCTTTGAAGAGCAAGAGATAGCGTCAGCAGAGCATGAAGTTGGTATTTGTGGAAGGGTTGTGTGCTGCTGCTGAAGAATAGAGGAAATCGGAGGAAATAGCCAAGTCTCTCACATCGCCGCGCCTCCCTGACATAGAGATCAGCATTAGTACAATTTCAAACCTCACCGTTTTAAGTGGGTTTAAGGCTGGGCAGGCCTACAAGCAGGTGGTACCGTGTGTTACTGAAATGTGGTTTTGGTATAAACTCCTTTTTTTTTTTTTTTTTTTCTTTTTTCTGAAAGGAAAAGCATTTGCCTTGCAGTGCTCTGCATAAGCCCAATTATGGACATTTTGGCTCTGTTTATGCATAATAAATTATAGCTGGCTAGATATAGCAAGTCACTACTTAAAACAAGCAAGGGTATTTTCCTGAAGGGTTCTTGATTGCTCCTTGGATGGTGGCAGCAGCTGGCATCCATCATTACGTGCCATGTTTCTGGGTAAGGCCAACTTGATCTGTCAAAAGCTTTAAAGAAGCCAGAGCACCTGATATGTGCCAAACTACTGGTATACAAAACCAGCAGTGTTGTTGCAAGATGTGGGGCAAATAAGAAAGGAATTAACTCTTGGAAAAATCCATGGTGCTACCAGTCTGTGTCCCATTACAGTATTTGGTGAAGAAACAATCTGTTGCCTGCCTGTAAAGAGAGGCCTTTGGGTTGAAATTTTGGGTTTGGAAGAAATACAACCAAATTGACGTTCTGAGGCGGTGACTTCTTTAGCCGGAGGATTTTGACACACCTGGGTAATGAGACTTCTTGGAGGGAAAAAAATAAGTGGATCAGAGAATAGGAGTGGCACTTCACGAGCTGGGAGTGCTGCAGCTCGATGCGGGATGCAGTCGCATGTGAAGAATGCCCTGCCGTGTGAAAAATGTCCTTCTAGTTGAGACGGTGAGTTTGAAAAGGGTGTCTTGTTTCTATTTTTCTCTTTTATAGAAAGCGTCGCTCTTCTAGGTTAAAATGCGACCACAGTGGTATTAAACACTCGCTTTGAACTGGGTATCCGATTGCACATCTCCTGTATGAAAGCGAATTGCAGTAACACAGTGTGCCACCTTGTTTTTCTCTACTCTCGCCTCTGGAGAGGGTGCTGGGTGTTAGACTGCGCAGAGCAACCCCGGCTTCTAATGGCAGAGCCGCCCCTCAGAAAATCCGGGTGTTTCTCTGATGATCTAAAGGACAACCGTGGCGTTTAATCAGGAACAGCAGAAGGATGTACACACCCTGCAGCCCGGAAACACACATGATGAGCAAAATGACTGATTTTTATCCGTTTACAAAGATGATGCCAGTTCGATGAGAACTCCAGAGATTTAAGCTGCTTGCGTGGCTTGGACAACATGAGTGGCGTGGAAGCTCCCTTCATCAGGAGCAAAAGGTGCTGTGTCCTAGCAGACCTCCAGGATGCATGGGGATCCCACTGGTGTTTCTGCCATCCTTTTTACAGCTTTCAGTCAGTGAGCTCATGGGGATGCACACGCGTGTGTGTGTGTGTGTGTGTGTGTGAGATCCCTCAGAGCTGTCGCAACGTGGTGGAGTCCTGTGACCGCACACAGCGTCAGATGCAGCAGGGGAGTGAACTGGGAGCTGCCCAGGAACAGGTCAGCCAGCCAAAGCATCGGGAGGTTCCAAAACTGATGCGAGGGCAAAGTACAAACACGTGTTCAAATAAAACACAACATAAATCTTAATTCGCTTCTGAAGGAGGAGCAGGGGATGTTTTCAGCTGAGTTTCCAGAAGGCGCTGATTTGCTGGCAGGTTGCGTGATCATCCTCTTTGCAAGCGATTTAAAATACACCTTCGTTCTTGCACACATGCTTAAGCAAGCGATGCTGAAATTAGCTCCTTTGTTGGAGGAAGGATTTTTGTTCAGGTAACTCGGTTCAACTTAAAAGCAGATTGAGCTTTTCACAGGAAGAGAAAGAGAAGTGTGGTTTCCTCTGGACATTACTCCGTGAGTCACACGTTACGTGATACAGCATTCCTCTCTGGAAGCTTAATTGCTGGAGCTGATGACTACATCAGTACTCCAGAACCACCCGTTGTGTTTGATACACCTAAACACTTAACCTGGCATTTCTGGAAATTATTTTAATAAATACTTCATAGATTTAAAACTCAACCTTTTAATGTTTCTAGTATATATCAGAACCCCATTAAAGTAAATTTAATGACATTTTTTCAGTTTCAAAAGCAACTGTCCGTTCTTAACAGCCTTGCACATGAGAAGTTGTAATGGCTGTTAATGCTGTAATACAGACATAATACTAATTATTATTAATATATATGTAATAATAATTTTTCAGGTTATTTCTCAATAGGAAAGATGATAGATGGGGGGTGTCCACTGCGCCTTCCCCCCCCCAATAAGCTACTGGCCTGTTCAAAATCATGTGTTATATCAACCAGGAATATACACATTTGTTGATTGAAAATCTTTAGAAGACAAGGGTGGACCAGTGATGGCCAGAACAGGTTTGTTTTAGCAGTAAGAATTTTTGCATCTTTAATACAAAGTGCTTCATTTCTGGATCATAAAGCAGGTGTGCTGAAAGGTCTCTGCCAAAGCTGTTCAAAACTCAGCAATGTCCTCGATTTTTTGTGTTTTCTTTACAAAGACATTTCAGCTTAAGAAAAGTGGTTTAAAAAACCCAGCTTGGAGCTGGAAGAAATAATAAGCTTGATATAAATAATAAGCAACAGGATTTGTTGCATTCACAGCATCTCTGGAGAGATCTGCGTTACAGGTTGCACAGTGAGTTTGCTATAAACTAGGTCACTTGTTTCGGGGGGTGAAAGTGCTGAAGGAGTAATAAGCAGCAATTTTAGAGTGGCATGGGTTGTTCAGCATATTGTGATACTAAATGCTAAGTAGAGGGTTTGATGCTTATAGCAAACAGTGATTCAGTGCAATAGCTAATGCTTCCTTTCAAATGAGCAGGTAGTCACATTGTAATTAAGACCAAATAGCTTCACTCTGAAGAGAATGGGCTATATAGTTTGAATAATTTTTAAAAAATTTGTTGTTGAACACGGTGTTTTAAAGTGTTTTGAAGCAAACGGAGGTCAGAGTAGCTTTTTTACACTCCTGTAGCACATTTTTTCTGATATATCAGCGACCAGAATCAGGTTACTTGAAGAAAAAAAAGACAAAAAGACAAAAATGCTTAAAAGGTTTTTGGGATACATGCGGTTGAGGTATGGATTTATATTGCTCATGTGAAGCAATATGAACATATCCTCTCTGGTAGGTGTTGATCCTAGAAATCAGTAATCAGTCTTTGAACTGGTACCCGCTTTTGCGCTGGTAGCGGTCCTCGGTAGCCAGTAAGCCACGTGCCTCCCTGCTGGCTCCTGTAAAAATGCTTCCTGAAAGGGCGAGTGTGTAGTTCGTTCATTGAAGCCTTACATTGGAAGGACAGCTGCTTACTAACTTAAGGAGAGAGAAATGCATCACTTGAAACATTGTCGCCTATTTTATGACTTCTCCAGAGATGGGAGAAGGTAAAGCTACTCCGTGTGTATCAGTTGCTTTTAAACTTTATTTTTATTTATTTCTTCTTATCTCTGACTCAGGCTTCCTTCCTCTTTTCACACCAAAACATTTTTACATCTTTATGCTTTTTGTTTCTCAGCCATGCCTGCAGCTCAGTTGGAGGTAGTGTCGTCGCTGTTTTTCTTCATCTGGGTTGTGGTGCTTGGGCCTTGGGGTTGAGTTTGCTTGGCGGTGCGAATGAGTAGGGTTTTTTTTACTTGCGCTAGGCTTTACTTCCCACCTTCAGTGCTGGATTTCATCTACTAATACATAGTTTGTTTACTGATGGGCAAGGGAAAAGGTGACTCGATATAATCTGCTTACTCTGACTTTTTTTGATGTTTAGACAGATTTAAGCTGTCAAGGCAAGGAAGACCTTTCCCCAGGAAGGCTTTTGGAAAGATGCTTTCTTGCCAGTGCATGTGGTGCTGGAATTACCAAGAAACATTAGTGCTGAAGCTCAGTAGTAGCTATTTCTCTTCAGTGCCAGCAGTCAACCTCAAATCTAGTGTTGTGTCACATAGCTCATGTCCTGATCAGGAAAGAAGCAAACAGGTCAACACATGGTGGCTGTCTCTCTTCTTCAGGCATTTTTATGGTGATCGTCATCCTCATATTGAATCGTGACGTGGGAAGGTGGAGATGAAGCAGAGCAACAGCCACTTAGCTGAGAGCAGTACTCCCAGATGTTCAGTCCTATAGAAAGAAAATGATGTCATCAGTTCAGGCTGTCCTCTAGTTTAGCCCTTAGGCTAAATATGTCCTGGCTGAAGTGTCTAGGAAGAAAAAAAAACCCAAAAACCCCACAACCCTTTGCAAGTACTTTGGAAGAGTTCATTAAGTATGTTTCTTTTTATTTGTTTAGGACTTTACAGGGTATTAAGTTGTATCTGTCTGGACACATGCACTATTTAAATGCATTAAACATGCATAAATGCATTAATTACTTGTACTACTCGTCAAACTGTCATCTCTTGTCCCTTCTGGCCCCACCTCACTTGTGGGAAAACGGGGCTGGCTTTGTTACGTGCCTTGAGGTCACTGAACCCATACAGTCGTGGATCACTGGGAAAAAAAATTGCAAAGATAAAATCTGAAGGAGTAATAAAAGAGCATTTTTGTTAAATATGAACGCATTTATTGTCAGAAGTGAGTTATTAAGTTGGCCTCTGTCCTCACCAGGTGAGTTCTGCTGTCCCATGAGGTGTGTAATGGCCCAAAATAGACATGAGTGTCATTGACATAGCAAGGAATCCACGGCCTGTACTGTGTCTTGTAATTAATCCTTGATTTCCTCGTATACATGCTCAATGGGAGGAATTTACAGAACTGGTACCGATTGAATTACATCTAAGAAATCCTTAGATAATGAGTAATTACCAGTTCTACTCCAGAATCCCTCCTAGAAAGCGGGACGATGTTGGGCAGATGCCTCTGTTGAGTGTTATGGAGCTCAAGTACTAAAAGACTGCTGGAAAAAAGGCACAGGGAGCTCACTAGTGCGTCATCCGTACTTCCCGTCTCTCCTCAGATTTTAAATAAAACGGACTGAGTTGGACTTGTACCTCCAGCAGGCTGGAGAGTCAGCTTAACTGTTAAAATCCTTCCTAAAAGAGCTATGAAAAAGGAAATTTGATGGTTAGTTCACTTGAGCCAGCTCCCATGTTAATGATGATCTGCAGGAAAAGGAGAATGAGCCGATGTGGTTTTTAATTCTTAAATTAGGGAAAAAGCTATTTGAGAAAGGGACAAATTGGACCATTTAAGCAAAGTGCTTTTTTTGTTGATCTTTAAAACAAAAGACTTTTTAAAATTAACTAAAGGCGGGGGAATTGGCTGGGCTCACTGACACAACAAGATGCTCGCTGTGGTCTCCTTGAATTGGCGCTTGCAGACATACAACTTGATGTTCAGCATCCTTCATCAAAACCTTCTCCCCACCCCTCTCCTCACCAGTATTTGAAGGTTACTGACAAACCCGTGGCCTTTTTTTGGCTGCTGAACTTTGTGGAGGAGCTGATGGTGAACGAGTTGTTGCGTTTGATACCTGGCTGTCCACATCTGTTAGGAACAAGGATTGTTCCCGGGCCATGCCCAGGGGCATGTATCTATTAAAAAAACCCAAACCAACTACTCCTTAAAAATACTTGTTTTCTGTATGACAAGATTAGTATGGAAGGATTTCTGTGTGCGGCTTCTGAAAAATACTTTTTCCACCCTGTATTTCTTCGATGTGGCTCTGCAGATTCCTTGGTATTACTGGCAGCAGGCTCCCTCTCTTGGGATGGAGTTCAGAAAACCTGATGCTGCTATTTGTTAATGCTGATGTCTGTCTTTTTTTATTTTTTTTTTTTCCTTTTTCCACATTATTTCATCTGTGGAGTAGAAGCAGGCCACTTCATACACCTCTGACTTCACTCTTGGACAGTATCTCTTTTGCTTACAGCGGCCAGTGGACTGCGTAGAGTCCTTGTTCTCATGTAAGCTGCTGGAAAAGACTCTGCCAGCGCTGCTCATCCCATCAGTCTCTCCAACATGTGGTTTCAGTCTGCTTTGTATTGTGGTTTTGTACTCAATTACATGGACCTCCCTACTGTCCCGAGGCGAGCGGCCAGTGGACGTCCTCCACTCCCTCTCGTGCTCACCAGGGATGCTTCACGCTTTCCTTTCCTGCTCATTTTTACCACTCCCTGTGTTTGTGTGGAGGAGGTGCTAGCTTCCTCGGTCCTATGTGTTTCCAGCCCTTGGTGTGTCTTTTGGGATAAAGGCTGGATGCGTGCCCTCAGGGACCGGTGATGCTGCCTACCCAGGGACTCTGCCGCTGGTGGCAGCGGTGGGATGTGGCTAAAAGCTTCATTGAAAGGTTGGGGAATTTGTTGGTTTGCTTTGTTTTAGTGTGATGAAATATGACTTTTTTTTTGTTGTGGAGGTTTTTTGGGTTTTGTTAGGGTAGGGCTTAACATCTGGTATTTATATATTGGAAAAATGAATCCTTCCTCCAAGCACTGACTCTTTCAGCTTCATAGTGTCATCTTGAGTCTTTCAAACGTAATACTAATGCAAGGCTTTGCTTTGGGTTACTTGCACACATTAAGAATCAGTAGACCTGAATTTATATGATAATTCTATTTCCGCCCGTTTTAGCTGGTATTTTGCTGGTAAAACCCAGAGCTGCCGCGAGACGTTGACACCGGCTGCTGTAGGAAACTGCAGCCCTCCGGCCGGGCTGCTGCTCCCGTCCCTCCTCCTCCGTCTCCTCCTCTCGCTTGCTGCTGACGCACTCGGCGGAGCGAGACGGCGTGGCCGCGGAGGGAGCGGCAGCGACGGCGGCAGCGGGCGAGCGTTCGCTTCGTCGCCTCCGGTGCACAGCTCACCTCTCATTGCTTTTCCTTTCCAGGCGCTTCCAAGCACAGGGCTGGCGAGCAGAGGGGAGAGGAGCGCTGGCGAAGCCTGGCACGAACGCTGCCGGCATGGGGAAGTTGAAAGGCAACTTTTAATTTGAAGGAAGTTCGGCTCGCGAAGGAGACGCCGGCGAGATCCTCAGGTCCGGGAGTTGCTCTGCTGAAGCGGCAGAGGGATCGTAAAACGTTTCAGCTTGCAGAGGCCTGGCTGCTGTCTCCCTCCCCTCTTGCTGTAAGCGTTGCGTCTGGCTGGCAGCTGGGAAGAGGAAAAGTTGGCTGCTGCTATCTGCCGCCTGATTTCCATGAGTGAGTAGCTCTCCGGCTCTGGATGATCCCGTTTCAGTTAAAAGACGTGTTCGACTGCTGGTGAAGGGCCAGGGGGTTGTGTTTTGGAAGCGAGCAGAAGGACTCGGATACAATAAGATCTAAATTATGGCTTTGGGGGATTTTTTTTTTTAACGGTGGCACTCAAGCTTGTGGTTAGTCTCTTGTTTGTTGGTTGTTGGGTTTGTTCCCCCCCCCCCCCCCCCCCCCCCCCCCCCCCCCCCCCCAAATAAAAGCCAGCCAGGCTGCCAGCAGCTGGGGCAGCAGTTATCTGGCCGGTGAGTACCCCTGTCTTGTCCCCCCCAAATTGTGTCCAGGGTCCAGCGTGTTTCTGTCAAACAGGTTCATCTCTTGCCGTGGCCAGACATTGAGGCACAGTGGGCTCTCTCTCTGGTTTCTAGGTTTGGAGGTTTTGTTTGCAGCACACCGGTACCAGGTGATAAGAGTTACGTGGCGTGGCAGCGGCGCTTGCTTGCACAAACTGCAAGTCAGGGACAAGGTGCTGTCCCTTTTGCCATCCTGGGCACCTCTCCCCACCCCTAGCCCCCTCCTTAATTCCTGCCAAATATCTCCAGGGCAATTGCAGTGAGTGTTTATATGAAACAGTAAAAGCAAGAATGTATTTTAGACTTTATGTGAGTTGTTTTAGCAGCTGTACATAGGAAGAGGCAGTGCCACGCGACTGTGCCGCTCTGCGTGTGTCACTGTATCACCCGCCACCCAAAAATGTGAATGCTTCGGGTGTAGACGAGGGAGGCCCTGGGTGTGTAGAGGAACACAGTGAGTCACAGGGAAACCACAGAAATCCTCTCGGTGGGCTGAACGCGCTTCAGAAAGAGGAATATAGCTTTATCGGTAAGCTGTGTCTTAGATACACAGCTGAGTCTTTCCATGGTATGTGATCCTATTTGTGCGTTTCTGGCATAGCCACCTTTTCTTCTCATCATAAACCTCTTTCGAACTGCATCCTTTAATCTGGAAGCTTTCTGATAGATTTATACTGATGAGTTAAAC
Organism: Gymnogyps californianus; assembly: GCF_018139145.2. Classification (NCBI taxonomy): domain Eukaryota; kingdom Metazoa; phylum Chordata; class Aves; order Accipitriformes; family Cathartidae; genus Gymnogyps; species Gymnogyps californianus. Next base: position 41,296,426 of record NC_059476.1, on the reverse strand, counting down.
AATTTTTTTTACTTGACTTTTGGGGAGGAAACTTAAAAACTTGTGCCTCCAGTAGTTCATCTGTGTGTGTGTATTTTTTTAATATATATATAAAAATATATATATATTTTATATATATACACACATACGTATACACACAGAAGAGCTACTCCAGGCATTGGTTTTTAGTCTCTGTATGTATATATGTGCATGTGTGTATATATAAAAAATGTTTTTTTTTAAAGCAGGATGGGGTAAGCAAGCTTAGAGGAGCATTAACGTCTTCCTGTCCTGTCAAGTAATACCATGCCTCCTTCATTTTTGAGTTGGTTTGGTTATGCAAAGGCAGGAAAGCAGACCATAACAAAACACACTCTTATCAAATATCTGCTTACAGCGCTGTCAGGTGAATCATTAACACACGGTCCCAGTGCTTGTAAAAGCTGCTAAAGTGGTTTCTCACCCTTGAAACTCCCTTTTTGCAGGAGGTAACAAGCAAAGTTACTTGCAGATCTTGGTTTCGTGCATGGGTGTGTGTGGCTGTTGTGCTTTCTGTACTGGTTAATAAAGTGATGTAGCCCAGCGGATTAAGCATGGGAGAAGACCTCTTCCCCATGCACAAAGGAAAAAGCACTTTCCTAAGAGAGTAGCTCAAACTAAGGTAGAAGGGGAAAACATAGCATGCCGGGCTGCTTGGTGGGATCAGCTCGTGCATTGCTGTCATGCTGGAGGAACCGTAGGTGAATAACGCTTTTATTTCACTTGCTCTGAAGCAGTTTTGGGTGGGGTGGAAGCAGTGTTTCAGCTCTTTGTGGAAGTAACTCGAGGCCAGGAAGAGTTATGCAGAAAATGGTCACTAAGACGCGTCGTTATCCACAAACTGACAAGAGCAGCGTGCTTTTCTGGGCTGTTGCTGGTGCATGTAGTGGGGAGCAGGTTCTCAGACCTACCTACCACTTGTGCTGCATGTGGATACGGGCCATTGTATTCCTGGTGGGGTTTCTCTCCCCTGGCCGCAGGAGCAGCGTGGCAATTGCTGAATCCCATCAGTTTCTGCTGCTTACCTACCTGTAAATCCTGTAACTCATTAATGAAACTTAATTTTAAATGGGTTTATGGCTGATGGGCTGTTTTGCTCAGCAGCTTTGTTTCCTGGGATCCTGTGATTCAAATCTGTTTGAGCTGGGAAGATTTGCTGTGGGCTTTGCCACGCTTAAATCCACACCAGACTTCTGTTTTGCCTGACTTTTGTTTCTGTAGGCATGTTAAGAAATGGATTTCTCCGAGGCATTAGATACTTAAAATCTGTAGAGTCCTGTCTGCATTTGTTTAAGTTTTGATCGATCATGTTTGCAATAAGCCTATTTTGTGGAATTAACTTGAGGTATAGAAAATATGTAGCGTATGAAAACATGTTATATGGAGAACAGCAAAAGTAGCCTCATTTGCGATGTTTGCAGCCGTTGCTTGAACAAAAGAAAAAGGCCTTAGCTCAAGAAGGGCTTAAGCTATTCTAGTTGCCCACATCCAAGAGCATGACTCAGAATGTCCAGCTAAACTCTTAAGCTCCAGGAATTGGCGTCGGAGTTGTGCCTTGCCCTCCCCAAGCTGCGTCCGTTTTAGGTGCAAGCCTCTCAGCCCGGCTGTCTTAGGCCAAAGGTCTGCCTGGTCCTACAAGGAGACTTTCAGTTTTCTCCCTGGAGATGCCTCGTTCTAATAAGACCTTTGAGAGCACAGCTCAGAAACCTGGACCTCACTTTAAAAAAAAACAAAAACAACAAACCCAACCCCAAAAGCCTGCTTTGTGCTGTTCCACGTGGCTCAGTGCCTTGCACAGCCTGTGCTCTGCGTCCCAGGGTTTCCATCCGCCTGTGAAAGCTCAAAACTGCTCTTGCTGCTCAGGAAAGTGCCCTTTTTGCTTGGCTAACTTTACAGCGTGGCTGCACATTATCTTTTTAAAGCTGAGCTTTTTAAAGCTGTTCTACCATGTGAGGAGAGAATTCAGGGTTCGCCGTGTGTCTGTGTTACACCTCATACCAAGTGCCTGAAGGAGGAGATATCCAAACCTGGAGGAGAAGACAAGTCCAAACCTTTCCCCAAGAGATGTGAGTTTGTCGAAGGAGGTCTCTGTACCGGGGACATCCCAGCAAGTGCTCTCAAGTGCCGTATCAAATGGTAATGCTGGCTTGCAGAAGGCAGGCATGGTCCCTCCACCTCTGTCCTGAGAGAGCCAGCCCAGGCAGCTAAGCGCAGAAGCGGATCCATGCTCTGAATCTTTGCTTAAGCCTCTCTCCTTCGAGTTTTTTAGGGACAAGAGGTGCTGACTGGGATCTCGGCCAGTTTACGTGAGCCAGGAGGCCAGGAGCGCGGCAGTCCTCTGGACAACCAGGTTGCCACGCTCCGTGTTCGGTAAGAGCTGTTGTGGCCATGGGGGACAGGGAAAAGGAAGACAGCCCTGTTCCCTCTCGGCTACCTTGAGCCGTGGGTTCAGGGTAGCGTTTGAGAGTGTCTCTGCTGCTCCTTGTGCACTTGCTGCCGGCCTGTGAATGATTATTTTTTTTTTTTTTGCCAGGAAAATTGGCCTGACGGAGCACTCTGTTGTTTCCAGCTGCTTTCTGCAGCTGTCTGCATGGCAGAGAAGGTGGGGGGGAAATGACTCTGGTTAAAAATAGAAAGGCAGATTAGGAAACTTGAGGTATGGTTTCAACATACAGCCGAGCTGCTCTTGACAACTCACTGCTGCCACCGAAAGGGGAAGGACTTGCTTATGCTTGTGTGACTGCGCAGCCAGCTGGTTCCGCCACCCAGCCCAGCAGAAAACCAGGAAAAGAGGAGTTTTTTCCGCCATGCAGTCACCCAAGCGCATGAGAAGAGGGTAGGGATATAAGGCAGGAGGGAGGGGAAGCCTGTGAGAAAAGGCTTGTTGAACTCAGCTCGCACAGGTAACCCGAGTTCAGGGGCGCAGGGGCTGGAGCTGAATTCAGGTGAGTAGCTGGAACACTTCGCGCCGTTAACATCAGCTCTCCTGCGTGCTCAGCTCGGGTTTAAAATCACAGCTACGGCACGCGTGCTGCCGCTTCTAGCTGGGGCTGCGCTAATTTGGGTTAGTCTACCCAAGTTAAGAGCAAAGACGTAAGGAGATTCACTTTGCTGTTTGAATCGTTCATATTCCGATAGCTTGCGGGGAGAGTTTGACTAGTTGGAAAAAAACACATAAAAAGTACTGGGGCCTTAATTTTACTTACTAAATGTAAATGTCTTGCTTGGTTATAATATTACACTCTCTTATAAGAGACTTTATTTTGCAATAAGCATGTGAAGCGTCAGGAGAAAGGTAGTCAACAGACAAGCCAAGGGTAAATATATTGTGTGCTTTGTAAGCGGCAGGTTTTTTAAGCATTGCTTTTAGGAAGTGGCCATTATACAGCGTTTTGTCAGCAACTCTTCACTCGATGTTTATCGCTGTCCCTTGTGGTTATCACTGGCCATTGTAACTTTGGGTATATTTTCTGTTGCCTTTCCTAAAATAAGGGCAAAAACCAGTTCAGGAAACCGTTATTTTCTGTGCTGAGAAGTTTCTTTCCTGATGCTTTTTTTTGGCTTTGGTTTTGGTTTTTTTTTTTTTTTATTTGGTCCACCCCCCCACCCACCCCCCCTTTTTTTTTTTGACTCTTTGCCAGTCTTGAGAACAGTGTGATTTCTCAAGCTGCTCCTTGGTTCAAATGAGCTCCTGTTGTTGTAGCACTCCCAGCCACACGTCGATAACCAGTGAACCATCCTGTTCAGTGCCCAATGAAGAAGGAACTATCCAGGGGCACTTCAGATATCCTGGATATCCATCCTAGATGGATCCTAAAAACCAGCAAGCGCTCTGTACCAGGTATTCCCTGCGCAGGACCTGGTGGAGGGAAAACAGCGATGAGTTCAACATAAATAAATAATGTTTACCTATATAATATTTAGTTCAGAAAACCTGTAGCATAACACTTGCCCTGGGCAAATGACTTGAAGACAAACAGCATTTATTCTTTTCGAAGGGCTGTAGATATAAGCTGTAGATAAAAGCATATCTAGAGCTTGGTGGAATTCGCTATCGAGTCAAATTTTACTTATTGATTTGTGAAACTGGAATTATTCTGTGTTTTACAAGTGAATTTAAGAATTGAAGTTACTCTTTCAGCCTCTGGACAAGAATCCTGAAGACAAGCAGGTAGTTTTACTCAGTTACGTTTCAAAATGCTTCAGGATGTTTTCTCCCTTGTTACTGGGCTACTTTTCATAACCAGGAGTAAAAATTCATTGGTCCCAGTGTACATATTACACTGTTTTCTTGTAAATTTAAAAGATCACTTTAGCAGTCAAGCGGATTTTTCACTAGTAAGAATGTTGACACTGTTATACTTTATTAATTTTTAAAAAACGTGAAGTTGAACCCAGTTAAATCCCATTTATTTATATTGGGGAAGCTGATGCTTTGGGATTGGTGAGCATTAAGCATCGAGGATGAGGAGGATTTAGTAGGAAGACCACCGGCTAGTTAGTTTTGGTGCAACTTTGATTTCAGTTTCTTACTCTTCCTAGCTCGCTGGGTTTTTTTCCTTATTATTTCTAACTCCTTTTGTGTTTTGAAATGTTCTCTTTTAATCTCAGCCACGTGTTTTTCTTTGGGGACATTGGTTTGTCTGTTCTAAACTAGTCACACCCTACCTGAATCCGCAGTGAAATCCTGGCATTGTTCAGCCCTCCGCAATGCATTTGCATGTTGTACTTAGGTTAGAACGGCAAAAATCTGACCTGGGCAAGCCTCGAGAAACTTTATTTTGTGTTAGTACGGTTGCAGAGAGAGAATGGAGAGATGCTTCAGGTGGCGCGGGTATCTCTAGTCCTGTTAAACTTGAAGCTACGAAAAGCAAATAATATATTGCAAAAGCAAAATGAGAAATTAAAGCAACTTTCTGCTGTGTTAAAGTTTCTTTGTCTTCACAGTTTTTGCAGTTTCAGAAAACATAAGCGGTGCAACTCTTTGCTAGGGACTGGGTTTTATAGAAATGAAGCAGCTCTACTAGGGAGGTTAGAGTAAACCCTCATAACCCAGGAGAACAGTTTGCCCCTGTTTTGATTTCTGAGCTACTAAATTTACATAAACAACCCTCTCCCAAACCATATATATTTTTAAATGATAAAAATATCTTCCCTGTATAATAAAAATATAACTGTCTAACAAAGGGACTATTTGCAAACATTTTCCCTGTATGCGGTGGTCTGGCTTTTGCAGCTTGGGAGGGAAAGGTGGGAAAAGAGTTGATCCAATAATTCAGGGTTACTTAAGCTAAAAGCACTCAGTTACTGAATTAGATTTATCGGGGAGAAAAGTAATGCAGGCTCAGACTTTTGTTAATGTTTAATGTTCTGTAACGGTCTTCCCAGGCATAATTGAGCCATCAGCACAGGAGAGATCCCGTCAGTGGAGTTTATTTTGAGTGATTACAGAGCCCGTTGTGGCTTTCATTTCAGGGCAGCCTGAGCTAATTGATGAACAGGGCCATAATTTATTTACAGTTCTCGGGATCCTTTCAGACCGATTCTCCTTCTTTTGAAAACCCTTGGAAGGGGAGGAGGACGAGGAGGCTGCCGGGGCTCGTTGGGCTGCCAGTGCTGCTGTCCGTCTGTCACAAAGTTATCTAAAACATTCTGCCCTCTGTTTTGGGTGATGGTTTTGCGCTGCCCTGGTTTTAGCAGCCTCTCCATTTTCTCCGAAGCCTGTTGACCTTTAATCTGGAGCGTGTGCCGCTCAGCTGGGGAGGGTCTGACACACGGGGCTGAAACAAGCTGCAGAGGATGGGGGAAAGGAGGGAGGAAAGAGCGGACGCTACTGCTGATGAAAAGAAAAATAAGGAAGAAAAAAAGCTAGAGGGCACAAACATTCACGCTGGTTTTTTTTCTAGGTCTCAGTTTTGGGATGAATACTCCTGATTTTTTTCTTCCTGATTTTTTTTTTTTCCCTTCCCGATTTTGCTAGATTCCAGCATAATACAGTTTGTCTCCTACAGCTTGCTCTACTGATGAATCATGGGTCTGCATCAATAAATCCAGCTTTATGCAGAGCTTTGAAATAGGGAGGAACTCCTGTCTATAAGTACCTTTCAAAATAGGTAAGGAGAAGTGATTTTATACTCAGAAATCACATTGGGTATGAAGATGACTTTCAGTTCTGTTGAACCTCTGAATAAATCAGGGAGGAGGCAGCCGCGAGCTGATGCATGGCTTCGGGTTTTCCCCGTGCTTGGGGCAGACCCGGTATTTTTGGAGCTTTAGCGGGGACCTGTTGAGCTTTATAGCCCTGTATGATAGGAAAGAGTAGTGTGGAGTCTCTTAAAGACGTGAGCACCTCTGTCTCGGAGCTTCGCACATCCTGTCCTGTCCTAGAGAAGTCACTTGTACAGCTAAGCACAGTCTTCGCCCTGAACTCGTTCATCTGGCTGCAAGTTAAAGGCCACCTCGAGTCCACTTTGTAAATACAGAGTAGTAAAAAGGTCGTCTGAAAATATTTTAGACCACATACCTCATTTTTCGAGGTGAAAGGTGGTTTTCAACTAGATACACAGTTAGTTTTCACGACTGAACTTTGAGGTGCTAGCCGCCAGTTGTTTGAAAGCTGCCGTGCCTTTTGAATCGAATTTTGCAAATACGAGAAAGGGAAGATGTCGTGCATTGTAAACATGAGCACTGAGACAGCATTATTTGTCAGCCAACTGCCTGAAATAAAAAATATTAAGAAAAAGGAGATGGCAGTGATTAGGGGCAAGTCTTCCATAGGTAGCTATTACTCTTCCCCAGGGAAATCTGCCGAAGCGATACTTCTAACTGCTAACACTTGAAACTGTAAAGACATTGTGTTTGCGCTCACGTGCGTGGCGAAGTGCTGGAAAACAGATACAGCAACGAGTTTCAATAGGGCAATTCATAACTACTTTTATCGCTTCAGGCAGCTTTGCAGAGAAATCTGACGGAAGGATCGTTTCAGCCGTTCTGGCTTAATTACCAAACTGGCGAGTGCCCTGCCGTCCCATTGCAAGTGTCGTATTTGGTGGAGATCCACACCAAAATCATCTGATGTTTGTCTTGAGGTTTGATCCTGCCTTTCACCCGTTTGGCCTGACTAAATAATACATGAACCAAAACGGTTTCTGCTGTTTCTAGGCAGTGTGGTTCACGAAGGGGAATATAAATGCAACGCTTGTTAATACAAAACTTCCTTGCCTGCTAACTGACCCTGAATTCTGTGCCCTCCATTAGGGGACATACGTCCCGTTGTCCTGAATGGTTTATACAGCATCTACAATAACAGGGCCTGTTGCTTATGGAAGTGTATGCATTTGTATTTTGTGTCTCCGCCTGCCCTTCATATTTTATTTAAGGAAGAGCGTAAGGAGATTGGTTACTTGGCAAAAACTGGCTTTTAGCGAACTAAGGAAATGCAAGTGTCTTGATTTTTGGGCTGACGCTGTGTGTGTGGTGCTCCCCTTCCTGAGGACTGTACCACTCTTTCTCAGGATCTTTCTAAACATTCATCCTTCCTCGTTACTCTTCCAGAAAGTGAGGAGAGCCTTCAGCCCTGCTATTGACAACCCATCTCCTGCAGATGACGTTGTGCTCTCCGGGGAGGGCAAGAAATCCCTCTAATAGATAAGAACGTGATATCCTTGTGCTGTCCTATAGCCGCTGGATTTTCTGGTCTGAAATCAGCATTTTTCCCCTTAAATCTTAATTCACATGGCGCTCTGTGTGTGACATGTCTTGCATTTCAGCTGGGATGAGACAGGCTGCGTTACCCACATGCACACACTGCGGCTGGACCAGGCTGGTTCGTGTGCCGGCCCTTCCGTTTGCCTGTACTTGATGGGAGATGCTGTTTTACTCCTGGGCTGTTGCTGTGAGGTCAGGCTTTTGTAATTTGGCTGCCGAAGACTGATTCAGCCCAGCACAAGTTTGTCTCAGGATCAAATTAAATCAAGTCCTTACGTTGTTTCGCTAATGACGTGAAATAAAACCTATAATAAGGCACTTTTTTTTTTTTCAGTGCTGTTGTGGTGCCATGTAGGGTGAGCTGTATATTTCATCAGGATTTCTGCCATGGTACTTTTATCCCCGCGCCCACATTAAATATTTGTGAACGTAGGTATTTTCAGACCCAATGAAAAGCTTTTGGAGTGCCTGAGGACAGGTAATAACATACTTGCTTTTAAAAGCAAGTTTCATGTCTGCTTATGTTCTGTGCGATCTCTGGTGATGCAGCCCCACCCTCACCCCCACAAAAACCACCCAAACCAAAAAAAAACCCCCAACAAACCCCAAACGCAAATAACTGTGACTGTTTAATATCTTTTGGTATGAACACTTCACAGTACTTGATCTTATCGTTTCCAAAATAGTACTTTTTTTTCCATCAGTAGTCATTTCAACAGACTGTATTGCTTGCAGGAGAAGCGCTGGCATTACCAGAGGTCTGACGGTGAATTTTCATGATCTTTGTACACAGAAGATTTATTTTTTTTAATGGCCTTTTATTAAAATGCCATATTTTATCAGGTTTAGAAGATCTTGAAGATGTTCTTAGGATTTACCTAAAAGATGCATGTCAGAGCACGGCTCAAGGATAGTCCCGTAGAGCGAGTCTGACCATGGGATGGGTAGGTAAAGCAGCAGCTATGTCAGGTTGGCCCCTGTTTGTTTGGTACTCTTAAAATATTCTGTTCACTAATGTATTTAGTATATACATTTCCCAGGCCTTGAGGGAGTGCTGCATAGTCATGCAGCCTGTCACGAGGTGGCTGGACGGGGTTTGACCGGCCTCCCCGCTCTCAAGGGCTCCTCGTCAGATGAGTTTCTGCAGTACCGTAACATCCTAACCCCTCCGCTGCTCGGATGAGCCCCTGCACGTTAGAAACATCAACGTAATTGTTGTTCCCTTGGTTTGTTTGCTTGCTCAGGTGCACAGCAGGGACATTGCATCCTGCTGGACATCTCTAGAGAGTGCGTCTCCTGAGTATTTACCTACGGGAAAGGGCTTATTCCCAGCGAGCCTTTTGCATCTTGCTGCTGAAGGTTGATTTAAACGAGTATTGCGCTCTCCTGTGTGGCTGCTGCTTCGTTATCTACTTTGCCATTCATCTTTTAGCTTCAGCCTCAGCAGCTTTTTCCAACCGTGCTCTGCTTCTCTTGCGATCTCCCGTCCTTTCCCACCAGTCAGCAGAGCCGTGACTTCGTGGCCGACACCGATCCATCCGGGAGAGGGGAGCTTCGCTCAGCTCAGCTCGGCAGGTCAGAGTTCGGCTATTTTTGAGCTGCACCTCATCGGCGTTACTGCCTTGCATTCGTTAATACCTTGCTAATCTGGGCTTCACCCATCTGCTTGCAGAAAGCTACGGCATCCACGTGACTGCAGATTTAAATCCTTCCTCCTCTCCCTCCCTCTCATCTCCTTCCCTGCAATTTATTTGTCTTCCTCTTTCGGTGGCTGGAAGGAGAATAGTGCTGCTGGGTTTCTGCAGTTCTCTTCCTGCCGTAAATGAGCAGGGCTTGTCCTCCTTATTGCGTGTTAACCTATGGGTGTAACAGGAGCTATGAAGCCCAGTCTTGGTTTTTGCAGGCAAGCAGCTCAGTGATCCTTCTGGAGCGACAGGCATCCCTTAATTGATTAAATAGTTAATTCATGTGTCTACTTTCTGGGAAGGAATGCTGATTTTTTTTTTTTTTTCCCCAAGGGTGGACGCGGCTTTTCAATTTCTAAACCAACTGAAATTATCTGAGCAATTTGATTTGTTTGCTGCGAGCAGCGTGCGGATGGTTCACCGCAGGGAGCTACAGTTGTTACGTGCTCGATAAAGCGTACGCGCTGTGACGTAGCCCGTGGACGCTTATGTCGGGGTGGGTCGTGGAAGTGACGTGACATCTAGCGCTGTGCTACAAGCTGTTAACTCCTCCTGCCTAATGTACAATTTAATGAAAGGATTTTGAGGAGTGCATCGTACAGTTTGTAGTCTACCGCTTGGTTTGCCGCCTTTTAGTTAAAAGAAAATGTTTAGACTAGTAAGCAAAGTTTGCTAGAGGCTGCGCACTCGTGCTAGCAGCTGGACAATCATGTGCTGATGATAGCAGGCTGGGTCTGATCCCTCTGTCCCTTCTGTGGCAGGAGAAGAGGTATCACATGAACAACTATCTCAAGAGGCATCTGATTTAAAATTTCTAATTATTTCTGGTTGTGAAGTGTGAACGAACTGTTGACTGAGCTTTGCACTCTGTTTTGAGTTGCTTTGCAGCAGTTTTACGGGCTGTGGGTAGGTGGTGGATGATAGCGTTCCCCAGGTAGGGGAGTTTGTGAGCTGAAATATTGTTTTCATTAAATACTATTTTTAAACTTCTATGACGTGAATGCAAGCCAGTCATACTTAAGCCAGTATCTCGAGCTGAGATTCTCTTGTTTGGCTGGAATTACAGGTTACTTTTTGAACTGATTTAATTGACTCATTCAAAACCTACCAGTTCAGCGTGTGAATCTGTTACGCAGTCATCCAGTCTTTCGTGTTCGGTGTGCCAGACAGTGGAGTCACTACCTGCAGAAGAAAGGATGGCCGAGAGCCACCCTGCCTGAGATACTCCCTGGGATCGTAACCGGAATTGCTGGGTGGCTAATGGACATCTCCATAAAGAAGTTAGGACAACATGACGCAGGCACATCTCCTATATCTCAAGTGTGTCGCTAGAAAAAAATTTAGAGGTAATTGGATGTCTGCAGGAGGAACTTACTTCTGAGGCTTTCAGTTGGTTATTCAAATATTCATAATTCCGGAACAGTTAGATAGCAAGATACAAGTTTCTTATCTTTGTGAACACAGTTGATCATAACTTTAAGCTGAGAGGAATATTTTAAAACATGAAGTATTTTGCAGACTTTGAACACACTATAATGATTTCAAGCGATTCTGCTTGTGGTCTTGGAAATTGTTTGACTGATGCCTCACAGTCGCCATCACTGTCAATGTGGAAGCAAGCATGTTTTCAATGTTGTTTTGTGCTCTTAAAATATCTGGCAACTAAAAATGTTAGGAACACTTACTATTTTGGGGAGGATGTGTGTGGTTACCTGTTCTTTGGGTTCAATGCCGAATTGTTGTCAGAAGCAAGATTTAAGTAGGATTTGCCAGTGTCACAGGATAATCAATGGGAGGAATGGCATGTCTGACATAGATCGGGAGCCGCTGAGTATGAATAGTTGATGGCGTTAAGATCTAGAGTCCGATACAGAGATAAAGCCGCTTTTCAGCGCGGGGGGAGGAATATCTTGGGTTTCTGAAGTCCAAATTCTGAAATTTGGAGCTTGTTGCAGCGTCAAAGTGTCACGTTCAGTGGCACCACCAGCAGCAGTCCTGAACCACCAAGCAACAATCGTGAAATCATCTATAAAAGGCAAAAATATAGGGACCCTTAGAGCAGGGAACAGAGCTGGTCTGAATTGCCGTCCCTTTCTGGCGCTCTTGCTTTCGAAGAGGGAGATGCTGGATGGCTGGACTGGGGAGGGGAGAGGATTCATCTCTCCAGCCGCACTGGCTTTTGCTGAATGAACGCGAGCGTGTTTTTGCCATCAAGCCGAACGCCGACGGTGGCAGGTCTCCACTGCAAACAGCGAGAATTGGCATCCATGCGATTGGCAGTGAAGAGCGTAAAGAAGGTGGCTGAAGTTTGGCAAGCGAGCTGAGAGATATTTTTCTTGCTTGTAGTGTTAACCACAAAAGGAAGATGCCAGGGCAGTTCATCTGAATTTTCAGTAGATCTGACTCTAGTAAGACAAGTTCCCATCGTGCAGATTGTATACCCGTAACTCGTTGGCAATCAAAAATGGCTTTTTTCTTTTTTTTTTTTTTTTCCTTTTTCTAGCCTTTCCTGGGTTTCTGGTTGTTCTAGACCAACTGAGCAGTAAGAGTCTTCCTCTCCTTTGTAGAGATATATGTCTTTGAGATCTAAATATTTGATTTATGGTACAACTGAACAGGTATTGCTGGAAAGAGGAGGAATATTTGTTTAAAAATAGGGTTAGGAGTATTTATACCAGAAATAATCTTGAATATTGGTGGTGTTCTGTCTTTCAGACCAGGGATCAGTAGGTGTTATATGAAACTAAATTAATAAAGACAAACCCAGGAGTTGTTTTGTTTTACAAGGGTAATAGCATTGAAAATTAATAATGTTGATGGTGTGCCATTTGGCTGAAATGCAGAGAACAGCATCTTGCATGAAGATACATAGATATTTATATTTCAGCTCTTGAGGCTTGGAGTCTTTTTGATCTGGGTCTGATGTGCTGGACTTCAAAAGTAGGGTATTTGAAATAAAATATTTATGTTTCTAATGAAATATGGAAACATTATTCTAGTCTGGAATTCTGAGCGTGTAAACTTAATTTTCTTTTGCTTTAGTTGTAACTCTGGAAAAGGCAGTTTGGGGGAAGCAACTGTTGTGGTCTGGATGCTGTCTAATACACGTCCAGTAACAAACCCAAATATTAAAAAAATATGACAATTAATTGATTTAAGCCTTCAGGGAGGCTGGTTTCACTGTAGTTTCTGCCAGCTTTCTTCTTCCCAATCTGCATGGCTGGTTTCGCAAACTATGCTGGAATATGCATTTTAGAGCCACGTTACCATCAGTCACAAGACTGTCTTCAGCTTCCTTAGGCAAAACTTCCCTTTCTGTTTTGATTATTTTTTTTATTTTTTTAAATTCTTGCTACTACTTAGATTCCCAGAGGCTCACCACAAATTCGACTTTCTAACAGTAAATGACTTTTAGGTATTCGATGTAGGTTAAAAAAAAAAAAAAACAAAACACCAACCCCCCCCCCCCCCCAAAACACCTGCACTTGGTTAACCGAGTTAAAATATGGAGCATGTCGCAAACATTTAGTCTCTCTTTCTTTTCTTGTTTCCATCCTTCTGCCCTATCCCATCCTCTCCCCATTTCTCTGCCTTGTAGGGGAAGAAAACACTTTTTCTGCTTTTTTTTCAGTGTTTCATCTGGTTTTCTTTGGAGGTATTCAGTTGTGTGCGTATAAATATAAGGAGGTTTGGATAGTTTCAAGAGGAAGGCGAGTATCGTTTCATGCTCTTTAGTAATGGAGTTAGCTCAGAGGTTGCGCGAGGACGCGGGGCTCTATTTCCAGCTCTGCCCTATCTCTGGCTGACCCAGATCCCGAGGAGTAACACAGATGTGTGTTTAGCTGTGTTGAAGACGACGGCCAGAGCTTGCTGCCGCCCGAGCGCAGAGCCCAGAAACACTTAGGGTTGCTTCGGTCCGGAAAACAGATGTGCAAGGTTAGAGCGTAGCGCGTGTCGTGGTGTCCACGGGGGTTTGTGTTTGTATGTAGCAAAGAAGTGACTGATGGGTTTGGTGGGTTGAGTCCTGCTGTAGAAGCCTTTTCGGAAGGATTAAAGGTCCTGGCGTGGAAGCAGGTTACCCGTGTGTAAGGATTTGTGACGGTCTGTTAATATTTTCATGCGCCCCTTTGCGAGTGGAGGGCTGAAATAGTACAAACCCACTTTGTCTCAAGGATAATATTCTTAGGAATTGAATATAGTTGTGGTTTGGTTTTTTTTTTTCCCCCCCAGTGCAAATGAACTTTGTGGTATTATTTGCATCTTTCTTGCACAGAACTAAAAGCATTTGGGGCGGGTAGTTGGAAGGCGGATTTCCTATTGCAGCTGTTCAAAAATAAGCTAATATTCATCCCACTTCTGTCGTAGGTGTTGCATTACTTTAGGATTTAGACGTTAGGATTGTGGTACGCAGTACAGAATGAGATGTGCTCTAGGGTTATCCCTGCCGTGGGTGGAAAGCCCATAGCTGTTCCTGCGGGTGCCAGCTGGGGCTCTGGTCCTGGCTCCTAGCTCTCCCTCCTGCGTTTGAGGAGACCTTTCCGTCTGAAATAATTGTTTGTAACTTAAACCAAAGGCAGGACCTGCCCTCCCCACCCCATCCTTTCCACCCCCGGATCACTCGAAGCAGGATTTCTGTAGTGTCAAAACAAAAGCCCTGCTTAGCAACTGCTCCCGTGATGAGATTGCTGGTCAGGTGAAGCCTTCTCGTCAGGGTTTGCCGGTTTCCATAACTACTTCCAACCCCGAGGAAGAAGAAGAGGGAGGAAGAAAGTTGAGCAGAGAGATGTAGGGCTACGAAGAAGCAAAAGGATGAGGCTTACATCAGGTTTGGAGGGAAAAGGTGTGTCTGTCGCCTAGCACAGAACGCGTGCGTGTATATACCTATACACATACACACATGCAATATAGATGATGCATTTTTGTAGCAGAGGTGTTCACTAGCAGTGTTTCACATCTGAGGATGAGCTGTTTGGTTATTCAGATTTAATGCAAGTACTTTCATTTTGAAATCCTTGCCACTGAACTCCGGGCTTGGGTTCAGAGCTGTTATACTGAGATCTCTGCCTGTGAGTGGATTTTCATTTCTTACTTTTTTTGTTAAATTAGGGTAGGAAATATACGGTGGGGTTGTTTTTCTTCTTCTTCCTATGGAGTAATTTAGAAAAAAATGGGCTGCTCGGGGATTTATGTAGTATGCAGGCAATTTTTTTCTCTCTCTGAAGCTGCGTAAGTACCTATTCAGGGTACGTGGGCGTTGCTTCACATATTGATCCCAGCCTCTCTTTTCGTAGTAGTAATTCTACTTGCTCTGACTTTGTGTCGCGGGACAATGTTTTCCATCTGGGACCGACCTTGGAAACCTATCTCGGACCGCCATGAAACTCGTAAGCCCATCTGTGCCTCAATTTTATACTTACAGATATTTTGTATTTGCATGTATTTGTATTTACAGCACAAAACCAGCTTTATTGTAATGTTTTAAAATGCCAACAGTCTTTTGCTTGCTGGTGGTGCAGTCTCTTGCAAGGGGCGATCTCTGGTTTGGAGGCAAGGCTATCCTGGAAGGAGAGAAGCAGTTTGGTACACTACTTGAGAGCTCGTTAGTGATATCCAGCACACAATTTGTAGCAGGCATCGCCCTTTCATTGCAAATTGACATGCAGAGGTGCTTGGCAAGAACAGGACATCCAGTTACTGAGGTGTCAGTGTTATTGCTAGTGATGATAAAATGCCCATAGAGGAGGTGACTGTAGCAGTGACTCAGACCCTGTTGTTACAAACAGTTTGTTTTGTGCTGTAAAAATGCAGGACGAGAGCTCCCGGCTTTCATCTGGAGTATTCGGTCTCCGCGTAACTTCCGCTCACTGGGGGGTTTGGGGAGTTCACTTGTGGGTTGGTTTCTAAAGCTTTAAAACTTCAATTCTTACAGCGGTTGA
Source organism: Gymnogyps californianus (assembly GCF_018139145.2). Taxonomy (NCBI): domain Eukaryota; kingdom Metazoa; phylum Chordata; class Aves; order Accipitriformes; family Cathartidae; genus Gymnogyps; species Gymnogyps californianus. Next base: position 41,281,080 of record NC_059476.1, on the reverse strand, counting down.
TTTTTCTCCTGCTTACGTGTGCACACATAATCAGTGTGCCTGTCAGCGTTTGTTTTCCAAGGGAGAAGATGTCACTGTTTTATCTTCAAACTGTGCTTATCCCTGGACCTTGCTCCTTTTAGCAGTATTTTTTACTAATGGTTTTATCATCTCAACTTTTTGGGGTGTTTGGGAAGGATGCTCAGTGTTGCAACTGAAACACACCCACTGCCTCTGAAAAGATTTGAAAATCTCCTTGGCTCCTGGTGAGGAGCTCGTTGCGGTTTCTGAAATGGCTGGTTATTTTACTGATTTCTATAGTGACTGTTGCCTTGGCAGCAAAGGTCCTCGCTTAGAGAATAAAAGCACTGTACAAACATGAAGGCATGATTTGATTTGGGAAGACTTAGGTTTTCTTTGTTCGGGTTTCAAAGTGCTTTAGGAGGAGATTGGAGATGAACAAACTGGTTTGGGGGGGGGTGTCTTTTTTTTGCTGGTTTAGGTGGATGTGGTTTTGTCTCATCAGTGTTAATTGCGAGACTTAATGCTTTTTGCTTGCAAGTTTAGAGGTAATAGGGAACGGCGTGTTAACCTGTAAGCCAGCTCCGGGGTTGTGGAGGGAGGTTACTGCTCCTTGGACCCTGCAGCCATCCCAGACAAAGTCTCGTACCGCCTGCCTGGGGTATGTCCGTCGCTCGCTCAGCGGTGAGCCCGTGGACTTTGAAACGAAACCTGAAACAGTGACGTCCAACGTGAGTGCTTAGTTATCCTCCAAGCAGACTTAGAGACAGAAAACGGCAGAGTTTTCTGCACCTTGGCCGCCAAGTCGAGTGTGGAGGTGTAGCCAGCTGATGATTTTATTGCTGATTGTCTTGTCCTTTAACCAAAGAGGTGGGTGCTCCCACGTTCGGTCCTTATGCCCAACCGCATCTCTGCAAAGCAACGCTAAAGAGAACAGATCTTAATATGCGAGGTTATGCAGTGCGCTCTCAAATACTTGTTTAAGCCGCTGGAGTGGCCGTGGTCATGGAATTACAACCCTCATACAGGCAGATTGAAGTGGTGGTGGGAAATACTCCCTGTCAGGAAAGTGGAAAAGGACCTGAAAGTTTTGAGTTAGCACTTTAATGTTTGCTGGGAACAGGGGAAAAAAGGTCATGTAAACACGAGGAGGTGGGGACTGGAGCCCTTGCTCAAGTTATTTCATCCTGCTCAGTCTTGTGGGGTGGGTATTTTGAGATACCGGTTTTACACGGCATCGTTATCATAGCGCAATTGGTATTATTATGATAATCACATTGTTATTTATAATTCGTTATCAGATACAGGCTCCTTAACGAAGCAGATCTGCTGCGGATGGAGGGAGTGGTTTAGTTGCTTGGCCCAGGCTAACAACCCGTATCAGGGCTGAGGAAGCTTGGGTGTGTGCCCGTCCCCCTGCCTGTCCCCATGCCTTGCTGGGGCAGTGGGACCAAGCTAAGCCGGTGGATGTGGCCCGGCAGCAGCCGCTGCCCGTCCCCACCTTCTGTCTTCAGCTTTTGTGGACAGGAGAAGACCTTGTGTGAAAGCAAGGGGGCCAGCGAGGGCTGCTAGTCTCCCATATCATTTCTGCGAACCTCACGTGATCAAGCTTTCATGAACGCACGATAGAAAACGAGGTATTTTTAATGTGACAAGCTGGAAGGTGTTAGTAAAGAAGCTTTTTTGCCTATTCCTCCCCCGTTAGACAGGCTGTGAAATGGACGTTTGAATGATAGGTGTTCATTAGAAATTTTAGTTGTTTTTTCTTGTTATAACTCGCAACGAAAACAACTCCATGGCCTGCGTCCTTGGCAGAGTATTATCTTTCCTCTAAGCCTTCCTCCCATGAGTATCAGTTACTCTGCTTTTACAAAAGGTGCTCGATAGTGATTTACATGCTGGTGGTGTGATAGCAGCGCGCTGGGATTGCACCTGGCCAGCGCTGCGCTCATGCTCCCAGAAACGTCATCCATGAGGACTGAAACTTTCTGCTCAGTAGCTCCCAGAAACGTCATCCGTGAGGACTGAAACTTTCTGCTCAGCAGCTTCTTGCTCCTTGGTGAACCCCGTGCCATCGTTGTCCGTCCATCCATCCACAGAGGACGAGATGGGGTGAAAGTGTGTGCCTCTGTGTGTGAGATGGGATTTCTCATTTTTTTAAAACCAACAAAGACTCTTGGGAGATATATTTTGTATTCCGTAAAGACGCAAAAATTGGAGTCAAGCAATTCTTCTGTATTGTACCTTTAATAACATTACTGATGGTGAGTTTAAAGCCCGAGCAAGTTTCTGAATTGATGGTAGTTCTTAGCAATATTGCCAAACCCTGCAGTTTTACTGCAAGACACACACATTTGCTATTTCTCATAACGCTGCCAGGCCAGGTATCATGGGGTTACACCAGCATATTATGACTCTTGTGCCAGGATCAGAGTAGTATTTGCAGTTGGCAACAGATTTGTGTTCTTTTAGGCTCCACACAGAGCTCATCTTAAAACCTACTAGCTTAGCCGCGGCAGGAGGAGATGCACGTGCGTGGTAAGTAAAGAGATGTAATTTGAAGGTTGGCTACAGGCTCCTGAACGATGATGAACGCAGCCCTTTGCACTGTGTCTTTGGGATCCTGAATCCTTAAGCACGCAGGAGGCTTGCGGTATGTTGTCAGGGGCTGGACAGAAAGGCTGGTATGTCGGGAGGATAACGGTTAAAGATCTGCTTTCCTCCTTTCTGAGTGGTTTGGGAAACTGATTCAGTCACTCCAGCGTTTAAAATGGAAAAGGTTTAATATTGCCCCACCTCGTGGTGTACACAGAGTGCTCCGACAACCCCAAATCCGTGCTGCATTTGTAAAGCAAAACTTGGAGAGGCAGCTGATGTAGCTGTTAAACAGCATGGGAAAATACAGTCCTGCTGCAGACTAAGAGCCCAGGTGTTGTAACAAGATTAAAAAATAAATAACTTAGGCTTTATCAAGATTATAAGGTGCTACCCTCGGAAACAGCAAGCCCGTAGAGAAGTCTGTTAGTATTAGTTGTGAATTTGATGCTGCGCAGTTTCTGGTGCTGCGTCTCATGGATTTCAACCTGAGTTTCGACCCTAGGACAAGTGTGAAAGCGTGTGTTGCATTTTTCCTTCACATAGACACCGATACCTTGAGTTGTGAATTACTGGTGCATCACTTGAGACTGAAATATTGTGGACATCAAAAAGGTGATGGTGTTTTCATCTCCTTGGTCTGCGGTGAGCGAGTCAAGCCACAGACGTAAGTAAGCGAGGTGGCTCAAGGCTGACATCGCCCTTAGTGCACAGGCTGAGGCCAAGCGGGGAGCTGGAGGCAAAACATCTTCCCCTAACTGCTGGTGACACCAACTCTGCCAACTTACATGGAGTAAGGATGCAGGACTCGTGCCTGAGCTTTGTGCTGCGGCTGGTGCCAGACGCAGGATTTCAGGTGCCCTTGTGATAACGTGGCTACAGTGAGTACAGCGGAGACCAGCGTGGTGGAGAGCTGAGCTGCTCTCCTTCGGTCAAAGTCTTGTAGGAGTTTCTAATGTGGGTTAACATGCATAATTCAATCCATCCTTTTTTTTCCACGTTCAGAGCTGTGTAACTAAATACCGATTTGCTAAACACAACTTGAATAAAGAAGCGATCTGGGGCTAAAAGCCTTCCTCAGCACATATAATCCCACTGAAAAAAAGAAAGAAGGAAAATAGAGCTGTATCCTCTCTTCCGCTGTTTTAAAACAGCGTAGATATTCGCAAGGGGGAATATTAATCTTCATCCCTGTTTGCTCCACGGATTTAAATACATGCGCAGGCATGGCATGCCCAGCAAGTGAGGGGTGGCGTACGCAAAGTACTGCCAGTCCTTCATCCAGAGCTTTTTTTTTTTCCTCAGTCGCCAGACCTGGTTCATTCCACGGAGAAACAGATTAAAAACTGCACCTTGTTTCTTGCTCAGTTTAGAGGTAGCAGGTCAAGAAATATATTTATGCGCAGCATGGTCACATTTTGCGTAGGAGTATAGCTCTGTATCAGTTTTGTACCACTTCTACTCAAATCATGCCAGTAGGGTAGATTATTTTGGTTTTCCTCAGTGGCAGCTTTGCTCCCTGCGATGAAACACAAACATCTGGTAGCTTGTAAGAGGCTAAAAATATTCTTTAAGCTGATAAAGGCATGATACGACTTTTGAAAATATGAAGTGTGTTTTCCCCATGCTGTTACTTTCTTTAGGTCACTTTGTGTTTATGATGCCGCAGCCTCCTGCAGGAGAGACTTGGTCCGGGGGATGGCAGGCTGGAGACGGAGGTTCTGGCTGTTTTCCTCTCTTTGCTCTGGGGAGGACCATTTTTTGTTTGTTCGTTGAATAAACATCTCAAACCTGGGAATTTGCTGGTGGCGTTCACTGCCACGTGATCGCCGCCTTGTGCTGAGGATTTTGCTGCTTTTTGTCTCAAAAATGCAGAAAGATGTTCCAGAAAGTAACATCTATTTTCCTGTAATTTTTGTATTGGAAGTGATCAGCTTTTCTAAGCTTTCTAAACTATTTTTGTAATTAATTGGGTGCAGAAGTTTGTTACCTAGTTCCTTTTTCTTTTTTTTTTTTAAAGTTTCATTTTTCTACTGGTTCCTTTTTTAGCTGATGACAAACATTTATTTGAATTGTAGCGGTATACCATGGAAACCATAAAATTTACCTTGAAGAGCTGCTAAACATCTGCTAGAGTTCTGCAAACCTAAATGCTTTGGTTTATTTTTCTGGCTAACCTGCTTGGTCATTGATTTTCCTGCTGGTGCTTTGGCCCAGAGAGTATAAACTTGCTTATCTACATCTTTTTTTTTTTTTTTTTGTGTTGCTGACCTGTAGAAAAGTAGCTTTTGTGGTACACCAGATATTTTTGCCTTGCAGAACGAAAAACAGGCTTCCTATTCACTAACTAGGTGCAACACATTGTGTTAAGATACCAGTCTGTAAGGGGGAGAGAAGGTTTGTGACATGAATAACACTAAACATTTGCTCTGTAGATCCTTAAATCCGTTAGTATTATGATTTTTAAGAGGAGTTTGGGTACTGGTTATGGACCAGAGCTGCATAATAATAGAAAATTTAACAAATATAGAGCAGAAAGGAGTCCTTCCCACAGCTGCAAAGTGGTGTTTATAATACAAAACTGTTGAAGTTCTTGAGACATCAGTAGCAAGCTCGGAAAGGACAGTGCTGTGTGTACAAGGCTAGAGCTCAAACCCATTAGTCTTTTCCATGCCAGAGTCTAGCTGTTCTTTTGCAGTAATTTTGTCTTTAAACGTGAATTGCAAACTATTGGTAAATGCTGTCCTAATGACTGGTTTGGGATTTTTCTCCTCCCCAGGAAGAAGAATGCCAACACGAATATGAAGTGAACCGTTTCCTATGCTTGCCACAGCGCCTGAATGCTCGTATCGGGTGGCTAGAGACGGGGACTTGCCTCTCGCCAACCTGCTTCCTCGGACAAGATGAAGCCAAGGAGGAGTTTTCTGACGCGCTGGAGTCGCAGTGACTGCTGCCCAATTTAAAATCGATGTCAGACTGTGCCCCGGCTGCCTGGCGAGATGAAAGAAGTGGTGTTGTGGTCACCCGAGGAGGTGACGAATTGGCTAACGGAAAACGCTGTGCCGGAGTATTGTGAGCCATTGAAGAGCTTCACCGGGCAGGATTTGATCAACCTCACGGAGGAGGATTTTAAGAAGACGCCTCTCTCCCGGGTGTCTTCCGACAGCGGACAGCGGCTATTGCACATGATTGAAACTTTAAAAATGGCTCACCACATCGAGGCTCACAAAAATGGGCACGTCAACGGGCACATCCGCATCAGCATGAGCAACACCACGCGCGAGAATGGCTTTAGCAGTAAAATGAAGCTGAACGGGATGCCAAATGGGTATAAGAAGGAGATGATAAAGATCCCCATGCCAGAGCCAGAGCGCTCACAGTATCCTATGGAATGGGGCAAGACTTTCCTGGCTTTTATTTATGCACTTTTTTGTTTCGTCTTTACCACAGTGACTATCTCAGTCGTTCATGAACGAGTGCCTCCCAAGGAGGTGCAGCCTCCCCTACCAGATGCATTTTTTGATCGCTTTGATCGGGTGCAATGGGCTTTTTCTATTTGTGAAATCAACGGCATGATCCTTGTAGGACTGTGGTTTGTTCAGTGGCTGCTCTTAAAATACAAGTAAGTAAAACCTTTTGAAAACCGAGTGCTAGGGTATACTTCTGACAGCTTTTGGAGGTCAGATACTGGTTTACATCCAAAGAAAATGAAACTTCTTGTGGTATTTCTGCTTTTGGTTTCCCAAACTGAAATAGATATCATGCCATAGGGAGACTGCAGTTTGTGTGGGCTTCTTGTGCAGAAGGGAGAAGCTCAGTCCAACTGCTACCTAAGAAACTAAGAAATAGCCTTGGTCTTGTTTGCCTGCACAGTTAACGTGAACCCTTTTCATGTGTGAAAAGCCATGTCGTGGTTTAACCCCAGCCGGCAGCTAAGCACCACGCAGCCGCTCGCTCACTCCCCCCCACCCCTGGGATGGGGGAGAGAATCAGGAAAAAAAAAAAACCTCGTGAGTTGAGATAAAGACAGTTTAATAGGACAGAAAGGAATGAAAAACGATGATAATGATAATAATAATATGACAATAGCAATACTAAAAGAATTAAACTATACAAAGCAAGTGGTGCACAATGCAATTGCTCACCACTCGTTGAGCGATGCCCAGTTAGTTCCTGAGCCGCGATCCGCTCTCCCAGCCAGCTCCCCCAGTTTATATACTGGGCGTGATGTCATATGGTATGGAATAGCTCTTTGGCCAGTTTGGGTCAGCTGTCCTGATGGTGTCCCCTCCCAGCTTCTTGTGCCCCTCCAGCCTTCTTGCTGGCTGGGCATGAGAAGCTGAGAAATCCTTGACTTAGTATAAACACTACTTAGCAACAACTGAAAACATCAGTGTGTTATCAACAGTATTTTCCTACTAAATCCAAAACACAGCACTGTACCAGCTACTAGGAAGAAAATTAACTCTGTCCTAGCCGAAACCAGGACAAGCCATGAATTGGATGTAATGATGTTCTTAACTCAGTTGACTGTCCTGTCTATTTAGAGGGAGCACAGCTTACATTGTTGTGAACACAGCCGCGTACCAACTTGGGATCGATGTAGTGTCTCTGTAGTTTGCCTGATGTAAAGGCCTACCCTAAGATTATGATACTCTTGGACAAAACCAACAGGCAGTGGTTTAGTCCGTGCACCTAGACAGTGTTGCGTGAAAAAGTGTCGAAGTACCTTTTCTGCTTGACATTAGATGGGACAGGTAATGTCAAACACAAAGTATGTCAAAAGCTGATCATAAAATATGCAAAAGCATAGATATGCAATGAATTTGCAAGGTCTTAGTGGTTGTCTGCCTCCTTGCTCATACTGGTCAGAATTGCAAGGGTGAATTTGCCTGCCAATGGAAGTAACCTACCGCTTACCCTCTACAGAGTGCGTGCGGGCGCTTAATTAAGGCTATTTATACTGCCGTAAATCCACGCCTTGGGCTGCCTTACCACGAGTGTCTCATATAAACCCATGTGCTGCCATGGCTGTGAATGAAGTGTTCAAAGTCGAGTGGCTTTAAGCAGTATGAGGTAGCATGTCACCTTTCCTTTCAAAAACCAGGCACAAGCATGTCCCTACAGCTGCCCAGCCCAAAGAGGGTCTCCTCCTCTGCTAATACAACATCTCATTCTTTACCTGTTCACTGACTCTTTTTTGTGATTCCTATGTAGGAAACTGAGGAAGTAACGTAATTTGGGCCCCACCGCGTGAAATACAAGATCCTTCGGTTCACAGGACTTTGTAATGACCTTAGAATTACAGATTTCCCTTTTTAAAAGAAATAAAAACAGAGGCCAATGGATCACTCACCCTTATAATGGAGAAAAACATTAAAACTTAAATGTAAGCATGTGGTTCACCAGTTTTATAAGGTACAGGCGGCTTGAAAAGAGAGAATTGCTGAGCTGGGGTAGGATACCCTTGTGCAACACAGCTGTGGATTTCCATAGGAACGTAACAAATGTTTAAGGAATCCACAAGACCGAGACGATGGTTTATTCATCTTTTCTGCTGCTTCATGCTACTTAATGTATTTTATCAGGTGAAATTTTAAAACCATTGTATGCTTTTACAGAGGTGGCGTTCCTTAAAGGAAAGTTTCTAGAATGGTTAATTTATTGTTGTCATAGGACCGTAAAAATCTGTGGAAATGCTTTTTTTTTGTGGGTGTGGTTTTTTTTTTTTAAATGTGCACATATATACAGGAGGAAGGATTTACCCCGACTTGGCATCTTGTTTTGTTTATGGCTGTAAGCTTCAGTATCACTCTTACGTTGGTACCTGCAGTGCTACCAACTGCACTCCAGCTCCTCTCCCCCCTGCTCCAGTTGTCTCCGATGAATGTGGGGGACCATTAACTTTCTTGGGGTCTCTGAGCATAAATGTTGTTCAAAACCAAGGGAAGCACCTAGAGAAGGTGACATGGGATTGCCCTCAAGAATGGGGTGTCAGGTGAATAGGCCAATATGAGGGATCAGACACCCTGCGATGGAGCTGAGCGGAGTCTTTAGATTAAGAACAGCAGGAATCCATAAGGTCCTTGGAGATTTTGAAACAGTGAGACATGGGTTGACTTGACGATAAAGTATGTTGGTATCGTTGATAGATGTGAAGATTCCCCCCCTCCCCCATTTGCTTTGATGCATTCATTTTTCCTTGCTTTAGAAGGGCTCTTTCTGGTGTTAGGGGAGGATTTCAGGGAGTCGCAGAGCTTTCCATTCCCAGTATCAGCCCTGGAATAGCTGGTCAGCGCTGGTCAGTGTGTGTACTGGTCAGGTAATGCTTCGGAGACCAAAAGTCTTCTTTTATGTCAATGAGCAGAGGTATCAAAGTCCAAGAGGCCCAAGCTGTTGGTAAGCAGCAGAAAGGGAAGAAAGGGAGAGGTGCTCACGGGAACAGGAGCCCAGTGAGGTGGCTTTATCTGGAGGACCTCATTCTCGTGGCTTTGGATGGTGAACCACTAGGTGCTGTAAAAAGAGCTGAATCACTTTTGTGGCATGGGTTATCACCTCCCTTTGAAACTTAATTCGAGAATAAAGAGAGGGAATTAAGCCAGCTCGACCTTCCTCACTTCTCTGACCTTCTGATGGTGTCAGGGATAGCCATTGCCACACTCCATTCGAGATCTGAAGATAAGATGTAAAGCCAGGTGATTGCTGGGCAGGATGAGACCTGGTTCCTCGCCTACTTAGATGATAGAGATACCATTCACGGATGTCTCCAAGTGCAACCTCAGGGTCACTGGTGAACCAGCAGCATTGTTACCCATGAGCTGAATTGCAGCCAGTGGCTGGGTTGAACCTTTGACTGAAGGAGGCAGCTTCATAGTTTCAGACTTTTTGAAACACTTTTCTTTGCCAAGCAGTGAAATTCCTATTGCTTATCCTACCAGATCCATTATTTGCCGATAACCTGATTTCATCTAAGCTGAGCTTGCTGTTCTCCCAAGCAATGAAGGACGATAGAGATGTGTCATTCATGATACTGATCACTCAGGTCTTCCTTGTTTAGTCCAGGGATTGCATGATGATGTTGAATAAGACCTACATGTCCTTTTTGTTGGACTGCAAAGTTGGGGCCAAAATGGAAGAGGGTATTGGGTGTGTCTGTCCGTGTCTGTCCAGCTAACCACAGTGCAGGTTTCCCTTGGCCCCTGTTACTGCTTTCTTGCCTGAAAATTAATTTTACGTTCAGGCAGAGACTGGAGTTTCTGGCTGGCTTTGGGGCAAGGCACTAGATGTAGTGCGAGGAAATCAGTGACAGCTTTCTTTGAACATCCATACAGAATACTGTCCATGGCGTTGGGTTGGTTTCTCACCAGAAAGCAGGAGCAGGATGGGTGTGCAGATCTTGGCTGGAGACTCCGGGCTGCCCACGCCTTTTTCCGCACACACCATGGGGAGCTCGAGGAGTCCAGGCGAGCTGCCGAGGCAGAATTAACTTCTCTGGGAAGCATTCCCAGATGTTTTGGGAGAAGTACAATGCTGGGTTTTGGCCATGCTTGACATCTGATTCAGCCTGCGTGCTTGTGGGATTGAAAAAGCGAAGTGCTCGCTACCCACGTTAGGTGAGGTCTAGATAGTTGTAATAAAAGTTGTCTTGGCCAGTAATAAGCTTAGAGCTTGTACTTGCTAGCTGGCTCATAATCACACACACATGCACAAATCCTTTTGAGAAGGGAAAATATGAGGCTTTTTACTTTTTTTTTATATATTACAGTACAGAGCACTTTGACGCAGACTTTCCTAAGCTAAAATATGCTAAATCCAGCTAAACCAAGAAGGTTTGTGGGTAATTTTAATTTAAAAAAAAAAAGTTCAGCGCTCGATAAAACACTACCGCTTCTTTGGTCTCTCAAAATACAGTGCTGCTCAGTCTTTAATCCCCAACCCCCCCGTTTTTCTTCATACCAGATTATAAAGAAAAGCAAGTTCATGTCTGGTTATAAAAGCCAGGCACAAGTGTGAGATCTTTATCAGAACACCCTTCCGAGAGAAAAATTCCCCATACGAAACACAGAGGAAAACCACTGCCCCAATGGCATGGTGCCTTCCACTCTTAAATTTCAGTCTGTGGAGCTACATTAATAAAGTATAATTTTTTAATTCCCAGCTTTGTCCATGTTTACACCAGGAGGGGGGAGAAAAAAAATGAAATACTGTGTTTCAATAGCAGTGAGCACTTGAGTGTAAAATGCATTTACACTGCAATAGTTGAAGCTTTTCTGATAAATTGAGACACTCAAGTTGTTATTGATCTGGCACTGCGAAGTCATACTCCTCCGAGAGTGGAGCACTACAGTTTAATAACTCTGGCAAAAGCTATTAAAAATAAAAAAGATGGCCAATTTTGAGCTTCGAAAGAGCTCAGCTTGACAGAAATATTATTTTTTAAAAAGTGAATGCTTCAAAATAGCAACAAATGAATGCCAGAACTTGCAGCTTGTGTTGTAACCCTTGTATTCCCCAAATGATCATCATTGTAAATAACAACGATTTGAAGTCAACCGAAACCAACGGGGTCTGTAACCAGCAAGACGCAAAGGGTTGATGTGGTTAGGGTCACGAACTGCTGTAACTGGATTTGCCCTTGATTTTTGTAACGCTGGCAGCGATTTCTCTTCGCTGAACTCTACGCGAGCTCAGATGGAGGTTGCTCCTGTCCTGATGGATGTGCCAGAAGGGGTTTAATTCTCGTAGCTCTTTCCTTGTGACGTTATTAGCTGGTACGTAGCAGTGAAACTCAACGGGCCGGTTTTGGGGCTGGCTGTCGCTCCTGAGTCGAAGCTGCAGCTCTTTATCCCGTGTGCTCTTGCTGGTTTTGCACAACTGCATCACGGTACCCCAAAATTGCATCTGCCCTCTCTGCGTACGTCAGCGACTCGCTGGCAGCCCTCAGTGAATAAATCTCTTGGCAGCTATGGCTGTTTGCCTTGAGAGTGGCTTCCCGTGAAAGCACCCTGTCCGGTAGCCAACGCAGCTCTAAACTTGTATTTTGGAGGTTTTGTTGCTGATGTGAATTACTTCCTCTTTAATGCTGCTCAGGAAAGAGGTGTTCTCACTCGTTTGGGTCATACAAGCTATTTCTTCTGAAGCAGCCCTTTGTAATTACTAAATGCGTGTGTCAGCTGAAATAAACTTACTCCTTTTCATCTTATAATGAAAATATTGTAAATTTATCCCCTGCCTTGAATAGAAAATTAATGACTGCTCAAAGCTAATGGAGGGAGGTTTGGGCATGAAATCCCTTTTAATGTCTTCAACACTAAATCTGCACAGGCTTTTGTATTCTAATCCTTATATTTCCTGTAATCACCTTCATGGGTAATGTTAGTTGAGTTGCTCTTGTGTTTCTGACCTGTAAAGCGTGGGAATATTTGTAAAGTAATTCAATATTCTCAGGTGTAAGCTGATACGGTCACCAGTGTCAAAAGCATTGTGAAAAGAACAGTTGGTAGTTTAGTTTATTTACCTTTGCATATTTTGTTTGCATTGAGTGACCTCCTTATTTTTTTCTCTCTTTTTTTTTTTTTTTTTTTTTTTTCCTTCTAGGTCTATAATTAGCAGAAGATTTTTCTGTATAGTTGGCACACTATACCTGTATCGGTGTATTACAATGTATGTGACTACACTCCCAGTACCTGGCATGCATTTCAAGTGTTCTCCAAAGGTAAGCTTCTTCTGGCTGCCTTTCCATATTTTAATCTGTATGTTTTCCCCTTGTCCTGCTGTTAGCAAAACTGTGAGCAACGCTTTCTCAATAATTGTTACTAATTTGAAAATACTAGTTTGGCATGATGGGGACATCCTTCTGCAGATCATCAGCTTCCCTCTCGGTGAAGGTGGTGACAGTTGCTTTGGGGCAGCGCAGGCATTCCCACCCTTTTCGAAACGCTAATGTACGCAATTTCTGTAGCATTTTCAACTAATTTGCTCGATCAGCATTTTTCTGTCTCCACCGAAGCAGTCGGAAGGTGCGCAACCTGCGGAGGTGCCATGTGTGACTCATTTATTTCTAAACACTTCAGCGTGTCAAATCCAAGTATGATTTGTATTTGAAAATGGCCCAAAAGAGCCTTTTCTAAGGCTGGTGAAACTCTGTCTCCTTTGCAGCCGTTTGTCCCTGCGTATATTTTTGCGATTGTGTTAGCACAAGGACTTGCCACCTCCTCCCCAATCTGGCGCTGACTCCTGTTTGTTGTGCCGAGGAACAAAACGGGCTTGCGAAAGCCGTGGCTGAAACCAGGCTACAGAGGCAGAGGTGCTTAGGCAAGACTCTTGTAGTCAGCCCCGAAGGCTAATTCGCGTGCTCGGGGTGGAGATGGGACAGGGATGGTGGTGTTGCATCCATCTCATATCACACAAGCATTGGTGTAAGCGTGGTCCTTACTGCAACGTGCTGTTTGTGGTAGGGAAATGCAGTCTAATACAGACTGGACTTCTACGGTAGGGAGCAAGGTGCATATATTAAACACAAATGCTCTTTGTCCGTAGTGGTTCATCTCCGTGGCCCTCCTGGAGTTGTTTGTGCTATAGCTTGATTTAAGCAGGAGAAAGGGGAGGGGGGGGGAAGTAATTTCTGTGAAATATCTACTGCACTCACAGTTAACGGCTTTGTGTGCACAAGCCGTAAGTTAGATGACAGGTAGTAAAATCAGTGATTTATGGGTCATAGAATCCTGATTCGACTCGGTACACGTTCTGTCGCTGTTTTGGTGAGGATTGCTGGTACATACAAACAAAGCCGAAATGCTTCGGTTCCTAGGGGAAATAAAAGCCGACAAATGTGCTACGCCGGTTGTTTGACAAGGCAGAGCGTTTGCCAAGCCACGTGTGACTTTTTGAGGGACTGAAGTCTTTTGTAGAGAGAAGCGAGGGGGAGAGGAGTCAACATTTGTATTTGATCAGTCAGCCATTATGAAATTAAAAAAGAAAGAACACAGGTATTTATGGGCTGAAGTGAGTAAATCTGCCATTTTTTGGAATTTACAGCGTTGGCAAGTCTGTCTCATTACTCAAGACAAGCCTATGTTGTGCTTTTCCGTTGCCCCGATAAGACTAAGGATTAGCTGGGCTTTCTTGAAAGCTATAAATGTACTGGTGGGAAAAGAATAACCTCTGAGCACCTTGTTGAGTTATATATGATTGTGAAGAGTGGGCTTTCGGGAGCATTTTAATGTTTTGTAAGGAACTGTTGGCAGGAAATGTTTAATTGCTGCAAAGACCCTGTTTAAATCTATCAGAAATTAATAATTTCCACTTCTTAAAGCAAGACCGAGCTTTAAAATAAAAGAAAAACATGCCTATAATGGCCAGCCAGGGGGATCTGTGTTTCCTTCTCAGTGTTAAATGGTCGCCATGGATTTTAAAACTTTGTAAAATGAGGTAAGGATGCAGCACACGTGTAGTCACGTGCATTGATCCATTAGTCCTGCTCCTTTGAGCTCAGATGGTTCCTGCTTCGTGTTGGGTCTCGGAGGTGCTCGGTACGTCCTGGTTGCGCTTGTCCCACGGCATCCGTTTTCTTTGTGGATTTGTTTAACATTTGGGCTTGTTTTAGAGCTGGGAGCAAGCAAAAGCAAAGTCTTGGGACAGTGCCAGCTGCCCTTTGGTCGCTTGGGAGGAGGGAGAGGGGCGTCCTCACCAGAAGGACTTGGTTTGCTTCTGTTTGGCTTTCCTGAGGCCAAAAATTGAAGTTTTTTCAGAAATACCCTCTGAGCCAGCACCGTGGGTTGGAGGTGGGTCAGAGCAAATCCATCAGGTGCGGAGGAACGTCCCCGTTGCTCGCGTGGATTGTGTGAGTTAAAGCCAGGGCAGAAGTTTGGCACCGTGCTCTGGCAAACGCCGTATATGTTTCTTTTGAAATATGAAATGGAAAGAAACGATTTTGAAGACTTTCCAAGGCGGGGCGGTGGGAGGCCTTAGAGTTTGGAGTGAGATACTCTCTCCTGTGTGTTGAATCTGGGTTTCGGCAGTTGGATGTACAGCTTGGGCAGTTCACCCCGTGTTCTGTTGGATTCTCATCTGTAGGGCCTGCACTGTTACGAACAAGATGAATTAAATTAAGCTTGATTTATTTTAGAGTGCATTGCCTCTTGAACAGAAGGAAAACAGATGTTTAGAGAACATGACGGAATTCTAGCTATAGCGGGAAATACTTTTAATTCCTTTTTATTGGTGAAGCTGGATTTTTTTGAGACCGTATTACAGAAGTCATAGGTTTTCCAAGAGTCATTATTCTGAACCTCACTGTATAATGTATATCTGAACCTCCCTGCCCATTGTATATCCTAGTGCAAGAATATCACGAATAACAAGAGATCTGAACCCATCAGCTCTGCTTGAAGATTCCCACTAAAAATCATTTTCCTGCACAGCCGCGAACATTAGCAAAGGCTGCCAACAAGACCTGGGAGAAAGATTACACCTTTACATGGTAGCAGCAATAAGTCCTTATAAATAACATAGAAAACAATTTTTGCTCACCTACCTGTTTTACCGTAAGCGTAGCATTCTGAGTGTAGCCACTGACAGGAGTTTAACAACTTTTGGACCATTTTTTTGCTTTGGTATTATACTGAAAAGTTGCCATGTTTTTCATTGCAACTGGAAGTGACCTGGTGTAAAGGGTTTTTACACACATATATACATACACAAATATGTGTGTAAATAAAATTGCCTTTTTTCTATGCTTTTTCAATCTATATTGTGAGCGTAGGAGAAAACAGTAGTCCTTTGGGATATTGTATTTCTAGAGAAATTGTAATAATTTCCTTGATTCTTCATACATTGAATACTTGAAATAAAATAATATTTTAGACAAATGGATGGAGGTGCATGTGGCCTGTGCTCACATGAACGCTAGCTATAATAGATGCAAAGCATCAATAAAAAAATAAACTCACGTCTCATTTCCAGTCTTTTTCCCCTCTAGGAATGTGCTGCTAGCTTTTGGAAAAGATTGACTGATTGATCTTGTGTATCAAAGCAAAAAGAGAGAATAACTGAAAGGCAAAGTTGCTGGCTAACGCCATTGCTTTAAACTCTGAAAGGTCAGTGCTGACATTTTACTGTGCTTTTGTATTTTACTCTTCCACCAGCTTTTTGGAGACTGGGAATCTCATCTGCGAAGGATAATGAAATTGATTGCTGGCGGAGGATTGTCCATCACAGGATCCCACAACATGTGCGGCGACTATCTGTACAGCGGTCACACCGTCATATTAACTCTTACATACTTATTTATCAAAGAGTGTAAGTTCGTTACTGTTCACGTGGAATTTCCTGTTGTATAATTCCTTGCTAATTGGAGAATTATTGTTGTGCTGATCGGTAAATACAATTAAAGCAAAAATGCACGCTTTTTCAATTAAATAAAAATAATAGAACTTCAAAGACATAGGGCTTACTGAAAAAGAAAACTTTGGAGACAAAATAAAGCACTTTACCACGTAGATGTCTGAATTAAGCATTTTATGTCAAAAAAATTTTGTTTAGAATATAATTGAAACCTTCATTGCACCCTGCCTGATGAATGGTATTTCAGTTG
Organism: Gymnogyps californianus; assembly: GCF_018139145.2. NCBI lineage: Eukaryota > Metazoa > Chordata > Aves > Accipitriformes > Cathartidae > Gymnogyps > Gymnogyps californianus. The sequence goes on along the minus strand of NC_059476.1, from coordinate 41,264,891 downwards.
TGTCTCCTAATCTAGAGAGAGATGAATGCCATGCTAAATGCAAGGTTGCTCATTTTGCAAGAATCAGGCCTTAAGGTATGCTTTCATCTTTTATGAAAGGCAAGAGGAATGGATTGCCATCTATGTAGAATCAATATTGAAATACAAATCGGTTAACCTTACAGACCAGGATATCCTATATTATTATGTATTGGGCCTGTTTCTCCAAGATTTCATAACCTTGCTATTTTCCATGGATCTGATTACCTGAGTACAATTTTAAGTTACACCTTAAAAGAATGATACTTATATCGTGATCTCAGCATTCCTGCTCTTAATCTTAACGCAGGCATCGCACTACCCACCCAGGATTGCAGTCTGCGACCTCTGCTAATTACAGCAATAGTCTTGCACGCTGATAACGTTACGCTTTGAAGTAATCGCTGCTTGTGCTTCTTTCCAGATTCCCCACGGCGACTCTGGTGGTATCACTGGCTTTGCTGGGCACTCAGCATGGTTGGGATGTTCTGCATCCTCCTTGCTCATGACCACTACACTGTGGACGTGGTGGTGGCTTACTACATCACTACAAGACTTTTCTGGTGGTATCACACAATGGCCAACCAGCAAGTGAGTTTCTCCCAGTCTTTGGATCCGCGTGGCTCCGCTTGCCGAGCGTGGCGGTGGGCGAATATCCACGCTTTTGCCTTGAGCCTTTCGGCAGGAGTAGGAGCGGACTCACCGTGTCTTGTGGAACATCCCTCTCTCCCCACCTCGCATTGGGTTTGCAGGAAAGCAAGAGGCGTGATCGGTTGGGTTCAACTTGCGACTTGACCGCAAAAATATCTGAAGGTCTGCCCGCAGGCAGGCCTCTCTGCTTCCGCTGTGTAACCTCAATTTTTTCAGTCCTACTAAATTTTGGGCCAGTTGGCCAGTTTTGTGATAGCAGAGCAAACCATTTAGATGTGGTGGGGTTTTTTTTGCCTTGGGTTTTTTTTTTGTTGAAGCCAACTGGCTTTTCCTTGTATTCTGTGGCTTGTGCCCTTTAGTTAGATGACAGATCTCTGGAAGAATAGTATGAGGCCTCGCTAAAAATGAACCAGTTTTTCAAAGTGTTTCCAAGTGGTGGTAAGTTCCCCTGACCAAGGGAAATGTTTTCCTTTTGGAGGCTAGTGCAGCAGAGAACAGGTTGCTCCTGTCCTAAGGCCCGTGTCTGGAAAGGCATGAAAAATAAGGTAATGAGGGAAATAACTGAGAAGGAGCTGCTGCTTAGGAGGAGACGCAGCACTTGATGGGAGAGAGCAAAGCATGGTTTGTAACACTCAACCAGCGAGCAGCAGTAAATGATTCAAAGGTCGAATGAAGAAGTCTAAATGAGGTCTCCTGTCATTCTTGTTCTTACTTTCCTGCCAGTGAACTAGAGCAATAAGGGATGAGCTTACAATGCTGAGGAATGTGAGAGAAAATGCACGAGTCTGTTACCCATGGGAAAGACCTAGTGAGTTAAGAGAAGCTTACTCTTAGGTGTGTAATAGCAAATTGGTGTCCAAATATTTTCTGTGCAACGTGGAGAAAGATATTTTGCTTATCTGTTGCATGAGACTCCAGTTAATTATGTTTAAGAAAGACCTAGTATGATGATAGGAAATTAGTTAATATTGTGATGATACGGATGTTTAGATCCTATCAAGGTCTTCTAGCTACTATGTGATAGTATTCCAGTGGGTTTGATGCTGCTTGAAGCAATACACCACAGTCAAGCCCTCTGGTACGTTTTTACCACCAAATGCCTGGTTGCAAAGAGTGTACTTTGATGTCCAGTCATTTTGGGAACCGCTGTGTTCCATAGCAATCCATGCCCAGACTTCGTAACTCTTGTCATACAGCACCAGACTGACTTCCGCGCTTTGAATTTGCTCCTGGGCTCTGTCAAAACAATAGTGCCGAGTGGCCGTGCTTCCGAGCTGGAAGCTGCTGAAGTCAGGATTGTCCTGAGCGCTAATGAGGACTTGCTTCAGAAGAGTCCTTTGCCTTACCGTATGGAAGTGTACCTGTTTTGCTGCATGATGTGACTCAGAAGATGGCTCAACGCTGCTTCCCTAAGCTGCTGAGATGTTGGGAAATGCCAATCCCTGGCTCCCTTACCTGAGCACGCATTTGTGTGCTAGTCTGTCCTTCCTGGTGCTGCTCCATGTGCAGAGGGCTGTGGCTTGTGTCTGACCTTAAAATTAAAAGCAAAAGCCCACTAGGGCTACAGTGGATTTATTTTACGTGTGAGTTTATGACATGGAAAGAAGGCTTAGCGTACAAGCCCCGTGCTTGCACTTTCCGGTGGGCTGATACAACGCTTCCCTGCTCTGGCGTTGAAAACACGCAGCAGGGTAGTTGGCTAACTCCCTCGGTGCCTGCCCACTGCTTGTGCCTCAGCTGTGGCTTGCTCGTGGCTGGGAGAAGCAAAAGGATGGGTGGGGGCGGTTTGAGAGCACGTGGAGGGCAGGGCAGGGTTCGTTACCTCCTCCGGATGGGTTGAGGCATGCCTTGCTCGGTGCTCTGTAGGCACGCAGCTGGGCTCCAAAGCGATTCTTGAGCTACATGTAATTTCAGAGATGCTTACGGAAACAGCTGTGCTTTGGGTTGTGTTTTTTTTTAAATTCCCAAAGGAGAGGAGAGACTCATCTTTTGGGCCATTCATTCTTTTCCTATGGGACCGTTGAACAGCTGAGGTCTTGGAAACGAGGGTGAGCCACATTTGGTGTGGAAAAGTAGCTTGGCTCCTCTTGATCTTTGTCCATGCAGATCTCTTTGGGAGGTGTTTCTAGATATCGAGAGATTTTTGGAAGCAGCTGTAAGCAAGACGCCAGTGGTGAACGGTAGCAAACGACGTGCAGTGAAGTCATGCGAGTAAGCGACGTGCTCTTTTGTAATTCTCTTTTTTTCTGATTATCTTTGCGCAGGTGCTAAAAGAAGCTTCCCAAACTAACCTCCTTGCAAGGGTCTGGTGGTACAAGCCCTTCCAGTACTTTGAAAAGAATGTCCAAGGAATTGTACCTCGCTCCTACCACTGGCCCTTCCCCTGGCCGGTGCTGCACCGGGGCAGGCAGGTGAAATACAGCCGCCTGGTGAACGACACATAACAGCGTGTCGACGGACAAAATGGGGGGGAAAGGACCTGTCCCAAGTGCTAAGAACTCCGTATGAGAAGATGCCATAAAAAAAAAAAAAAAAAATCAACCGCTCCCTAACCCTTTCTTTTAACAGTTCCCTTGACTTAACCTATTCAGTTACCTGGTAAGCACTGTGATCTTTTTTTCTCTCCAAAGGATCTGCGTTGGACAACAATAAAGAAAATTTAACTTATCATGCACTGTTATACATTTCTTGTTAATAGATTTGGGATTTACATTTACCCATCACCATGTTCCTTTGTATATGATGCGACAGCATAAATGAAAGCTTTTATATCATAAGTTCTGGTCTTTCCAGTCACGTCTGGGAATAAAGCATATTATTTTCTTGGGAAAACATACTTTTCATATCTCTTGCCCCAAAGATTGGGCTGTAAGCCATTTTCTAGCAAATGACTATATGAAGGTTTCTAAATACCTGCCTTGGGTAAAATCAAATCATCTTTCTACCTGTTGCACCGCGCTACGAATAAGATGATAGACACAGGAAGGTTTGGTAATCTTGATTTTGTAGAATCTGCAGTGACTGTGTCAAAAAGTGCAAAAAAAAAAAGAAAAAAAAAAGAAGAGAAAAAGTTGTAAAGTGATTTTCTAAGTATTTCCTAACTTTATTTTTCAAAATGTGTATGAAAATTAAATTTAAAAAGATTTTTACATGTCAGAGAATAGAGAGTTAAAATTTAAAGAAAATGCTTCTTGGGAGAGAGAGATTTGTCTATGTTTCTAGTGCCTTTCTTGTCTTGATTGTATGGTCAGTAGGCAGTCTTAAATGTTTTTATTTAAAATAAAGTATTCCATGAAAGCAGAATTATATATACTGTATAATTACTAATTTTTGCATTTATAGCTAAATTAAACTGGAAATTTGCTTATAATGTTGAAATTGCCATGTGTAGGGGGAAAAAAAAAACCAAATAAAAAGGGTCCGATCTTGCTCACACATTGTGGGCAGGTCAAACTAAAACGTTATCACTTTATTGTCTACTTGGTAGCTGTATTTTAAAAAGAAAAACAGCCATGAATTCCTGTTTTTTAAGAATTTTACAAATGATCACTGAGTGAACTACGAATGGTTTCTCCATCCCGTATTGAAATGTTGTTGAAAAACAACAAAGATAATCTATTTCTTTAAAATATTTGTGCAGAAACTGCATGTAATTATAAGTTTCACTCCTACCATACATACTGTATGTTTGGGGAAGTATTCTATCCTAAACTTGCCAATGTGCAGAACAAAATAGTTTTTTTAAAGAATGAAGAAGAGAAAATATATATATAAATATATATATATCCATTCTGTATTTTACGTGAAGCAGAGTTATCTTCTGTAGGGTTTTTGTGTATTCACAAGGTGATATTTGTATTGTAAAACAACAATGGTGAAGGAAAATAAAAAGGCTTTTGAAAAATGTAGTTTCCTTTATCTTTTTAATATTAAGTTTAAATTTAAAGCTGGGTTTATTCTTCCAAACCTTGCCTTTAATTTTATGTGTTATTGCACTGTAGGCCATCCAATTTGGACTGTATGGAAACTGCATTGATTTCGAATTGCTGTTCGCGTTGGGCAAAACAGTGCCTTATCTGAAATAAATGCTATGCAATAGATTCTGATCGTGCGGGAGCCGGGAGCGGATGGGAGGAGCCTTCCTGGGAGCCATCACCAGGGCTTGAAAAATCTACCCCAAAACTGCTGGGACGGAGCGCATTGCAGGGTTAAACATCCGTGACCCCAGGATCTTGCAGTCCTGTCACTGAACACGACCTAAAAAAAAAAAAAAAAAGGGAAATTTCTGTGAGTACGCGGTGGTGAAAGTGTCATTTCTTTCTTCTTGTCTTGTTTTTTGGGGATGGTTTATCTCTACTTCTCTGCCTTGTTCCTCAGCCTTGGCCAAACACTTCCCTGAAGAATTGATGGGGTGTTACTTTGGCTGCTTCGCCTCGCTGTTCCTTGGCATGCTAAACAAGACTAACCCGTTTCTTATCGGTTCTCTTTCTCCTTGGGAGGGAGGGGATTTCCTCACGCCCCGTGCTTCTTGGCAAAACCCTTTGCAAGAGCGTTTGCAGAGCTGTCTGTGAATTTGAGGGATCAGCTCTGCATGCTTTACCTTCGATTCACGGTATTATCTTTGCAACTGTGTGGCTGAAAGTCGATTTTTTTAAAAAAAAAAAAAAAGCAAACCCACCCCGAGACGATTGCTTGAGAGAATTCACGCTCCCAGACGTAAATGAACGAGTAGATTTTTCAAGACCTGGCATCACGCACATCAAAACCATTGACATAAGTAAATGTATGGATATATGCACATGACATTAAATGGAATCTGCTGAATTCTGCATTGTAGTGTCTGACTTACTGCATGGATCTTGCTAAACATGGTCTCGTTTTTTTCACAGCAGAGCTGTGCTTTGGTAAAGCGTGCTGTCTTGAGAAGTAAGTCTGGGCAAGCAGGGACGTGGAGCTCAGCAGCGTGGCCTTGCTCTGGGTGCTGCCCAGTCTGGAGGAGGGGACCGAGGGAATAGATACGGGACAAAACTGTCGTGCATCAGTGTTAACTCCAGACTGTGGCGCTTGGGCCGCCTTGTTCTTCTCCTTCCCCGTGAGTATCGGCTCGGCAGCACCGGCTTTTTAAGATGGGTGATGGCTTGTGATGGCGCTAACGCTGCGGGGATCGGTGCGTGGAGTGCAACCGCTCGTTGTTCAGCATTGCGCTAACGATTGGGGATCCCAAATTGCCCACCGTCGAGCGCTTCGGCTGCGTTTCCCCCAAACCACTCAGGTATGGTACCCCTACAGTGATTCTTCGGCCTTCGCTTTCTGGAGAAGCATAGACCAAGGGGCGATGGTGGTCTCCTGGAGACTTTGAACGCCCACGCTTGCCTTTTGAGCTTTGTATTTCTGGAGTGAGATCCTTGGGCATCGTCCAGGGGCAATCCTGTTCCCAGTTAGAGGCTGAACCACCGCGTACGTCGTCCCCTTGCCCTGGGGCACTGGTGCATGGGTGCATTGTGTGCGTCCGCCTTGGGTGGTGACGCTTGGGCGCGCGTGGACCTTTCCCATTGATGCCCATCAGAGAGGTGAGCGCCGCGAACTTGTGCCAGTGTGGAGCAAGAAGTCAGTCAAAGAGCTGGAATCCGGTGGTGTGCTGGCTTGATCGAAGCAAACGGAGCTAATGGCTCTTCCCACGTGGTGCCAGTAAAACCATCTTCTTCTTGACTTGTAACTGGACATTGAGTTGTTTAGTTTGAGGGCGTCTGTAGGAGGACAGACAGGAGCCTGGTTTGCGTGTGGAGGGGTAAACCTTAACATGTTGTCCAGTGCAGATTCCAGGAGGCTGAAGTTTGAAAGAGGGATCTCCACCAGAAAAGACTGGAAAAGGACAGCTTAAGGTAGAGAAGGACCTGGCAATTGTCTGAGTCCTGGACAAACAGAACCCAAGATCTTTGCCGGGAGGGTGGACTTTGATGTCGCCGAGATCCATCTCGATTTAGCTTTTAGTTCTTCCAGGTGCGGGAAGTTTTAAGACCCTTAAAATACAGGGGCAGGAGGTTTTTGAGGAGCACAAACCAAGCAAGGGCAACGATCCCTTTGCTTTTCTGTACTCTGAAAAGAGCAATTAAGCCCCATCAGCAGCTCAGTGTATTGCCTGTTGGCTTACCCTTCTTCTGGTGCCGGGGTATCTGTGCTCCCCAAAGACAAACCACCACGAGTTCCTCCTGTTTTGGCAACTTTTCCCATCCAATTCAGCAGATACTGGCAGCAAATATTTGCCGGAAGGATTCACGGCTTCTTTTTGACCATTTGATAAGGACTCCTTCCACAGCCAGGCCACCAAAATAGAGATGAACCCTTTGCATCATGCCGCGTGGTGTTCCCACGCGTCTCTTCTGTCACCTGGCAGGAATATACATCTTCCTTGTCGAAAATTAACATCGGTTTTCGAGCACTGGTGCATCTTCATGTCATTTCTGCTGCTGGTTATCCGCGTGCGCTGTAGGCTTGGCAGGGAATGCTGGCGGAGCACCGGGATTTGGGCACGACACCCTTTGCGCATCCATTCTGCAGCCTTGTTGAAATAAATCAGCGCATCTCTAGCAAGGTTTGGGAGCAGGTGGGACTCCCCCGACTTGACTGCAGATGGTTTTCAGCAGCGGCATCTTGGCCCTGGTGGTTACTCTTGCTGGCAGACGGTTGGCGCGTAGGCACGGGTGGGCATAGAGCAGCCCGCCTCGTTCATTTTCTGCCCCATTTTTGCCCAGAAAAAGCCAGTGGGAGTTAGCTGGGGAAGGATCTGCCCAGTTCTGCGTTGCTGTTTGTCCATCTCTAGGCCCAGGGGGTAAGAAGTTTTTCCCAAGCTTGTGCCAGAGCTCTTCCGTTTTGCACGTGCTGCTTGGCTCTTCCTCAGAGCGATGCTTTCCCCGTGCTCGCCCGCATCCCAGGTAAGCGCTGTGCCCACGGGGCTGCTGCTGCGCCTGTTTGAGCAAAACAGCCATCCGGGGCCCGGGAGCGACTCTGACAAACGCTGTTTTGGGTGCAAGTGAAGATGTTACTGTCACCAAAGTGTTTGTTTTCCAACAAACGCTTGCAAACGCGTCCAGCCGCCTTGTGATCTTGTTGCAGGTTGGTGAAGGGGGGAAAAGGGGAATGGGTTAGCTTGGGGCAATGTGCTTCGGCCAGGAGACGATGGGCTGAAGCCAAAATTCCCTGCTGTAGGGTTTCTTCTGATGTCTCCTACACCCCTAAGCACTGAAAGTGCTGCCAGCTTAGACTTAGGAATCTCTTAACCAATTTTGCTCTCCAAAGACCTCTCTCGAAACAAAGACGTCTCCCTTGATCGCCCCTCTCTGATGACGGGGACGATCCTCCAGGTAATCCCATGGGGTTCGACCGCTTTGGAATTGGTGCCATCCCCTTTAACACGATGGGGACAACTTGCTGCAAGAGCTTTCCCGCAGGGTCCCTTCACCCCCTGGAAGGGTCAGAGCAATTCATCCGAGCCCCGCTTTTGCCCACGTAATGTTTTAACGCATCTCCCTCCCTGGGCGTTGCAAAGCAGCCGCAGAGCCGAAGGGTCTCTCCTTTGGACCTATTTATGATGCTCTGGGTGACTTTTCGCCGGCGTACTCCCTAACTCAACTAATAATCGCTTCTGCATGGGCTTCGCCGCTGGTTGCCTGCGGCCGCGGCACACGCCAGTCACAGCACGGCGTTACCGTAACCGCTGGCTTTCCTTTTCCCCTGGGAGAAGGATACGCTGCCAAACAAGTTATTTGAGCGACCCTTTGTTTTGGGTTAATTTCAGTTCGTCTCGGCTTCTTGCAGGTCGGGCGCCATGAGTCTGAGCTGCGAGTCTGAGCGCAGAACGGGGATTTGCATTCGCGGCAGGGCGGTTTTGGCTCGGGCAGCCCTCTGCCGGGTGAGCGAGCCTCGGCTCTCCTCCCAAGGTGACTTTTTTTTTTTCTTTTCTTCTCCACTTAATATTTTATAAGCTTAGAGGCAAGCGGAGTGGGCAAGGAGCTGAGGACGTTATCTGTTTCTCTGCACTGATGTCTCCCCCTTGGCTAGAAGATGCAAGCTCTGTCCCTTCCAGCAGTGAGAGATACTCTGGCTTATTTTTTTAGCCCTTCAGTGTACTTCCACGCACTGCCTGCATTTTGACAGAGTGATTGAAACATACCTTCCCATTTCATCTGGCAGCCAGATTACTTATTGTTGTTGTTGTTGTTGGGTTTTTTTTGTTAAATCCACAAATACCTTTTTGGCAGAGATTTTGATACTTGCTCCAGTGCCCTCCTTGTCGTTCGGTTTGTGCTGCTGTTCAGGGAAATGAAAACGTGGGGTTTTTCCACGTCTGTTCGTTTCTACCCCCTTGGTCATCCCGTGGAAGGGACGACCTGCCCGTGCCTTGTCATGCGACCTCTTCGTGACGTCATTCTGCGTTTTAGCTCGTGGGAAAGCTCAGCCAGGCTAGAGGGGCAGTAAGGGGGATGCTTCAGTTTTGAAAGCAGTAACGTTACGTATGAGGCAGGGAATGCGTGTTTGGCCTTTTGCTGCTGCTTCAGATGATCGATGGCAAAATATTTTCCGTTTGCGGTGACGCTTTAACCCGTTTGCATTTAATCTGTGGATAGGTTTAAGGCACACGATCTGGGGAATTTTGGGGTGTTCCCATGCCTGAACTTCTATCGAATATTAGACAGCAGCAAAAAATGGCCAGGACTTGGTTGTCCAGAAGGGCAGGAGGGTCTTTGCTCATACTTCATCCCAGGACAACATTTCGATAACGTTTGGTAGATATCCCTTCAGTTCAGCTATCACTCAGTGACCTGCACATGACTTTTGAGTTCAGAAACCGTAACCGTTCCAGTTTTGCTACCTTTGCGAAAGCCCTTCTCCCTGTTCGACCTGCCCTTCCTAAACTTCCCATACGTGCTCCCTGCAGGAAAGTCACCGTTTACCACCGCAAATAGGTCTGATCCCGTTACCAGGAGCGGCTTTCAGCTACGCCGTGGACCCGTGGCGTTTCCACAACGTGGCGTGCTGTCTCCCGCTAAGCTGCAAGTACCCAAATGCCGTGTCCCGCAGAGCTGTTGGCGTCTGTCCTGGAAAATACCTTCACCCTCCCGACCAGTTGTTTAGCACACGTGCAAGGACGGGTGCTTGAGGCCCTCGAGGGACGCCGGGTAGCCCAGTGCTGGGGACTGCAGCAGGTTTTCCGTTGTACAGCTCTTTATGGGCCTCCTCTTCTGGTTTTCCGTCCCTTTGGCATCACTGTTGTCCTCTTGCTTCCCCATCGAAGTTTTAGGTTTCACCTGTACCCACAGAAGCGGGGTCCTGAGTTTAAGTGATGCATTTAGAGCTGGCTTTAGCCATGTTTCCTCAAGCCCGAGCTCAGACAGCTCCTGTGAGTAGGCAAGAGGCACGTCCACAGCCAAAGCTCCTGTTGAACCCAACGGGACGAGCTCTCCCAGCTCGGGGGTGGCAGATTTGACTTTACCAGAAGAACTGGAGGTTTCACGAAGCGATGGAAGGCAGCTGCACTAATACCCGCCTGGACTGGCAACCTGTCCACCATGCTCAAGTTTTCCAAAGAAATACTTGAGGAGCTTTAAGCCCAGCTCAGATCTTGGTGAAACACCTGAACTGCTGCGTTGGCCACTGGAGGCAGAAGATGCTCCGGAAGGAAATCGCTCCATGTCCCAGGTGTTGGGCAACCAACTGGTGAGCTTGAGAGAGATCTTGTGCTACCGCTTGGTGCTTCTGGGTCAGTCTGTGTGCCAGCCTGGTCACGGGGCTGTACCAGCGCGGTCATCCCGTCCACGACTTCAGCCCTTCACCCAATGGAGCTACCTGCTGCTGCTTGGAGCAAGCACGTGAGCGTTTTGACCGGGAAAGGTGGGGAAGAAAATCCACATGGTGCTGCCTGGATCACCCCCCCGGTGTGTCCTTGCCAAAGCCTGAAGAGCTTTTTGCTGACAGCTCTGTACAGGAAAGTTATCTCCTGCTGTCAGCATCCTCCTGCGTCCATATAAAAAGGACTTTGGCCATTCTTTATTAAATAACCAACATTATCTAAGAGACCTCATAATTACTTTCACCTCCTCACATCCAAGATCCCAGGCTTTGGTGAACGTCTTGAGTCCGTACAAGCAACATGCGCGTGCTGAGATGATTTTGTTGTTTCAATTTTCTGCTCAGGAACTGGCCACGGTTCAGCAAACAGGCTTGAACCAAGGTTTCCGTCTTCCAAGCGACAAGGCTTGTGACACGCCTGACCTCGCTGGAGAATTGCTCACCGCTACGGGGCATCTGCAGTGGCTTCCCAGGAAAAAAAAAAAAGATTTGCCCCCCCTTGAAAAACGCAGGGTTGATGCAGCTGGTTTCAGTGGCTGCAGAAATCCAGCCAGACTTTCTGGTTTCGTAGATGGCGGCACAAAATGTTCCAGTGTAATAAAGAAAAGCCTGGGCAGCTCAGTGCTTTTTTTTTTTTTTTGCACACACCCCCCCCCCTTTTGCCCCTTTTTTTTTGCCCCTTTTTTTTTTTTTTTTTTTTTTTTTTTTTTTTTGCCCTTTTTTTTTGCCCCTTTTTTTTTGCCCCTTTTTTTTTGCCCCTTTTTTTTTGCCCCTTTTTTTTTGCCCCTTTTTTTTTTTTTTTTTTTGCCCCTTTTTTTTTGCCCCTTTTTTTTTGCCCCTTTTTTTTTGCCCCTTTTTTTTTGCCCCTTTTTTTTTGCCCCTTTTTTTTTGCCCCTTTTTTTTTGCCCCTTTTTTTTTGCCCCTTTTTTTTTGCCCCTTTTTTTTTGCCCCTTTTTTTTTGCCCCTTTTTTTTTTGCCCCTTTTTTTTTGCCCCTTTTTTTTTGCCCCTTTTTTTTTGCCCCTTTTTTTTTGCCCCTTTTTTTTTGCCCCTTTTTTTTTGCCCCTTTTTTTTTTGCCCCTTTTTTCCTTTTTTTGCCCCTTTTTTCCTTTTTTTGCCCCTTTTTTCCTTTTTTTGCCCCTTTTTTCCTTTTTTTGCCCCTTTTTTCCTTTTTTTTTTCTAAGGAAATGTCAGTCTCTTCATTACCCATCCACCCTTTAGCTACTCCCCAGCAGAGGCAAACAAAAATTCAGCCAGATCATGCAGCAGATCTGTCCTCTTCCCAGCTCTGTGTATGCAGTGAGTTATACCAGCTGGTTGGGTCTCTTCTGGACTCCTTTTTTTACGAGTTTAATTAACAGAAAGGCAGCAGAATTGGTGTGAATCTCCAGGAGGGCCTTTTGAAGACGTTCAAGAGCTCCACACCTCGTCCAGCAGACGGAGGTGTACGAGGCAGCTGTGCTTTGCAAGCACAAAGCAACGGATGCTTCACCCCAAACACGGGGCCGGACTTGCTGGTAGAAAATGAAGTTTTGATTATAATGCAAATGAGCGTGTGTTTTGGCTTTGGGCCATACATGCTGAGATGTCTCCCGTCTGTCAACCAACACTCGGTCGGGCATGGAAAAACGGGATGGTCGGGTTGCTGTCCCGATGACGACGAGCCACGTCAGAAAAGCAGAGATCCTTTAGAGAAGCGTTTTGTTCTCCTGCCTCGGCGAAGGCAGTCGTTCCCTTAATGCTTAAAGCATTACTTTTCTTTACTATTATTTTTAACAGATGAAGTTTTTTCTGCTTGTTTGACTTAGGTAGGACGTGGCGAATGCAGCCCTGTTCCTGGTGGGGACAAATTGCCTCCTGTTGCGATTGCATCCTGCATTCCTGACTGGCTCCTGGAAACCTCACGCGTCTCTGTGGGTTCGCCGAAAATGGGTGTTGCAAGGAGCATTGCGGCTTTGGATGAACGTCTACCGCCTGCCAAATTCAGGTGAAGCCACTCTGAGCCTCCAGTTGGAAGGAGCTCGGGCAAGAGCAAGTATTAAAGCTGGAACAAACCGCGCTGCGAGACCATGTAAAGGACCGCGAAAACGAGAGGGGAGGAAGAGAAAACCAGCCAGACTTTAGGCTATTTCCCTTGAGTGGAGCGGGCAACAGTGAAGCACCACTGATGGAGCGTTACGTCCTTCCCCTCCGCGGTCCGTGGGAAAGCCGGTGCTATGATAAATTCAGGGTTAAAATGAGGACTGAGAGAAAAGGAAGGAAAGCAAAGGGACAGAACAGATTAATAAGTCCTCTATTTCGTCTCTTCTGTGATCGTCTCTTCTGTGACCTGCTTAAATTTGAGTTTTCTGTGGGAAGAGCGCCTGGAAGGCCAAGGGTAGGCGGGAAGTCCTCAGTGTCCCGCGTGTACCTTCTCTCTGTGTCTCTTTGGCGATTTTTCCCATCGCCTCTCCTGCACGCCGACATTGGAAGACCAGGGTGGAGGGATTCAGTTTCAGAACGTTTGCGGAGAAGATCGTGCTCTCCTATGCATTTATAAGGGAAGAGCTTAGTTTTATATGGTCCCAGCTTTGATGGCTTGCACAAAGCGAGCTCTCTGAGAGACCAGGAAATGCTGGTTCTGTGCAGGCTGGTTTTAAAGCGAAACGTGGATGCTGGAGGAAAGGGTCAGTTCTCTGGAATGATCTGGTCTTGCTCTGGAGGGGTGAGAAACTGAAAAATGAGGAGCAGAAAGGGAAGCAAATGCTTCATTGGTTTATATTTTGAAGCAAATTCGATTAATTTTTTTTTTTTTCCTAAAGGATCATACGTAGAAGTGGTTTGAATCCTCTTTCTTAATGATTTGGAAGCACGACCTTCACTGCCTGAGGAAATGTACATTTGCAAATCTATGTTTACTGGGTTTCCTTCTCTCAGCTTTGCCTTATTGCTTCAGTGGATCCATTAATCGTGAGTGACTTTAGAAGTTTTTCTTTTTTAATTAAGGGTACATTAACAAAATATTTTTAACTTTCCAAATGTATGAAATCTTTTTAAGAGAGGAAAAATAGCATCATTTTATCCTCTGAGATCTCGTTACGTGGTTTACCTACAAAGTTATTCCAAACCCGTGTTGTTTAATCGCACCGAGTGAGAGGATCCACCATCTCCTGAATGCTCCTTGTCAAATATTTTCAAGTAATTAAAACCTGGTGCCTGGTCTCATATGAGAAATCAAGAGCGTCTGTCAGGAGAAGTCAAGACCAGCTGAGCGTTTCCATGAGTCGGCTGGGTGGTGGCGTCAAACCGAGGAGGTTTGCGAGGGCTTTGCTGGCTTGTCCCAAAGTGCTCTGCAGCGTTTGCGCTATGTTGAGAATGAAAATCCTGTGCTGTTCGCAGTTACTGGATGTGTCTGGGAAGGGTGCAAATTGGTATCGTGGGGTAGCAGTGATGGGTAGAAGCCATTTTTCAGTAGGATAAATATTATAAATAAAACGTAACTTTCTTTAGTCTCATTTAGCGCAAAATGAGAAGGGGAAGAAGTTGGAGGACTCTCGGTCTTGGGAAAGAGGATGATCTGTGGGAAACCTTTCATCTTATGAGAAGGTAACTTGACATGTTACGATGTGATACCAGCCTGGACTGATGTGTAGGCCCCGACTGTCCAGGCATCGCCGGACAAGGACCTCACAAAGGAAATAATTTTCCTGGGTCTGCATGCATTTGACGTGTGTTCCCGCTTTCAAATCCCACGTTTTCTTCCACCCCCAACACGGAGCATAATTTCAGGGATGTCCTGACCTCTCCAACCATGACTACTGTTGCTTCCCAGGCTCAGGTTTCCTTCCAGCCTGGATCTGCAGAGTTACTCATCTCGACCATCAGTGGTTAATGAGTAGGTTCGTGAGCATCCTGCACCTGACAGGACAGCTTTTGCATGGGGGTTTTATTTTTCGGGCTAGGTACTCTAGTGTGGCTACTTTGGGGTAAGCATTGTGCCTCGCGTGGGACCACAGTCCTTCCTCGTGCTGGTGACCTGTCTGACGTGGTGGACATGAGGTGCAGAAACCAGTGGGGAGAGTTTCCTCTGAGAAGTGCTGGAAACATTTCCAGGACTTCTCTTCTGAGCCAATTTGTTGTTGTTTCTCACTAGACTGACACTGGCTCTGAGGTGCTCCAGCGTACCTGTTGCACTGCCACGTGATGACCTCTGTGTGCTCCATAAACGCTTCCCTGGCCACCATCTTGGTAATCCACCTTCTCTGGAGGCACTGGGTTGCATTTCCACAGGCAGGCAGGAGTTCAGAGGGATTTACCATGCCCTTAGCACTTCACCTGAGGTCTTTGCAGTCCAGAAAGTCCTTTTTCTGTACCAAAAACCTTGCTGCTTCTGCAGTCTTGAGTAGGTGGACGTGGTCATGCCACCTGGGGGAGATGGGGAGCTGTGGGTCCCCATAACCTCACTGAGCAGTCTTTTTAAAAGGAAAATGTTTAAGGTATTCCCCAAAATGTGTTTTGAGCTGCTGTCAAACTTCCTTTTCCTCCTCCACCCCCAGCAACAGCTGGATTGTCCTTTCTGGAGTTACAGAGCCATGGTGAGGTCTTTTCCTCGGTTCTTTGCATTTCCTGGGGTGAGACTGGCAGGACACACCACCACTATACCTACTCCTTAAAACTCAATTTCTTAAGTTTTCATGATGATCTAGCAAATATACCACCTTAAGGAAGAGCTCTTGCTCTTCCTGCCAATGCACAACCTACTCCTGGCTCATCTCTGTCCCAGGACCTTTCCCCTGACAGCAGAGTGATTGACTGCTCACGGTTTTGTCAAACGAGGCTCTTCAGTTACCTCCAAGGCCAGTGCACGATTTGGGGCAACCTTGCGACCCGAAGCAGGGTATTCCCAGCAGCACAGAGGCGGCCAGGGATATCTGTCAGCCCACACGGCGAAGCAGGTTGTTTCTCCGCCGACGGCAGGGGCAAGCGCATTCCTTCGGTATGGCAGGGAGGAGATAACGTATCAGGAAATCTTGCTTCTCCCCGCCAGCTGGTCCAAAAATCACTGAGTCAAAAGGCGATACTGAACGTGACCTTGAAGTGATCAGTCAGACTGCATGTGCTTGGTGCTAGCTGGAATATTAACCCTTGGATTAGGGTGCGCGAAAGAAACGGCAATGAAAGAGGAACAACTGAACCTCCTGAGGTGTTTGCCTGTTGGAAGCTGAGTGGGAGGTTAAAATCTCGGAGGCGGTCCCAGCCTTAAATTCCCACTGAAACGCACGGGTGCTGGGGGAAGCAAAGGGGTATTGCTTGTGGGGTCTTTCATCCCCCCTGCCAGCAAGGGCAAGCAGCCGCTCTCTGAGAGATATGATGGGTCCCGTCATGTTTGGGAAGAGCAAACTGTCAAAACCCTTTGGATGAAGCATGCTTTAGCAGCTGGTGAATTTATGCTCGTTGCAACCTATCTGGGACTCAAAAGGAAAACAGATGGAAAAAGCTAGTTTTTAATAAATAAAATTTTCAACAAATAAAAATACATTAATAAAACGTATTTTACACTTAAAATACAATCCTGTATTAAAGTTCTTCTTCTAGCAGAGTTTGGAAACCCTGGGGACCGATCTTCCATGAGGATTAGGAGTCATAGCCAGATGGGAAGCAGCAGCCATCCCACAGGCTGGTCAAGTTGTGATGAAGCAAAAAGGAGAGAAAAAGTCCTGTTCCCAAATTCCTCGTGCACCAGAGCTGATCAGTGCAATCCCGGAAAGGTTATTTTAGAGACATAGGCGCCGTTCGTAACGTAAAATAAACGCACTGGGAAAAAAAACCCCTACCATCTCCTTGTGCGGTAAAAATTATTGATTGGTCTCTTCTTATCTTGCGCAGCGCTTGACTCACCGGGCTATAACAGCAATAAATTTCAAGCTGAAATTTTCAGCTTGAAACAGGTCTCGAGCTGGGAGACGTTCCTCTAGACGCTGGGACACACAAGGGATCTCAGGTAAGTTTGCACGAGATTTCACAATGTTTGCTTCTTTTAGTATTACTTCGGCAGTTTAATCGGTTGGAAAAAGAAGAGTGTAATTGCGTATTGTGCAGATGTGTTTAAGGCCGGTGCTGTGTTATTGATTATCTGGACAGGTTGCGGTGCCATGCAGCTGGCTGCCAATGCCACGCTTGGAGAATAAAAAGGGGAGGAAGGAAACCCGTAATATTAGATTTGTTGCCGCTAGAAAATGTGCTAGGTGAAATTCAGCAATGATCGTGACTGCTGTAGCTTACCATAGCAAAAGAAGCTGATCAGAAAAGTCACCTATTGCAAGTCTGGGTGACCACTTGCCTCTTTCTGGTGATGTTTCTCGTTGCAACCTTTCCAAGACCATAAACGCTCGTTTCAGCAGTTATTTTCTGCAGGTTCATTGTTTCTGGGGCATATCACCTCTGGGGAAGAGCCCGCAGGCATGAGCTTTATCAAGCCCCATGCCCAGACCCAACATAGGGCAAACGTTACCTCCAGGAAAATCAGAGGCTCTGCTTCACTCTTCCCTTTCTAATTGCATGTCCATCCTTCCCCATCTCCACTCCCGTGACTGTCGGGCCCCGGCAGGGCCAACACCGCAGCTGCGGCAGGCTGCTTGGGGCCGTGTCCAGGCGAGTCAGGGGCATCCCCAAGGATGGAGACACCCCCCCACCACCGCTCTAAACAAGGAACCAGTCTTTTGGGGCAGATACGTGGTTCGGTCACAGGCAGAGAAATGGGATCTGCAGTAAGTTTTATCTACTAACACACCTAAGGAGGCGTGGAAATGTCCAAAGCTATTTTAAAGGCTTATTTCTACCTTGTACAGATGCTTACAGGAAGGGCAAAAGGCACGTCTTTGCTACAAGTGCCACTTCCTACCGGGCAAGACTGAAGCCCTTGATGCAAATCTCAGGTGCCAGAGCAGGACAAATCAGAGGTCACCAGAGCTTTTATCAGAGGGGGAAATAGCATGTTTTCCCATAGCCATGTTTTGAATAATTTTTCTTGTTAATCTTTAACCCAAAATAAACCTCTGCCCAAGGAGGAAGAACAATATTCAAAAAGCCAACCCAAAGACCTCTGCATTTGATGAAGAAAGCCGGCGTCTATACATAGGGTCTTATCTTGGAAAGCTGTCACAACCACTACTTTTTCTAGCCAGGAGAGAACTGCACTTGGACATGCGATGGAGTGTGCTTTTCTCGCACTGAGTTTCCTAAATTGACCTTTATTATGGTGACAATATTGTTTTCTGACGTGCTCTGAGCGCGCGAGCAGCAGAAAAGCTGCGAGGTTTCAGGCTGCAGCATCTTCCTCGGCCGCTCAGTGAACGTAGGATCT
The DNA here is from genome assembly GCF_018139145.2 of Gymnogyps californianus. NCBI lineage: Eukaryota > Metazoa > Chordata > Aves > Accipitriformes > Cathartidae > Gymnogyps > Gymnogyps californianus. The sequence goes on along the minus strand of NC_059476.1, from coordinate 41,247,036 downwards.
GGTGGAAGATTGTGGGGTTTATTTAAAAGATTTCTTCAAAAGAGCGAGCAAAGCGTCCCGGGAAATGCGGGATCGGTAATTTGGCCGCTTCACCCTGTCTTATCGGGCCTTGTGACAGGGAGTGATCACTCCTCGCAAGAGATATATTTTTGCTGTCTTAAGCAGATTGAAAAATAAATCTCCACTTCCCATCCTCATCGCTGCTGCTGCCTGCTCTGACACTGGGACGGGGGACACAAACCATCACCAGCTCTTTGAGGGTGCGATGTGCTGCTCTGGGTGGGACGTGCCCGACATCGGGGCTGCCCCATCTGCCTTCCCCATGGGCTCCTTTCTGCTTTCACAGTGCCCCCACTATGTGTGGGAAGAGGTCCAAGTGCTCCTTCTCCCGCCTGGAGGTGATCCTCATCGTTTGCCTGGTGTTGATGATAGCGGTGACCGTGGTGCTCCTCGTCCTCCACTTTCTCACCAAAAAGAGCAACGGCAAGTTGAGCTATTTCAGTCCCACCATCGCACCCTGCTCGAGTGTGTGTCCAGTGCAGTAACTTAAATTAAAGGGATACAGGTAGAGGGTCACTGGGCCACCACCGAGCCTTCATAACCTTCTCTGCGCGTGGTCCTCTCGCACAGCCGCGGCATGGTGCTGTTGCTGGCCTCTGCGGCAGGAGCGTGGTGGTCAAACCCAACGCGAGCATCTCTCTGGGCGTGGATGCACAGCCTCGGGGCCGGGGCGTGAGGCTGGCTGCAGGGATCCAGACAACCTCCCTTCCCTCTCTCCGCCTGGTGGAGTGGGTCCCGAGAGCCCCTCGCTCCCGGCACCGCACCGAGGGGCTTCACGGCAGTTGCAATCCCATCGCAGCCCATTTAGGCCTCCAACCCTGTCACCACGCGTGGGGCAGGTGGGTGTCGGGAGCTGCCCAAAGCTAACTCTCAGTTCACTTCTCATGTACCCCATGCCTGTCCTCTGGAGAGATAAAATCTCATGGGGAAAGAAAACAGTGTGAAGCTTTAGGTGTTTCCATGTGACAGGAGCCCTTTCCCAGAGCCGGGAGGTCTCCTCTGCCCTGGATGGGTCATCGCCCGACATGTCAGCAATGGGACCTTCCAATTTCTAGATTTTGATCTCGAATTGGATGTAGTTCACACTTTCTTCATGTTTTTAGGTTGTAACACGTAAGAGTTTTGCACAAGTGATTCCTCTCTGTGTCATAGCTCTTGGAGGAAGAGGTGGAGGAACAGTAGTTTTAATGGGTAGCCCTGTTCACTCATGCCATTTTAAACGAGAGAAATGCCCTGTGGTCAGTCTGTGGCCAGTGTGTTTCACTTCTCCTCTGTTTTAAGTGACAGCCTAGGAAAGGCCAGACTGGCAAGAGCGAGTGTCCCCTTATCCCGATGCCCTGCCTTGAGCAGCAGCAGCTGGCTGGGGAAGACTGTGAGAACAGATCAAGCAGATAGAAATATTTTCCCACAGTGTTATCTCAGCCTCCAGTGATTTGTGGTTCTGGGATTTCCTGAGATGCAGATAAATTTTATTTTATTTTATTTTATTTTTAATTTAATAGCCCTCAATGGCTTTTCTTCCATGAGTTTGTCCAGGCGCTTCGTCCATCCTGTAGGACTTCTGCACCTTCATGATGGCTGGGATGAGACATGATCCCCTTTGGGAGTCCTTTTCCTCACCGCTTGCCTGGAGGTCATTGCCCAGAGCTGCTTTTCCCTTCTTTGAGCTTCTACTGGCTCTTCTGTGATTTTTTTTTTTTGAGACCAGGACACCAGTGCTGGACATGGGATGAGTTGGAGGCACCAGGGGCGACATATGGATGTGCCCCTCTTTCTTCTCTAGTCCTTTCCTGGTAGCTCCTCACATGCCATCCCCTTTTTCTCACTGCTGCTGAGCTGAATTTTTTGTGTGAAAACAGCTCTTACACCCTCAGATCTGTTTTCTGCATGGTAGTGGTGGGCTTGGAGAGCTTAATCGGTGAAGCTAGGCTTGTTTCCCCCTCGCTGTGAATCACGACACATTTGATACAGTCCAGTGACCCGTCTTGTGAGCTCCCTCTGCAGTTCTTCATGCCTGGTCCACCCTTTACCACCCCAAATGCCTGAATAGCCTCAGCACAGTTTGACCACATTGACAGCCCATTGGAAACCCTCGTCCACGAGCCCGCTGAGTCCTCTGGGGATGTTAAGCATGTTTCTGGTGTGCAATCTCTTTAAAAAGGCCGGGTTGCCTCTTCTGTCCCTGATTCTGCTTGCTCATGTGTCCACTAATCTACTATTTATTCTTATTCTAGATCGCAGTGAAGTAACAGCAAACTACTTACTGGGCGTAGGTCGAGCTGACTGCACAGGACCTGTGGCAGAAATTCCTCTGGTAAGTTGGGGAATTGAACACGGGGTTGGCGAAATACTGATTTTCATCATCTCTGAGTATTTTTTGCAGGACTTCTGGTTTAGAGGCTCTGCCTTGCCAAATGGTTGTCGTCTTCAAACATTAGGTGAAATTTCTTTGAGGCTTTGAGCAACCTGATCTAGTGGAAGGTGTCCCTGGCCATGGCAGGGGGGTTGGAACTAGATGGTCTTTAAGGTCCCTTCCAACCCAAACCATTCCATGATTCCATGATTCTTGCAATCACAGGGCAAGATAGTTGCAGCTCTGAGTGTTCATATGTTGAATGAGTCGTCTGACCCTCTGGCAAATCTACTTAGAAGAGTACATGCAAATGAATACATCCTTCAATATTTTGGCTGCATGGGCTTGATGGAGCTCTTGCTTCCAGATGGGATATGCCAACCCGGACCAGGTGGGCGGCGGGCTTCTCACGCGCCTCTACAGCCGAGCCTTCATTGTGGCAGACGTTGATGACTCCAGGCGAGTAGTGTTTGTCAGCGCCGACATAGGAATGGTGTCTCAGAGACTGAGGCTGGAGGTACGTGGCTGGAAATGAATGATTGGCACAGTTTGGGTTGTCACTGGTATTAGCATTAAGGTTGTAGTCATTGCTAAATAATATTGAGCACGGCAGCACATTAGCCGTTTGCTTTGGAATCTCCTTGCAGCACGATCTTGGAGAGACGATGCATCTCTGCTGAAGAAGAGCTTTTGATTCCTCAGCAAATGAGGTGGACTTTGACCATGCTTTTCTTAGCAGAAAAATTATCACGAATACATTCGAATCATGAATACATTCGAATGACAAATACATTATCATGGTGCCTATGTAATGTTGGGTCTCCAGCACCACAGAGGAGGGAGGGAGATGCCGGAGAACTGGGGACTCGTTGGATGATCTGGGCTTCACTGCAAGTTGGCCATAGAGGTCTTCACTTACCAGATTTTATTATTTTAAGGCTCTTGCCAAGTCAACAGCTATAACCTACTTGTTGTGACACCAGTATCAGGCAGAAAGAGAATACCGAGGAGGAAGATGAATGGTTGGGGTTTTTGCAAGGGCTGATACAAATCTTCATAGCCTTTGGGCGTGAAAAAGGATTTTTTAGGACCACCTCCCTCCTCTTAGGTGCTCAAGAAACTGAAGAGCAAGTACGGCGAGCTGTACCGACAGGACAATGTCATCCTCAGCGGCACCCACACGCATTCGGGGCCTGGTGGCTACTTCCAGTACACCCTCTTCTGGATCACTAGCAAAGGGCTAATCAGACCGTCCCTCAACGCTATCGTGAATGGCATCGTAAAGGTCGGTGTCATCCAGTCTGTTGACATGAGAGCCCATAAACACAGAAAAGGTGGAGGGAGATACGTTTGTGACTAACGGAGCTCTTACTGTGATGTTCGTGGTAGCACCTCTGAATGTCGCAGTGTTAAAACACACTTGGAGGTGGGTTTATGCTTACCAGTGAAATCAGGTCAAAAAACAGAAGCCTTGAAGTCTTTCTCTAGGAGGAGACAGTTGTGGGTGGTTTCAAAATATTATCATAATTTTCTAGAATTTTAGACTACTAAAGGAAAAAAAAAAAAAAGCCCCCAAATTCCCAAGAGAGGGTTGGGGACAGGCAGGGAGGGAAAGAGAGAGTTTTTCCAGGTAATCTCACATATGCCTTACATGCATGGACTAATATTCCCTGTCTTCCTGCTTTTCAGAGCATTGATATAGCGCATCAGAACATGAAGAGAGGAAGGCTTTTTATAAACAGAGGCACCGTAGAAAACAGCCAGATCAACCGAAGCCCTTTCTCCTATCTTGAGAATCCAGCGTCCGAACGAAGCAGGTAAAAGCTCCTCAAGCAGGAGAGAAACAGAGCCCTGCAGAGGACCCTTCAGTTGGGACCATCACCCAGCCATCTTGCAGCTGGTGCTTCTGGTCATTTGTGGGACGGTCGAAAATGTGGAGCCAAGACCGTGGCAGAATGACACTGTTGCCATCCTGGGCGCTGGGGTGTGTGCACCCCAAAAATTGGTCGCAAGAGTGGGCTCGGAAGTTCTGGTTGCCCCCTCCAAGCATGTGAGGCATTGGTTAAGGATATGACCTCATGCTTTGTTTAAAAAAAAAAAAGAAAGACAAAAAAAGTCTTTAGTAGACCTTAGCATTTGAGTCAGATGGCATCCTTGGTGCGTGAGTTTGTAGTCGGAGAGAGCGCTCTCTCCACCCTCTGGAGAAGCAGCGTCTGAGGTCAGGAACATCCATAACTCTTCCCTTACCTTCACAGCTATTTTCAGGTGGTCCTCTTAAGGTCTCACTGTGCTCTGGTAATATCTGTAATAACCTCTTCATTTCCTTGCTCAACCTAGTGGAGATTTAACATGTCTGAGCAATGCAGAGCGTGACCACGGCTCTGGCGCTAATGGGGTTTCTCCACTTCGTTTTCATCCAGGTATTCATCCAACACAGATAAAGAAATAGTGATGCTGAAGATGGTAGATGGGCATGGACAGGAGCTAGGCCTTATCAGGTACTGACCACCGAAGTAACAGGTTTTTCTCCAAATCCTGATAAACCACAGTTCTGTAGCAGTTCTGTCTTTCTGCACAAGCTCTCCTTCCCAACACTGACCCTTGCCCATAGAGCATTGCTCCCAGCTAGTCACCAACGCGTCTCTGAGGGAAGAGTAAGTCCATGAGTGCATAAACCAGGTCAGCGTCCCTCATCTACTCTGGGACATACAGCAGCACCTGGCCCACCTACAGCTGGGCACGTCTCCTGGCATGACCCAAAGGCATCTGGGGAAGACGACCGTAGCTGGTCTTCCCTTCTAGGGGTGCAGAAAAATCCCCTCAGGGGCTCTCGCTCTGCCCCTCCGACCAGATCCCGGCCCCGGCATCTCCAAGACCCTTTGGGCTCCTCTTCTCTTGGTTATTTTCTTTAACACCCCACGTTTCGTGGGAAGTGTGCCATACCTGCAGGCAGCATTTACGACGCCCGTCCTATCAACAGATCTGTGGGGCAGCGTTTGGCCGCGTGAAGTTCAGAGCTCAAGGCCAGGCAAATGAAGTAACATGCAGTAACAAAGCCTTAATTATGTTTTCCTCATTCGGAAGTCACAAGCGAGAGTCTAACTGTGTTAAGAGGAAGAAGAGAGTTCCCTTTTTTGTAAGAATGAAAGTGTTCCTTTTTTCCTTTTTTACATCATCGACTCCTCCTTGTTTCTTTGAAGCAAGAAAATAAAAATCCCTCCAAAATATAATTCTCTGGACACGGAAAAGAGTCACTTCAGGTCTGAAATAGCTCTTGGTGGCCCTGATAATTACGGTGCCGAATTCTTGTGGCCTCAAGACCTGGACCTTGATAGCCATGAGCCCTCCTGGTCAGGAAGGGAGAGGATGGGAATAACTCTGCCCTTGTTAATCCCTCCCTAGGTACCAACAGTCTGCGTTTGTATTCTCCCAAAGAAAATTCCCAAAAGTCAATTGCAAATATATAGATTGAACGAGTCAATTGCCAATATATGGATTGAACAATGCGTTCCCTGTGTGTGTCTTCTGACTCCCCTTCAGCTGGTTCGCCGTGCACCCGGTCAGCATGAACAACACAAACCACCTTGTGAACAGCGACAACATGGGCTACGCGTCTTACTTGTTCGAACAGGAGAAGAACAAGGGGATGCTTCCTGGAGAGGTGGGAGCAGACTACCGAAAATAATGGGGAACAAAGTGCTGCAACAGGGAGGGGATGGTTGGCGCTTTCTGTGGGCCAAAGCGGGTTCTTTCAAACCCTGAAATAGGACAGCAGGGTAAACACAGAAAAAGGAGGACAAAGATGAACGCTTTGATTTATTTACTTTCTTCCTCTAGAGAAAAGAAATTGCAAGGCGTACTCTTGACTTTCCAAACAAGTAATTAGTGGCTTTTATTTAGACTTTAGGAATAAACCAAATTTATTTTGATTCGACTATTGGAAATACTAGAAAGACATGTGTGGGATACTTAAACCAAAGGGATCAATATATTGCATCTGTGGAGTGGCATCAAGTCTGTGGTCCACCCCACTTCTTTCTTATGGCTTCCAGCCAGTTCTGCCTTCTGATTTTCATTTATCCAGAAGACTTGCCATCCTCAGAGTGCAAACACAGCTCCTTTAAAAAGCATTATTTCCCCTGAAATGTAAATATGGACATGAACCCATCTCACAGACGCTTTGAGTCATGAGTTGATTAAGAGGGTGTCCTGCGTGCCGGCACGTACCTTGAAACAGTTGCCCAATTCCTGGGCAGGGGAACACGTGCAGTTCACACCAAAGATGGAAACTAAAGGAAGTCTACCTAATTCCTGCTTGCAAATGTTTCTTTTTATAGTGAATTATCTGAAAGCTTTTAACAAGACTCCCCTCTAGTGCATAGTTATGGGTGCAGGTCAGTGCAAGTTGACATGCATGCAAAGCTAAGAAGTGTTTGCAGGATTCAATATTTAGCTGTATGGTCTGCTGGGCACATTGTGTCTAGCAGTCTTACAAGAAAATGGCTTAATAGCTGATAATGTATCAAAATATCTGGTGTTGATGCATCCCATCTCTAAAAGGGGGGGGAAAAAAAGAGAGTGTCTGTGAGAGCTGAATTCAGCTGACGCTCAGTGTGTAACCAGCCTTGCTTCTAATGAGTACTGCTTGACGTTAACTCCTGCAGTCAGATCCAATAGCTCTCACCCTGTAAATCAGTCATGATGAAAGACCAGCAGGAAAAAAAATCCTGTGCAAGGTGCTACGATGATCCATTAACATCTGATCAGTAACATGAGAAACTGGGGGCATGGGGGGAAGAGCTGCTGCTGAGATGGAAGAGGTAGATGAAGAAACGCTGTCTGGATACCAAAGCGGTGTGAAGGTCCCCCTGAAATGGCAGTTGCATCCTGTGCATCCTGTTCTCCCTTGCTTTTCCTGTCCCTAACCCTTGGGACACTCCTAAATCCCCCTTCCAGCCCTCCCAGTCACTTCAGAAATGTTTACCAGCATCACACGGTCATCAACTGGCTGTAAGGCCGGCCTTGACTGCAGGGAAAGCTGCAGGTGACGTTTGCAATCACTGCAAGGCATTAAAATCCATCTGACCACGTCTGATTTTGGCAGGGCTCTTTTGTTGCCGCCTTTGCATCCTCCAACTTGGGAGATGTGTCGTCCAACACCAAAGGCCCGTTCTGCGTAAACACGGGGGAGTCGTGCGATAACCCACACAGCACCTGTCCCGTGGGGGGGGTAAGTATGTCTTACCTGATCTACGTTAACTTCTGATAAGGAGAAAACTCAGGCTGGAGCAGCAAATAGAGCGCCGTGTGGCGGACCACTGTGCGTGAAGAGGACATAAACAAAAAATCACCTCTTTTTGGACTATTCTGGATACCTCTTTCGGGAACTTACTGTGTCTTGCCCTCATACACCCTGTTTTCTGGCCATTCAGCCCAAACTTAAATTTATCTTGCTGCAAAGGTTAGTGTGGTAACCCGGTGCCCAAATGTGAGATGGCTAACAAGAAGCGATTAGTTCCCACAGTATGACAATCACTTGTGAACTCATCCACTTCGCAGTGCCACAGGTTCTCCATATTAACTGATCACTAGCATTTAAACAAATTTCTTAACAGGCAGCGATGTGCATGGCCATGGGTCCCGGTAATGACATGTTTGACAGCACAAGAATTATAGGGCAAAATATCTACTCGAAAGCAAGGGTAAGTGCTATTTGGCTTTACGAGTGTGCGTGAATGCTGTTCTTACAGGAATGCATGTTCATTTAAGCAACTTTCTTGCACTTGTTTTTGTGAATTTTGTTTGTAGATTTAAATTACTCTAAAATCTATATTTATACGCTTAAGGAAAAGTTTCCTGATTATTCAGAAAGCACACACTTCTATTTAGATACATCATTGTAGGCGTTGCAATTTTAAAATGTTGGTTCAGGCTTTTAATCTCAATATTCCTCATCGGTATGTAACGTGGATGTTGCCCCTTATAATCTCCCCCTCCCTCCCATGCACGCATCTCCGAGGTCTCATGATGGGAAAAACCGCTGGTGTTGAAGACTCCTAGAAGAGCTCAGAGACACCACCACATACCACTTGTTGGCCAACTTTGCCATCACACTCCCAAACTAACACAAAAGTGAGTTAAAATGTGCCAGCTTAAACATCCACAAAAGATACTCATCTTGCCCTGCTTGACTTTGCATTTACTCAGCCGGTGTCCTCCACCCTATGGGCTCCCTTACGTCATCTGTGTCCTTGGGCTCGAAAGTCACCTGAATTTACCGGTTCCCTGTCTGTGGCTTCGCGTAACGTGAGAGTAGTCAGTAAGAGGACGTTTTTTGGCACCGTTTCAGGGACAGCAGCTTGCAGGAACTGGAACGGGTCCAGCAGAGGAGTAAGAGCAGAAGGCTTGATGGTGGTGGTTTCCTTTTAAGCGCCATTTCAGATGCTTGCCCTGAAGTCACTCCAGGCTGATCGTGACTTGCAAGTGAAAGATTGTCCCCGTCGGTGTGGCCCGGCGTGTGTATCAAATGGCGAGGGAAAACATTGCTGTCGTTTTTAACACTGCGGACTCTTGGCCTTCAAAGGCTGTGTCCTCTATTCCTAACTGCAGTTACAGGAATGTTACTAAACCCGTATAACTTCTGGCAACACTTTCTATGTACCAACTCGAGGCACGTGTGCCAGAAAACCGTTCACTGAAGAGCTGAATGGCTTAGCTGTCAGCTGTATAGTAAATGCATAGTAAAGTCCATGCATTTCGAAGCAATGAATGCAACAAAGCGCGTCTTTCTCGTAGAAAACATTTCTGCTGTTTGGTCTAAGATGTGAGTAATGCCAAAAGATTGCAACTAGGAAAAAGAAGTTGCCATCCTCGTGGAACAGGCGCATGTTTCAGCTGTAAAAAGAAAGGCACGCACAAAGCTGCTGACCACAGTGTGTCCTCCCTCTGTTACTTGAGACGGGGAGAACTTGCAGGACTGGGGGCACGCAGGATGTAGAGACGGGGTGATAGAAACAAAGGAGCTTGGGAAATATACGCTTGCTTTAACACCTGGAAGAGGCCACTGGAAAGTGTCAACAGATTGAAGAAATAATTCATGTAGCTGAATCTCAGAAGAGCTGGGTTCCTGATTTCTTCCTCCTCAAGGATTTCCACCTTGTGTGTCCCTTAGGAGCTGTTTGAAAAAGCTTCCCAGGAGGTCACAGGACCCCTCAGCTCAGCTCACCAGTGGGTGAATATGAGTGATGTCTCGGTGGAGCTCAATGCCACGCACACGGTAAGAGCGGGACCTCCCGGGACGCAGATATAAGGAAGGAAGAAACGTTATATTCTCACAGCAGGACTTGGCACACCGAGGGGAGCTGGTTTTAAAATATCTCTTTTTCTTTTTTTTTTTCCCCCTTCTGATTAAGGTTAAAACATGTAAACCAGCCTTAGGACACAGCTTTGCCGCGGGGACTATTGACGGAGTGGGGGCTTTCAACTTCACACAAGGTACTTTAGGGAGCAGATGTCAACATGGCTTTGTACAAACGGGGAGGACATGGGGCATCCCCCAAATAGATTCAAACCCCCAGACTCATTTAAAACGGCTGGTTGAACGACAGTCTCCAAAGGGATGTTTTTTAGGAAAGTGCCGTCTTAGAGCCCCCTCGCAAGTTTGTCTGTGTTCATCAGAAAGCTTCTGGAGAAGGGTATGACCATGCTCTGAAGGAAGGAGAGCGCTGGATGGGGAGTGGGGAGAAGAAAGAGCTGGCTTTGGCGCAATCTTTCTCATTTGTTCTCATTACCCAAAGGCTGCCAACATGGAGCTCAGCTGGGCTAAAGCTTGGCTTTTCAAACCACCCCAGAAAAGGGAGATAGTCAGAATCCACTGAGAAATATCCTATCCCACATAAGCAGGGAGGGGGTAATAAATGAGTTTTCTGTCCGATAGCTGCTGGGGCAGCTGAAGGAACAGCGTTTAAAAGATGTTTCCCCCTCAAGGCTCAGTAGAAGGGAATCCGTTTTGGGATGAAATCCGGGACCAGCTGCTGGGAGAGCCGTCCAATGAAACGAAAGCCTGCCACAAACCCAAGCCAATCCTCTTTAGTACCGGAGAGGTAAGGATGCACCGGTGTGTGCCCTGGGAAGTGCAGAGATTGCTGGTCTGGGCTAGATTTTGGCAGGGCGCTACAGACGATGCCTGTGCCAACACATATGGTGAAGAAGGAGGAGGGAGAGAGGGCTGCATGGGCTTTGAAGGCATGAAAATAGAAAGCAAGAATAAATGTTGTCATTAGTTTGCATCAGAATGAGAGAGGTGGAAGTTTTCCTCTTGCAGAGCATCATTTTCATATATCCCAGGAGGAGGGACCAGAGCCGCTGCTCTCATTAGGGTCAAAAAACCCAACTGAAGATCCACCCTGGCCTAATTCTCTGCCTGTGAAACAGCCCTGAGCAGGATGCACGGGGAAAATGCATGAGGTCAGGGAAAGCCAACAGTGCATGGAGCTCAGCGTTGCCTCCCAGCAGTCTCTGGCTTCAGGACATCCTCTGCTGGTTCTCAGATCTTGATAGCCCTGGGTGGATTTTTCTACCATTCTACCATTGGTTTCCTTCTGTAATCCATGAGAGGACCTTTCTTTTTGTCATGTGACAGACTGGTCCATGCAAAATGAAGTAACTCGTCACGGTGCCTTTTGGAAACTCTAGGGACTGCATCAACTTACCCGCCTTCTCAGTGTTGTCTTTAAAGGTTTCTACCAGGCTTTGACTTCCTCTGGAAACGTCCTGTTGACTTCTCTGCTTTTCTGTCACGTTTATGCAAGAGTCTGACAGTCCTGTGAGCTATAACATCGACTGATGGCAGACTTACTCACCCACAGGCAGAATCACAGCAGGCTCAGGCTGGAGGTACCCTGGGGTGGGGTTCTCCAGCACGACCCTGCTCCCAGCAGGACCAGCACTGCAGCTACAGCAGGTTGCTCCGTACCATGTCCAGAAGAGTTGGGGCAGTCAGCAAGGATGGAGATCCCCCAGTGCTTGGGTCCTCATCCCGGGATGCCCCACTCACACAGGGAAGGGCTATTTCTTAGGGCCAGCCTCCGCAGAGCTGCTGCCCCGTTGGTCCCAGCTCATCCCCATGCTCGAGTCTGCTCTGTCCTGGGCAGGACTTGATGTTCATTCTTACTGAGCTTTCCCAAAATCCTACTTACAACTTTAAAAGCAAATTGATGCCCTATTTTGGGGCAATGCACTGTAGTGGAGCGGGATCGTGTCCAAGGTCCTTTAGAGAACTTAGAGGATGCCATCTGGATGAGGCAATTTGTTGTTATTCCTTTCATCAGTCTCTTCAAAAGCTTTCCCAGTGTTGCTTTGTGTTCAATCAGCTCCTCACCTCATCTCTCATAAAAAGAGGTCCCAGCGCAGAGCCTCCTCCCACCCCACCTCCTCCATCCAGGATGGTGAGAGTAAATTACACTTTCTTCTTAGGACTTTTATCGCCTCTTGAGCATCCTTTTACGGATGCTCTGGCAGGCCTCCTGCTTCTGGTGTGCCTCACAAGATTTTGTCATTCATGTTTTGCCGCCAGTAATTGCTCCTCAAAAATCTTTTTGGCTTGCTGGAGTGGGATTTTGCATTTCATTTGCTGGAGCCATGCCAGCCTTGAGCTCTTGTTGTTCTTAATTTCCTTTTAACAGGCTTCTTCATTTTTATCTAGCCTTTTTTTTTTTTTTTTTTTTTAAGATTAAATGCTGCTGTAGTGTGTGTTTTGGCTGCTGCAATGGTGCTGAGTCCGAGTACAGTGTGGTCCCTGCTAAGGGGCAGTTGGAAGTCAGGGCTAGGTCGAGGGTTCCCTGAGCATCACCCTCCGGGTGACTTAGAAACTCTCCCTCTGCGTCACAACTGAGGGTGCATTTCCTCAGCTAACGAAGAGGTAACTCTCATTTCCCATCGCCTTCGGGCTCTCTGATTTCACTCGTTCACTTTTGCTCTCCTGGTCAGATGCTCAACCTTATTGATCCTAACAGTATCCTTTTCCCATGCGGGTGAGGGGTTTCTAGGTGCTACCCTGACCTTATTTACCCACTTTGCTTTAAGCTGCCCCTCTGGCAACACCTTTTTTTTTCGCCTTACCCATAGTATTTACATGTGCCTTATCTGTCTGTTATAGTCAGACAACTTGCTGTACATGTGGAGGTAAAACACTCTCACGTGCCTGCCTACAAAGTAAATTTATTTGCCTGATTTATGACTGTAGGAAGGAAAACACTTCAGCTATCTTTTTTTGCTACTATCCTACAATAGTTATATCCACTTTTTTTTTACCTCAGATGACTCGGCCTCACCCATGGCACCCTGACATCGTGGATGTTCAGATTGCTGCCATTGGATCGCTGGCAATCGTTGCTGTTCCTGGAGAGTTCACGTATGTATTTCTTTGGTCTTGTTCTATGTATTGCAGCCGGCAGCGTTTCATTCAAACTACCTGCGATACTTCTGCATGCAGGTAGAAAGGGGGTGTAGGCTAAAAATTGTCCCCAATATATGATAGCTGTGCAGGCACTACACATATATGTCCACTGCATGTGCTTTCTTGTATACTGTCTGCTCTGGTTACCTGGGGTTTCTCATTTTCTTCACCGTTCTGTAAACTAGCCATGGGAATGAATGAGATGCAAACAAGCTTCCTAAATAATTTTAACTGTTCGTTGCAAAATGCAGTTTCAATGATACGAAAGGAACTTCTTAACTTTTGGTTTTGTTTTTTTTTTTCATGCCACAAACACCATTATGATGAATTGCTCTGACTGGTGATGGTACAACGGTGAAAATCTGAATAGGACAGTGATTTATTTCTAGCACCTTTTTTTCTACCCCACCCCGCCCTGGGGTGCCTCCAGCCTCACCCTGGCTGTGACGATGTATGTGAAATGTTTTGAGGTGTTTTGGTTGAGCTCATCGCAGAGAAGCCCTAAGGGATGCTGAGCAGCGCTGCAAGCGCTACGTGAATTTCTGGTGGCGTGCTGCGTGTCCAACCAGCGATTCCTGCTTTAGCTGCCTGCATTTCTGGAGACTGACGTTGTTCCCTTAATGTCCCTAGGACCATGTCTGGACGCAGGCTACGGGAAGCTGTTAAAAGAGTAAGTTGCTGAGGAAGAGGTTTCTCCAGAGCGCAGCATATCTGGAACTTCACGTTTCTTGATCCTTCTCGTTTTTCCGTTGTCTCCCTGCAGCTGGGGTCATGGGTCTCGCCTCTCACAGATGTTTCCTTCTCACAATTGCTTCAGACACATTTTGCGTGTGCTTACTGACATGCAGTAGAAATGAATATCCTCCCCAAAAGAAGCAAAGCGATCGAGTTTCAATCCATTAAGCCAACACAAGCTAATTCAACTGGGATCCAGGCATAACTGATGCTAGCAGGAGTTTTGCTTCTGGAATGGAGGGGTTTAGCTCCTTAATCCCTACCAGGATTTTGCAACATGAGAACAATTGGAAAAAAATGGCACATTTCCCTGATTGATACATCCTGTTCTCAGCTGCAGCCTGAGTACCACCTTAATTTCAGACGCTGTCTCCACGGCTTGTCTCACATAGTTATATCACCAATTTTTTTAGGAGGATACAGACATCAGCTTCAAAAAAACCCCCTAAATTTATTGAATTTACTGGAGTATGAGGTAATTTCTCCTCTTTTTCTTTGGGAAGTGCATATGAGACATTAATAAAGGCAAATTACACTTGTAGGGTTGCGTTCCTGAACATCCAGCCCCCTCCCCACTGTAACTTTGTATTCTGTCCTGGTAAAAAACAAACAAACAAACAAACAACAAAACCAAAACCACCCCACAACAATAACAACAACAATATAATAGTGCATTAAGCAGTTGTTACAAGATAATTGATTTATTTCCTTTCTTAGGAATTTGATTCTCATGGTACACCAAGAATGGATGTCGTAATTGCAGGTCTGTGCAATGTCTACACTCATTACATTACCACCTATGAAGAATACCAGGTAAATGTTAAAATTGTGGATTGAACACGTTTAACTGAGTTCAGCTTTTGGTTATATGGCATGATAATTCCTGCGAAATTATGTATGTTTAGAGTACTTTTCCTTTGCCACAAAAAGCTGAAGAATCTGTGGCAGAAATTGCGAGACCTCCTTGTTTATTCTGGCCTAGACGACACGGTCCAAGGGCCAATGTGGTTTCCTGACTGTAGCTAGAGAGTACGTATGGATGCCTTAATGTGGCAATGGTCAGACGTACTAAAGGGAGCTCCTGTGAGTTCAGGTCTGTTTTAGTAATCTCCTGATGACTTGGATGAATTAGAAATTCTCTTCATAAAGTGGCAAAATTGCCAGAAGAAAGATTTGGAGCTGTAGGGTCGTGAGGTGAACATGAATTGCAGTGCCATGTTGTTGTGGAAAAGATCGCAATATAGCTTGCAAGACCCAGTTTTAAGGGTCCCCACAAGGCATGGTAGATGCTGTGCTTTGAGGAAGATGTGGACCATTGGCTGGACTCCTTGGATTTAGAAACCCTAAACTGGGAGGGAAGGTTGGAAGAAGTGGGATTGTCCAACCCAATAAGTTGGAGAAGAGAAAACCTGCATCATAAACCTTTAAAAGAGTAAAAGAGCTGTGATAACTGGAAGAGTGACAACCAGTCCTCCCTGTTTGTGATGGATTGGAGAATGAAGAGTAACCTGAAATTGCAGCAGAAATACTTAGGCAAGTTGTTGGGCTGTTTCCCTAGCAGTAATGGAGTAAATAAACCCCGGCAGGCATAGTGCTGATCTTGTCTTGGCGCAGTAGGATGAGCTGTATAAAGTGCTCAAGAATCCTTCAAACCCTCCTTTTCCAAATTTGTCCTTTGCTAGGTTCAACGATATGAGGCTGCATCGACTATTTATGGGCCGCACACCCTTTCTGCTTACATTCAACTGTACAGAGGACTTGCACGGGCTATTGCTACGGTAATCAAAATTTTCTATACGCCACATGCTGCTAGAGACATTTAAATCCTGTAAATGGTGATGGCTGTATTTGTTCCTCAGTGAGGCTGCGTGACTGCTACCCTCTCTTTTCTCATAAGAAAGCACTTTGAGAAATTCTCACGGGGTATGAAAATAATTCCTGTAATGGGGGTCTCGTACCACTTGAGAAATTCTGGGGTTTTTTTCGGTTCGAAGTTTAGGAAATAGGTACCCCCAACCTTTCAGCATGGCCTGAAGTTGTTGCTTTTCTACCAAGAGGAAAAAAAATCTGCTACATTTCTGCTGTACGTGGCAATGTTTGTTACCGTTGTATCTGTGGACCACATGAACGTGCAGGACTGGTGGGCGGGCGCTGCCTCCTGAAGTCGTGGGATATTCTGCCGGGTGGATTTGGGGCACCTCAGCAACAGGTTAGCGGGTGTCCTGCGGGGATTGCTCCTGCATGCAGAGCACAGATGAAGATCCTCTTGTTGGTTTTTACGCTCACTTTATTGCCTTTGTTCTTAAAATCTGTCTAAGCAATAGACTTGGATAAAGAGCCGCAGCAGTCATATGATTCATCAGGGAGATACTGGTTATCTATATGTATGTATAATGAGCACATCTTCCCTCTCCCAGAATACAGTTCGGGATTTACCACGTGGTCCAGAGCCCCCACTTTTCAATATAGGTAACATGACCTTGGTGCCTCCTCTCACTGCCGATCGCGTGCCGGCGAATAAGACATTTGGGGATGTGCTACAAGAAGTGAGACAACAGTATCGAGCGGTGAGAGCTTCAAGGATTTGCTACAACCTGTTTAGGAAATTGTCTTTAAATTCTTACCCCTCATCCAAAAAAAGTCTGGGTTTCCTAAAGGGTCGTGGTGCTCTCAGACCAAAAAGGTCTTGTTGCTCTTAGTGGGCATGGTTGATAAGGCGGAGACAGAGCGTTTTCATGCCAATGTCATTGTACTGAACGTGATTAAAATGGGTGAATGAAGGGGAAAATAAAAGCCCTTTGTTCAACATGAAGAAGATTTCCCCTTCTGCTTCTACATAAAATAACAGTTGATGATTAAATAGGCAAACATTGTACAGTGATTTCTTTACAAGCAGAAATCAGGTCACCTTTGATGCCTCTGGTATGGAATGTAAATGAAATAAAAATGTCAGAAAGGGTTCAGTTTTCAATGCTCAAAATTTAGATAAGGTGTTCAGAGCAAGGGCTTTCGTCTCATTGCTGTCTCCAGCAGTAAGGTAGGAAGAAGGCAGGGAGGCGTTCTTAAAAACCTCACCTATTTCCCTCCTTCTTTTACACCGAAATCTTTTGTGCTATGGTGGAGTTTATCCAGCAAGCAGAACAAGTGGAATGGCAAGGCACAGAATACCAGTTCACAGTATACATTGTCCATTGCTATTGCAACAAGTGAAATTATAAATAATTTAAAAAAAAACCAAAACGCCACAAAAACCCAACCAAACCACTAAAAATCTCATATGGCATCTTCAGAGGATGTGCTTAATGTGCGATGTGCTGCTCAGTCTTTAATATAAATCTCAATTTCCCCCACAGAGAGAAGTCGCTGAAGTAACTTTTGTAGGCGCGAACCCTAGGAACTCCGCAGAGAGTGCGGTAAATATGACGCAACGACGCTGCAATTGGGGATGTTCGGGATTAGTGAATATTTAGTTACTGCCTCTGCCTGATGCTTTTTAATCTTTGACGTTCAGGTTTCAGAAGGAGTAAGATCATGTGCTTCCAGTGCTTTTTTTTGTTTTCTGGGAGTTCAGAGGAAGATAGTTTCTCCCTTTAGCCTGTGCTTTGGGAATTCACGCCACCAGAATGCTTTTGGGGCAAAGTCCTTAATTTGGTCAGATACGGACCATTCATGATCTCTTCATACTATTGAAGTCGAAGGCACTCATGTTGTGCGTTAGGCCAGCACTCTTTCTCAGTCGGTATCCAGTACCATCCAGTTGTAGTAAGCATGGTCTCTAGTTTCCATCCTACCAGCCCGGTGCATTATTTTAATAAAACAAAGGAAATTAGAAAAGCACTTAATTCGTCCCATCACTTATCTTGCATAGACATTGATAGCAAATACCTCACCTGTCCATTCTCTTTTTAATGATCAAGTTCTTTACTCGTTCTCTGCATCATTTATTAGCTTAAATTTGTGCTTTGGCAGTGAAATATAAGCGTTTTTGCTAGTAATTACCGCATTTGCCAGTAAAGCACACAGAAGCGGAGTCCCTTCTCCAGTTTAAAGTGACACAGAAAAATAGGCACATGCCTTTCCTTTCAGCGTCTGGCTAACTCTGTTATTTTTATTCCAGACTGAACACAACTTCCTGACGGTGGAGAGATACACCAGCACTTCAGACAGCTGGCACGTGGTACAGAACGATGCCTCCTGGGACACCAGGTGAGTGCCCTGACCACATCTCACTGTTCCGCAGACTCCACGGAGTAATTTGAGTTTAACCTGAAGGGCTTCGTTTCAGAGCTCCCAACCGTAGGTTGGTCTTGTCCCTGCAGCTGATGCTCTCTGGGGACGGATCGGTCCATATTTGGGTGGTTAACTTGTCAAGACCACAACAATCGGTCTTCTCCTTGGGTCTAGTTTCAGCAATGAAGGCTTATAAGTTTGGGAAAGGTTGGAGGAAGAGCAAGAATTACAGAAAGTTCGTGGTCCAACTTGTTTGTAGCCTACATCCATCCATCTGCCGTACCGTGCTGATGAATAGGATACCAAATAGAAAATATGAGAGGTTCACTGCAGTAGGGTTTTCACAGGGAAAAACTGGCCAGCTTTGCTGTGCATCATAAAGTAGAAACAGTCCACAATTTTTAAAAAGTTTGTAAGAAAGCAAAGTTAAGGTTAGAGATGTCAGTCTTAAGGAAAAAATATCCACTAAGCAGCAAAGCTGGTGTCACCTTTCAGGGCTACACCAGAAGTCAGCACACGAAATAGGAATACCAAAGGCATCTTTTGTCAAACCGTTCGATTTCAAGTCACTCCCCTGTTTGAATAGAAGCAGACATTTTCCCACCTGCCTCTCCAATCTATCTGTGAGAAACTGGACCCTGAAAAACATCCGTCTTGGGGTCTTCTGACCTTGCAACGTCCCAGTGCAAACACGTAACGTCCGAGGTCAGAGAGGCAATGTTCCCGACAGCTTGGCTTCATAGGGAAGCTCTTCCTCTGGATTTATGACGAGCATTTGATAGGGTGTAATTCTCTCTGCCCAAGTGCAACCAGCTGCTCTCTAAACCTAATCTGGTAGCCAGGACTCCGGCTGTCCCAAGGCGGGAGATGTATTCCTACCTGCACTTGGAGCTCTGCATTTCTAAGTGCTTGCCCTCTGTTTAACACTTGCACTGTGTTACCTTGTCACTCTCGTTGACGTCACCCTTTCCAGTCAAGTTCCCTATTTGAGTAAGGGAAATGACGGCATTTTATCACTCATATATGTAGCCCTGCCTTCTTTCCTCCTCTTCCAAAAACCCAACAGATTTCCGAAAATCTTGGCCAGGAACACTGAAAATGTTTAATAACACATCACTCGAGAAGATGAAAAACATATAAAAGTGCAAAACTTGAAGAATGTGCTGCCATGATACTGGAAAGACAGGGATCTAGACATCTTATTTTCCTTCCTGAGAAAGGTCAGATTTCGGATCTCTGAACGATGCTTAAATACTTCTGCTGATAAGGAAGAGGAGCTGTTTGGCCTTTTCCTGCCTAAAGGGGCTGGCCAGAAGGCAAACCAATGCAGACAGTAATGTCTCCTTTCCTGGTGCCCGAGGGAAGTACCAAACACCACAAGAAAGGGGAAATGGTTCTGCTAAGATGAAAATGAGTCACTTTGTACGATGTCGGTGTGTTAACTTTGAAATGTGAGTAATCAAGGCGACGGGGACAGGGAGCATCAAACACTTTTACTAGATATTAGTGAAGTCAGACTGTGGTTTTTTTAGTACAGGAAAGACTAACGTTCAATACCATTGAATGTGCTGCCATCGCAATAGGAGAGTAGCACAAGGGAACGCATTATTTGTTAGCTTAGTGTTGCGAAGTGTTAAACAGTTTATAGCTGCATTTGTAAAATGCGTATTTTCAAGGATCAAAAGAGATGCAGGCTCACTGAAAGGAGGCGCAGCTTTCGAGGAAGGAGATAGCCGTTATCTGCCCTTTGTCCTGCGCTCGCCATTGCAGCAGGGACAAACTCGGTGCAGACTTGCCCTTTTGCTGGGTGCTGTCTTGGTGTTTGCAGTAGAGAAGTGTTTGGCCCCACCCTGCATCTGCCACGGGAGCAGTAATTGCTTTCTTAGGACTGTTTAGGATGAGGGGCTGAGCTACAGGCAGGAATTTGCCTGGCCCTGCCTTTAGCAAACGGCCAACAGAGATAAGACACGGTTAAATCGCCATGACCTCATCTGTGAGAAGCCTCTTCCCAGGCGGGATCTGAGCTATGTTCCAGTTCCTGAGTCCCAGAGCGGTGGTCCTGATTCACCGAGCCTGGAGGGCAGGATGGGGAGGAGGCTGGGTGGTGGCATAGATCTGTCACCGCAGCGTTTTTAGGTCACAGCATTACAGCCGGGCTCAGGCTGCAGGTCTCTGGTCCAGCCCAGCTCCCAACAGGGCCAACGTCGCAGCTATAGCAGGTTGCTTGGGGCCGTGTCCAGGCAAATCGGGGTGGTCCCCAAGGATGGAGATCCCCCACCACTTTGGGCCTTGTGCTGTCACCTCGCTGCCGTTTCCCAAGACAACATTGTCTTTGTCCCAAGCCAAGCCAGTGCGATCCACAGCCAGAACCTTGGACAAGAGCAACCAGGCAGATACGTGGGCCCTGTGTCAGCCTGTGGTCTCTGTTTACCAAACCAAATTTCCCCCATCATTCACTGTTTTTCACGCAGTCATGTCCGTAAATATTTATTTCAATCTTCTCAGTAAGACCGGTATGGGGAAACTTTTTATTACCATTGCCGATGGATCAACGTATTTTCTTCATCTGCTTCCTTTAGTTAAAGCCCTGAAATGGGGGTGATATCTCAGTAGGACTTGGTAACTCTCATGTCTGGCCCGGATACAATTAGGGGGATCTCCAGCAGTGCCCCTCATTGGCAGTATCACAAGCAGAGCAGGTTAATCTTCTTCATCTCCCCAAGAAGTGCTCCATCATGGCCGGCTGAAAAATCCCTCGCCCCTAGACGGTGTGTGGCTGTCCGTAGAGTTCTGAGGTTGAGCAGCAGTGGTTTTGCACAAGGAGTCTGCAAAAGAAAATGGGAGTCTGATGTGGAAATGGGTGCCGGAAGCCCTGAGCTCGATTATGATAGATTTTGCTTGTGACCTTCAATAAATACTGATCCTCTTGGTTCAGCATTCCCCCTGCGCAGGGAAGACTAAGCTGATGAATATTGCTCACAGAGGTAATGTTGTATGGGGTTATGATACGGAGTTGGGAACGTAAGAACACGTTGGTAGAAATATTCTTCATCTGCGAAAAGGACCACCGACTTGTTTTTCCATCTTTCCAGATATTTTTCAGCCCTGCCGGGTTTTGGGTTGGCTTGTTGGTTGCTGCTCTGATAACCTAAATATATGAGGAAAGGTTAAAAAATGTTCTTAAAATATACTTAACTGGAGCACATTCATCTCATTCCACTTAGCGAGCTCTTGGGGTATTAAAACAAATGAAAAGTGGATTTTCTTGCTGACTGCGGTTTTTGGTTCGTCTGCTAGGTTTTACTGGACCAAAGGATTACTTGGTCGGAGCAACGTGACTATTGAATGGCACATCCCTCACGACACGGAGCCGGGTGTCTACAGGATACGGTACTTCGGGCACTACAGGAAAAAACTGTCTAACGGTCGCGCCGTCTCTGTTCCATTTGAAGGCACATCTTCAGCGTTTGAAATCACAACTCTGTAGGCGATCTCGTTCATTAAAGGAATTGTTTCCTTTGCGCAGCAGATTTGATATCTGCGATGTTCACAATGCGTGCCTGGGACGTTTTTTTGGTGGCATACGTGACTCTATACATCATTGCTGTCCCTCGAGTGCTGCTGGTCATCCTTTGCTGCGCAGAGCTCGACTTCCTGCAAAGTTTTGACTTTTACCTGCAATTCAGTCTCACTAGTCCAACGTATTCTCACTCAAGCAGTTCCCGTCCTGGCCAGATCTCATTGCAGTTGATTCTTATTGTAATAAAAGATGTAACTGTTTTTCTTTAGTCATTAAACAAGTGCTTATTGATTGTGAATAGGCTCTCTCGGAGAGAATTAGTGCATATCGGGAGCTAATCCAGACCATAAAATAGTCCATAAAATTGAGCCCAGTCCATAAAACTGGAAAGAGGTGCTGAATTCACAAAGCATCAGAAGAGAAGACTCCTCAATCGTGCTTGAAGTGCAAAGCTGACCTCTTAGGATGGTAAAGGGATAAATAGGATAGATACTCATCAGAAAGGTTTGAATATTATTTCATTTAAGCATTCTGGCTTAGGACATTTGGAAGATTCATTCTCTGAGGTAAAAGCCACCATAGGCTACGGGTGGTGGTGGGGCAACAGTGTCATATGGAATTGCGCATAGTTCTCTATACATCAGTGGTCTCGTTTTCACGGGTGCCTGATGAGAGTGGCTGTATAGGGTCCTACCGCAGAGGTCTCGAGTAAGGAAAGGAAGGTCAGTCACTCGCCAAATAAAATATTGAAGCAGCGGGCAGGTTTTTTTCCTGCTAGACTGTGTTATTCTCTTTCACAAAGGTCACTTTTGAACCGACCAGTGTGTCAGGTGGGCTCCGTGCTGCCCACCACATGTGGGTTTGTGTCATTTCAAGGGGACACTGGGCAAGTTTTTGGAAGAGAAGCCCTCTGAAAGCTCTCAAATAATTACAAGTGGCCCAAGAAACTACAGATGGGCTGGAGTTCCACTGAGTCCCTGGAAGGACTAAATTTATTTGCTCTGATTTTATGACCTGAAGACATCACGCATCTGCGGCACAGTCCAGAGGCAGGATGCTGGGTGAGAAAGACTTTGGAGCTGACTTTAGCCACTCTTGTTGTCCTCGCGTTAAGCTCCTGCCCAGCCCTCCGACCACAGCAAAGGGCAGCAGCTGGCATTTTACCCTCTAAATATCACTTTGGGACACATCCAAAAGATCAAAAATAAGGATGCTTACGTGTGCCAGAGGTTGTTTCAATAGGAGGGTGTCATGGCAGGGCGCTGGGGTTACACCAGGGGCCATACGCAGGGTGGGGATTTTGGGAGGGACCTGTTGGTGAGGGAGAACCTGCAGCTGCTAGCAAAAGGTGACTCACGTCCAACCAGAGCAGGGTTGGATTTCATCGCAATAAGTTTCTATTTCAGGTACTGCAGATGGAAATCAGTAAGAAATGAACTTGGGAATTAAAGCTGTGGGTGAGGCAGCTCTGAACAGACCTCAGCCTGCTTCGTTTTAGCATCAGGAAGGATGGAAGGTGAGCAGGCTCTGGCTGGATGAAGGACTGCCCAGAGCCGATGACCAAAGCCTGAATCACCTACAGGTAGGTCACCAGAAGGGCTCGTGGTGCCCCTCCAACCCATGTGAAAGATCAAGGGAGGGTTTCATCAAACCACAGAATGAAGATACCATTGAAGGGGCAGAAGGACAGTCCCAAAACCTGTTGGCTGAAAGGATTTCAACACAGAAAGCTCCCCAGGAAGGTAGAGGATCTTCTCCTGCTGGTTTCCAGGAGCTGGCTGGACAAAGCCATGACCATCTTGACCTGCTGGTGGCAGGTCCCTCCTGAGGTGCCTCCCGCCAGCGCTGCCATGGGGTGCCGTAAGCAGGGACGGCTCCGCAGTCCCCAAGTCTCTTCCAGCCTCTGTTAAATGGTAGATCCGGGGGCCACAGGGAGAAGAAAATATGCCTTTCAGATCTGGATTTAGGATTCTTGTAGTGTCTTACAGCTAAACAATTGTAAATGTTTAATAAGCTCCAACAATGTGTACCAATTTGGTATGCAATCTCTTTAATTCTTCAGAGAACCGTCAGTCAGATAATTTTGCCTCTCTTTAAAATCAGTAGGAGAGAATGAATTATTCATTTTAAACTAGCTGCAATCAGCCTCAGAGATCCCCATCCGGAGGAGCTCAAAGCAATTGCAATATAGAGTCAGGAAAGAGAGAGCTTTGGAAGAACACCACTGGGAATCAAATCCCTGAAGATGCTCTTAATGTCCTTTCCTAATAACTCACCCAGGCGGCCCGTCCGCCCTGCTCTCATCGGCAAAATCGCTTTGACGGCAGCGGTGGCATCTGCGGGATACGGGCAGCAGCAGAGGATGCTGCTCCAGCATCCCGCTGTGCCATGGGACAGGCTTGGTCAGTTCAGCGATGCTCACGTTACAAAATGATCCAGAGAGTTTCTTGCAAAGTTTTTCCCACTTTGCTCATGTTTTCATGCAGGACCGTGCATGGCGAAACACATCGCAGCCCCTTAAAAGAGGGTCAGATCATCTTTATGAAACACCGGAGCTGCTTTCTGGTCTGAAAATGGCACTGCCTAATGAATCCCAGTATAACAATCACTCTCTCTCTACTTGCCTTTTTTCTTACGTTGCGTAAACTAGAATAAATTGCACAGGAGTGCTCCTGTTTTCCTAAAAGAAATACATTGGGAAAAGGGAAATAGTGGTTCATTTTTTCTGAAGCAACACTGAAATGTTTTATTTGATTGTTTCAGATAGTTTTGTTTGTATTATTGCATTACACTGTGGATTTTTTTTTAGTTGTGCTCGTACTGAACATGTTTATGCAAGCAAAATTGAATTGCACAGTTGAAATGCTCATGGGTAAGATTTACCCTCTAAAACGTGAGCATCTGCCCCCAAAAGAGAGTTTTTAGGAAGCTGGTGTTTCTCATGGGAGAAGAGGTGTTGAGAGCCAGAATTAGGGTATCTGGAGAGTCCCACCGGTGCCCCGGAGCAGGTCCCCTTGTGAAACACCTCGTAGCAGGCTTATTTATTTATTTGTCACCAGTAAGCGCAGGCTTCTTGAAGTTTTGGGGGAGTTTTTTCGGAACCTTTCGTAATTTTCTGTGCCTCGAAAATTCAGCGGCTCCGAGCGCCGCAGCGTGCGAAAGGCTGTTGAGAGAAGCCCTCGGTTTTATTTGCCCTTTAATAGCACTGTGGCTGTCATCTCCTGCTGGCCTGCGGTGACAAACAGCCCTTCCCTCCTACCTGCACGCCTCTTTCGGGGTGCTGTGGTTGAATCCAGCAGCCACTAGGTGCCAGTGCCGTTTTACACGAGAACGAGCTCGCCGCTGAAGAGAGCCAAAGCCTGGAAAAAAATTTTCCAGGAATTTGGGCAACTCGCCAGTGGTTAAATATAGCGTTTACTCATTACAGTTGCTCTTCCCTCTCTCGGCCCGCTCTCCTTCAATGTATAGCCATTTGTGCCTTGTGTATGTGCTCGGGAGGCGAGCAAAACTCCACCTTTTTTTTTTTTTTTTCTCCTTAATCGTGGGACATAAACTAGTATGGACTTGAGAAACTTGTTTGTGTCCGCAGGCTGAGCCTCCTCGCAGAGCTCCTTTGCAAAATTTGACCACGCCGTAACTTTCCTCCCACACAACATCTTATACCTCTCGAATTTACCGACAGTATTTGGAGCTGCAGAAGAGATGCTAAATTAGGATCTGAGTTGAGGCACTGGGGGGAAAGTGGAGAATCTCTCTGCTGCCTCCGGGCTTTGACGCAGGCTTTTAGGATCTGTCTGATCCTGCAGTTGCCTGGTGCTGTTTGCGTGCATCCCACAGAGGATATTTGTGTGCAACCTATCTACAGGTCCACCAGCGGCTATCTGCTTTTTAACGTCTTCCCAACTGGGGCTGCATACGCACGAGGTGGTTCTGGGGACCAAGGAACGTCACTCTTTCAGTGTTTCCCTTAACCAGCCCCAAATCTGGACATGCACAGTCCCCATCTGCTGCAGGTAGCTGGAGCCAGGCCAGGACAGGTCTCTGGGCATGGTGAGGAGTTTGAGGTGGCAGGGCATCTCCAGGGAGGGAGCAGCCCATCCCAAGCACCCCCCAAAAGAGAGGGGTTGGTGGGGAGAGGCTGTCTAAGCCCCCCCACCGGGACTTAACAAAGGGCAACCGAGAATTGCAATTTGAGCTGAGACCAAGGTTTTAGGGGGACACAATAATTTCCAGCTCTTGAAAGAAAGGCGCATCCCATGAGAGTACCATGAGCAGCGTCGGGGCCATGCTGACCCCCAGGCAGCTAGTGAACAGCAGTGATTTGTGGTCCCTGACTGGAATGTCACCCTTCAAAGGGTTGGGAGTTTTTTCGCAAAAAAGGGAAATTCAGGTAGGTACACGATGGGGAGGAGAGATGGTCTATGGGAGATTTAGCTGGGCTGGTGGGAAAAGGGAGCCATGCAAGCTCAAAGATAAAGCAACTCCCCTTGAAAGTCATTGGTGACCTTGTCCCATGGACTTCTAGAGGGAGTTTCAGTGGGACATGGGAGACAGATAGTTTCCAGATGGGATGTTTCAGGGTCTATCCAGCTCCAAAGGCAGAGTTGTGTAATCCTCAGACATGGTTTATTCTCGCTTTGCGCCTCAGATGTGAGGCCCTGTGCTGTAGAGACCTCCGGGAAAGGGCTGGCTGGAAGAAGGGTGAAGGAAAATGCAGTTTTTGTACCTCCTGCCCTGCAAGCAGCCAAACGTGTGGCCATCCGCTGATTTTGCTGGGCCATTGACCTTCTCATCGCTTACGGCTCAAACATGCCTTAGGCTTGTTCGTGGAGGATGGATATGGTTTTTGGCTTTGTCTTGCTATCCACTGGGAACCCACATCTTTACAAAGGGGAAATAATGTTTTTTAAGCTGGGTTGTGGGTTTGAGATTTTTTGAAAAATCATTCTTGCTCTCCAAAATTGATCAGCCAGCTGCTGCTGAGCAAAGAGGGAATCTCAGTTCTCCAAGAGGACGAACGTTAAAGCACAAAAGCAAATTCTGGAATTGCCCTGATTTCAAAGAAAACGAAAGCAGGACATCAGGAAAAGCTAATGAGGTAAAATAATAGAGCTGGCAGAGCTGCTGTTCTTGCTAAAGCCCCGAATACAGCTGACCTCTTTGTAAGTCTGTAAGAACAATGTCAAGCTATTTTAATGAAATCTCTTTTGGCTTGGTAGGGAGGCCTTTGGTTGAGTGCTGAGTGCTGTAAGGAGCAAGGTACCAGATCTTCCCCCCATTTCTTGGGCTCAGGATCTCTCTGGAAAGGTGCAAAACCAGAATCCCTTGTACAGGGCATGGAAGCAGGAGTTGTTATTGCTCAGTCATTTAACTATGATGGTCTTCCAAGTAGCAGGTCCTCATCTGCTTAAAACGACCAGAGCTGTAGCTGATTCACCTATCGGCAACCTGGCAACAGGTTCTTCCCAAGGTGGGACCAATCTCTCCCAGCCCTAAATCAGGTATCGCCCCATTTACCCCCTTATTTTTGCACGTTGCTGTCTTGCTATCGATATCGCCCCAAGACATCTCCATTGGGATCAGGTAAGGAACAAAGGTAATACCTCTGTAATAAATTTATAGCAAAAATGATTCCTGCAGCGTTGATAGACAAATATTGGCCAAAGAGGTGGTGGAAAAAAACCCTAACCCCTTGATTTTTTACTTCAAAGTGCAGAAGTATAACACTGCTGATTTTCTGCTGCGTGTGCATGCCAAGTGACACCAAAGTGCATGTTGAAAACACTCTCGGCATTGCCGAGCAGCTTGTGACCTTGCCTGTCTGACCTCAAATCGATCCCTACAGAGCAAAGTGTGCTCTTATTTAGCATGCACAGGATGACCCTTTCAGATGAAACTTGGGGTATAAAAGGATTGAGGCACATATGTTGGTTTAAAAAGTTTTAATGATATTTCAAAGTCCAGTTAATGTCCTTGGATTACTCTAGAATTACAGGCTTGCTTCACAGAATTTAATCCCGGTTATAATTTCCTTGTAACGGATGATTGAGATGCCATTTTCACTTCATTCTGTTTAAACGTACATGATTGTCCTCCAGTAAATGGATAGTGTGATTTTTCACTACACTTCATAGTGTTAAAACTCTATACAAATATTGTACTACGCGTACAAAAATAAGTGCTTCATGCACACACTTTTTAATACTGCTTCTTGCCCTTTTCTTTGACATCTTTCTGAACTTATATAAATAGCTGAAAAAGCAGACTAAAGTTACTGAACATGGAAAGCGAGAAACACTTTCTGCCAACGGTAGTCTTTTAGAGAGAGAGAGGCACGCATGGATATGTTACTCGTTGGCAGTCAAACACGACTTAAAAGACATAGACAGAAGAGAAAATAAAGCCACAATACCCATAACACTCTCGGTTATTTCGCCCTCTGTGAACAGGTTTGTCGTTTTCTGCGAAGCCAAGCGTGCCAAACAGCAACCACAGAGGGCTTGTAATACCTTTAGGATCACCCTAATGAGCTACTTTATAAATAGAAAGGGTCTAATAGGACCGCAAACCATACAGCTTATGTGTTTTTGTTCCATTCCTAGTGAAATCGAGTCAGCCGAAGCATGAGAATAGAAAACACTTAGCTCCTGGTAGTCAACACCTTGTCACAGACCGTCGTGCTTTGTACAGCTTTGGCGACGCACAGGAAAAGCTCCATTTGAAACGGCTTGTACGGTGCCACATTACATCATCCAGATCGGATGAAAAATTTGGGGCCAGATCTGTTGGAATCGATGGGCATCGTCAACCCAGTTGCAAATTCTCCCCCCAAAAGGGGTTTTTTTGCTCCTAGACTGAGCAGATTCAAGTTTTCTTAGCGTGCATTACTGTATAGGATATATTATATAGGATTAATGTCTGCTGCAGTTATCTAACACAGGGTTTCTCCCATATCTCTAGAGCATCGTTACTCCTGCCTCAATCCGATGGCAAAAATAAACGGATAATGCCCTCTTGCTTGAAACCAAAGGATGCTCTCAGCATCCCCAAAGTGTTCAAACACAACAGCAATACCGCTGCTCTCCAAAACAAGAGGCGCCTTTACTGTTGACATGAACCCTCTTCCACTAAATTAATTTTTGCAAGAACCGCAGCAGCCAGCAGCCTTGCTTTAGTGTGTAAAGCAGCGCTGACAGCCAGGCAGGGCTCTTTCCATCCTGTCAAAAATGCTCCTTGTATATAATTTTATTCCTGTAGAGGTGCCTGTTATTACTGGGCCATGGCTGTGAGCTCTTGTGCTCTAATTAAGTAGAGGATTGGCCCTAATGAGTAGCATTTTTCTGGTCCTCAACCTTAATAGTCCTAAAAGTTTTCCTGTCTTTCACTGAGTGTGCCATTTCATGGGAGGTGGAAAAAAAATGCTGTTATTTGCTGGTTTGTGACTTGTAGGTATGGCTGGGAAGTAGCAAAGTAAGAGGGAAAACTCTGCTGAATGCTTGCCTCCTGCTTTAAAAAATCAAATTAGCCTTCAAGAGTGTGCAAACTAGCCTGTTAGGCTGGGCAGACACGTTTATGATAAACGTCTTTTTTTTCCCTGGCTGTGCCAGAATGAATTTAAAAGGAGCTTGAGATGCCTGAACACATCGCCAGAGCGCTGGTGGCACGGGATGCTCGGAGGCAGGAAGAGGCAAACCGGAGACCTCCGCGTGGCCGAAGGGCAGCCTTTCATTTTACCCGCTGCTCTGCCTGGCTTGAGGAACTCCGGGGTGAACGGAGGAGAACTCCTGGCGCACGGCGGGGCTTGCTGGCGGCACCCCATCCTTCCCCGGTCCCACGTCACAACGTCCACGGGACCAACTGTTTTCGGCACAGCTTGTTGCTTGTAAACACACACACAATGGTGTGTATGTATATATACATATATATATATATGTAAGTATATACACACACCTGAGAACCACTCATTTTCTGGGCTGAGATTTTGCTTTCTAGTGTGAAAATCTGATTTTGAGCTATTTTTTTTTTTTTTAAATTTCTTCTTTCCCCCCCAAATATCCTGTTATGAAACTAAAGAACTACAGGAATGAAACTCCGACTAAAATCTAACCTTAGGCGACAGATCAGTTTAAAATCATGAGGGTGTAAGAATTACCAGACTGAAATTTTTTTTTCCCCCCCCCCCGCCTGTGCTCAATTTAAGGGAACTCGAGTAAAGACAGGATTAATATGCTCCGTAGCCATCGCTGCGTGCAGCGACTGCGAAGGCGGGGTAGGCTTCGTAGGCTGCGTACGTCGCTAAATCTTGCCCCATGGTCACCGCTTGTTTGAGCTGAGTGGCTGTGACGGTCGCGGCTGCATTAGCAATGGTATATCCTGCAGGGGAAAGGAGGGAAAAAAATGGAGATTAATGAAAGGACGTCCAAAACTCACCATCGCCTGGTAGTTTTTGATGGGAAGACTTTGCTGTCGATGGGAATGACGTAGGGAGCAATGAGTTTGTTAATGGGAATAATCTAATTTAATTAAATAGGTCATTTCTGGCATGTTTTTTCTCCACGTTAAAGGTAATAAAAAAAAGCTGTAAAATTAATGCATTTTCTCACCTATTATTTGTTAAACATGCTGCTTGAAAAATGCCCACTCTGTTGAATATTTTTTCCTTAGGCTTCGATTATTTCTGAGCTAAGAGGTGTTAACAGTGCTCTGTACACGACCTCCCATGCATGACATGAGGAGGGCAAGAAAATGAAGTAATACAGGGGAAATCTGGGCAGGTTTCATAGAGAAAATATGGCTCTGATATACCCTTCACAGTCAAAATACATGCAATTCAGGACAGCCATGTTAGAGAGGAGGGAAACTCCCTCTATGCAATATTGGGGAGAAAATATTTAGCAAACTGGATTTTTTTTCCCATCCGTTTCTAATGGAAAATGTGGTTTCAACACTTCAAAATTTTCCATGGGAAAATGTTAGCTTTGCTGATTTCAAATGAATCACTGGGAAAACAAACATCGTTTAGGGCTGGTTTGTCTGAAAGCAGGGTATAGCATCTTGTCGACCAGACCACAATATTTTGTTGTGAAAGAATCAAGACAAAGCCCAAATTTGGGAAGAGCAGCTGGGGCACCCATTGGCTCTGCTGGACCAGGCTCTGCTGCCAAACTACATCTCCCAGGGTCCAAAATCTTCGACCGACCAGCTAGGCAATGGGATCAACTGAAGGTCAGTCAAAGCCAAGGTCCTCTCGGTGGGGGGAATGGAGATATTGGCCAACACCAAGAGCACGTTGCGTTGTTGAAGGTGTTACCTTAGGGGAAAACATGAGAAATTTGCTATAATTTGAGTATTGTGGCCACTCAAAGTATCTTCTTTGCATCAGCAAGGCGAGGTGCAACATTTTGACGAGGAATTGAGAAATCTGTCATTTAAAGCTTATCTGCCACCCTCATAAGAGAAATGAGCTGCTACTTGGGCATGGCCTGAGCTGAGCTGGGCTTCAGCAAGCCCTGATCAAGGACCAGCGTGTGTTGCAAGCAGAAACTTTTATGTATGCCAATTTGTTGAGTTTCCAAGAAAAATAAATGAGGGTGGATGAAAGAAAAAGGAGAGATTATAATTAAGCAGTAAGTGGAGACTGGATTCAATAAAGAGCCCATTTGGTTTCCACGCTGCGGAAGCCTGCACAAACCCAGACAAATTGATTTTTCTGTGGCTTTTGCGGACTCCTGTGGCAGGAAGCCGGATAGATTTTTTTTTTTTTTTTTTTTTTTTTTTAAATCCATCCTTGAGACACTCCACACAACTCCGTAGTACTGACTAATGCATTCCTCATGTGCAGTTTGGTATGCGTTGCTCCCACTACATCAGAATAACCGTCATGCTGGAGAGCGCAGTAAATGTAATGCCTGCGAGCTGGATTCCTGCTCCCAGCCTCTGTTTTCCATGACTTCCAAAGCTGTTTTGGGTAGTTGCAAGAGCTGTTGAGTATGAACTCCCAAACTGGAAAAAACCCTTTCCAGCGGGGGTGTGAGAGCTGGGATCAGATCCTAACTTTCATGGTTGCGTCATTTCTTTGGCGGATGAAATCAAAAGTGTTGGTTCAAAAGGAGCTGGGGGTGCTGGAGGAGGACGGATGGATGATGAATCAATCAACCGTGCATCTTTGCAGTGAGGAAGATCTACTCCATCCTGGGTGGCATCGGCCAGACCGCAGCTAGCAGGTCCAGGGAGGGGACCCATCCCAGATGTGGCACTGGGGATGCCAGTTCTGGATCCTGCATCCTACCTGGGGCTCCCAGTTGAAGGGAGACATCCACAAACTGGAAGGAGCGAAGGGGAGGTGCCGTACCTGGGATGGGGCCCCGAGCGGTGGGGGATCCCCATCCTTGGACAGTACCCCAACCCACCTGGACACAGCCCCAAGCAACCTGCTGTACCTGGGCATTAACCTTGCTGGGAGCAGGGTCAGACCAGAGATCCCCCACCCCGGTGACTCCAGCCTCAGTTGCTCTGTGGTATGTACACCGTAATTTGGGTAGTCCTGATATAAATTACTATACAGGCAATAAAGATGTCGTACACGTAAGTAACATGAGTCAAGGTAGAGGTGTGTGGGGGAGGACAGCCAAGTCTGTCCTCAGCGGCCAAAACCGGGTTCATTCTTGACATCCGCAAGGAAGCAGCAGGAAAAGAAAAATATTCCAGGAGACCTTTGCTGTACAGACCTTCCCATACCTGGAAAAGCTGGCGCTGCAGGAGGCACCTCTGCTCCCTCCGTGGGAATCCCCAGCGTCTGAAGGGTGTATTCTGCTGCGTAGGTTTTGGCTTCATCGATATAGGCGCTGAGCTTGGGTGGTGTGAAGGGATGTCTGCGAGTACGGCAAAATGTTAGCTTGGTCTTTTTTCTCTAGGGCTTCCCTGCAAGATGTTTTGATCCATTCATAGATGGCATCATCCCACATATCAAATGGAAACATTATTTTACTGTGCTGATGCATTAACAGAAGTACTCTCCTCGTAGTAGACTGGTTTCTTTGCCGAGTTTACCGGCCCCAGGTCTCATTTAGGACACAACATCCTTTCTGAGTGTGCGGTGCATTTTCAGCCCAAAAGAAAGCCTGCTGCAGTCTGGGTTTTTCTTTAAAATACACAGCAAACAATGTTTTAGGTCAGAAATGTTTAGAATCATATTTGGAGCTGAATTATCAGCACGTTCCTTCAAGCCGCTTTCTTTTTCCCGCAAGAGCTATCGTATGCTTTATTTTTGTACTAAAAAGCAGCCTTTTGCCTGATTATTTCTGGCTTTCTGTGATCTTTGCACCACCAGAGAGAGAGCGCCAAGCATGGCAGACATCACTATCGGTCTATTTTAGTGTGTGGATGTTTTTCTCCCTAATATATTTAAAAAAAAAAAAAAAAGGAAAGAGAGACCTGTGCAATTGTATTTTGAGGAGAGATGCTAGATAAAATCCCATTTAAAAAAAAAAAATAAAAATCCTAAAACCCAGACAACCTCCAATAGTTACGTACATGGTGGGGTTCTGGCTGGCGAGGGCAGGGATGGTGATTTTGTATAGGAAGAGCTGTCTCTGGTCTTGGCCGATTGCAGAGTGGAGCTGGTAAACAGGCTGTCCCCAGTTGTTTTTCTGGCAGATTTCTTCTAAGATCTAGAGGGAGAAAAGGGATTTTTGCTCGGGTTAATTGCTGCGCAGTAGCCTTCTCGCCCAGCTCCAGCCCTGCACTGGCTTCCTTCCCTCCAACGGGTTTTCAGGGATGTCGTGGCTTAGCAAAAAAACCATGAAATAAATGGCGGACAGGATGCTACATTCACCTTGAAGTGTAAGATTCATCTAAATGTTTTATACTTTAAAAATCCATTTAATTCCTGCAGTTAATTATTACCCCGTTAAATCGGACTTCTTTGTCCTTTTGCTGATTAGCTGTTTTATTTGTTATTGGTGTGGTTTTCTTTGAATTCTCCCCAGAAACTCTATCTATGCACTTCTATTTAACAGTGCTAAAACACTAGGGTTGCATTCATCTTCCCTGCTCTGTTGCCTCCCTGGCTTAGTGGGTTACAGTGCATGAAAAGTCCAAATAGTCGTCTTTTTTTAAAAAAAAGAAAAAGAAAAAAGAAAAAAGGCTGTGTTTCCATCCAATTAATTATACAGGCTTCAGTAGGCGATTTCTGCTTCTAGTTTGAAAGAGAAATGCTGAACCATGTTGCCCCCAGCCTTAGCACAGCTTATTCCATGGTAATTGGGAATCGCTGTCTGGAAACGCTCTTGCTTTGGCTTTGTGTTTCTTTTTTTTAACCCACTGGGTATGTGCTGTCCTGAATGGGTTTGAACACAGCGTGGGGTTCCCGTGCCTCCCTGTGAGTGGTGCTCGGACTAGTTATTTTTTTTCAAGTAGCTCCACCGACCTGACACTCAGCTGAGAAGATGTTGGGTCCTGGTGCTTTGTGCCGTTGGCCATGCTGCCAGCTGGGTCGGACCAGAGACCCCTGGGTGCCTCCAACCTGCGTCTTTCTGTGGTCTACCTTATTGAAAATTTACACTTAATTTTATTTAAAATTAACATGTAGAATTTAAATGTCATTGCTGCTTTTAATTTCGTAATCACAGCTCCAACTGAAGTTTAGCACTTTGTAGTGTAAATAAACTTGTTCGTTACACTTCTCGACTATGGCAACGCTTGTTCCCTGCTGTCCCAACGCCTTTGTACGGATGTCGGTTTTATAACGTTACATCCACATTTAAATTCTCTATAAGGCAGACCTACTTATTAACACCGAGCATCCCAGCTAGGCAGCAGGAATGAACTCCGTCATTCAAAGATGCTGTTGAAATGGTCTCAGTGCAGCGGATGGGAGAAGCTGACCAAATTGACAGGTATTAATGAGGTTAATGAGGCTGTCCTATTAACGAGGCTGTCATGAAGCAAGCTGTCGCTGTTTAAGACCAGCTGTTGTGAAATAGTAGCGGCGAGTGGATTAGGGAGCTCAGCTGCTGGGAAAATGTGCCCCAAAAAACTAGTTTTGCAAGTGCCTGGTGTTGTTACTGCACCATTTGAAATACACGCAGTGGGGGTTTGGCATGGATGGGAAGAGGAAAAAACGAATTTCACCTGCCCTAAGACAGTGCAGCACCACCCAGGCTATTTCACCCCTCTTATAGGCTGATAAAATAGAGCAAGGGGACTATGAAATTTTGCAGAGGGGAAAAAAACCCACTTTGCAGTTTTCTGGGGGAGAAAAGATGTTTTCGTAGACTTTGGCAAACGGATGCTGTGGCAATTGAAGTGTTAATAGGCAAAGATGTGCTTCAAAATTCAGGGTGAAGTTAGTTTCTCATGTTGCTTTGGATGATATAAGGGGAAAAGAGTTGCCGTAAGAGCCGGACCTCAGAAACTCGGGGAATTTGTTCTGGGTTTGTTCTCCTCAGCCCTCATCCATCCATCTGGATCCCAGTCCCGCACACACAACCACATCAAAAGCCTCCTTGAGCAACCAGAGTTTCTGTGCTGGGCTGGGTTGTGCAGGCAGTCAACACCTCTTTCCCCATAGATGATTTTAAAACGTACATTATTTTTCTACATATGCGCATTCGCTCCTTGGTGACGCCCCAAGCGATGCACCCTGTTTATCAAACCCATTTGGGGTGAGAATTTCTTTACCCTCAGTGCTTTTATGGAGCGACAGCCATAGCTGGATTTCATCTTACACCTATGGGTGTTTATGAAAACTCTCCTCCAAGGGAGAGCAGACGCCGTTCTCCAGCGAGGCGGGTGGGTATTGCAAGATGCAACCGGTGGTATTTTATTTTTTTTAATGTCTTTTGAGATGCAAGAACGGATTTAGTTATCGGTCCCCAGTGCCGATTCAAGCAGGGGGCCGTTTTCCCACAAGCATTTTGGGCAAAGACAACCTCTGGCTGGGATATTGACTCTCTTTTTCGCGCACGTACCTGAGGGGCGAGCTTGATCCCCTGGGGCTTTAGCGTGACGTGGTTCATCGGCGTGAGCTCCATTCCTGGCAAGAGGTCGTAGAGTTTATCCTCTCCCCTCTTTTCTCCTTTGAGCTGGTATCCGCGCCCCAGGCCCGTGTACGCCAGGTAGCCACGACCTCCCAGTCCTCTAACTCCCGCAGCCCCTACAGGTACATTCATGTAAATTTCTAGGAATGTAAGAAGGCATTAAACTGAATCAAATCACCGGAAAAATTACCCTGATTCTCGCTGAAATGGAAAAGTTAGCCCCACTCGCCGGGTTTGGGAAGAAGATGGGCAGGAGCCCCCCATAGCCTGCTGCTAGGATAACCCGGACTCGACATTGACACCCTTTCTTTTTGGGCTCGTAGGTGAGACTGACCCAGTTTTCATCTTCTCTGGTCAGTTTTGATTTCGTGACACCTTTCTACCCAGATTTGTAGTTGAAAGGCAGAGAGGGGACAGCTGATATCACTTGCTACCCACCAGTGTAATTTCACTTTCTTGAAGAATTCAGAGTTTGTACAATCCCTTGCTTATATGAACCAAAATCCTTTATTTTTTTTTCCCCCCGTTATGCTTCCGTTTTTCCTCGGGGAGCCCTGCTTGGGAGTCTGGGGAGCCTGTAAGGCGAGAGAGGGCTGGTGGGCTATCACGTCTGCAGCTTTCCCCATGCAGCCTTCATAGAAGCTGGGTTCACCTGTGCGGGCAAAAAACATGGCGGGGCAGCGAGGGAAATTCCTGCTCCCCTGTCCCCTTCCTTGGGAAGGGGGAAAAACTGGCCAGCACCGTCCTTGCCAGCCCTACCGGGGTGCCACGCAGGGTCCCAGCCTGCCGTGGGACCTGGCCACAGACTTGAGGACACAAGCTGACTGCCACAGGCATCATCTTTGGAAGGAAGATCAAATGGGCAGATTTATATATAGGTTTTTTGCTAGCCCCGACGCTTACTTCTGCACTTACCAAACGATGCCTGCAACGATATTTAATTTGGGGGTACCTGAGCGTGGGGATTTGATTTGGTCCCAGATGCGGTCACCCAAGATCAAAGGCAGAGCCCCAGCAGCTTTCAGAAATACTCTCTGTTTTCATAGACTGCTTATTATTAGGTTAATGATCTCCAAAAAAAGGAGTCCATCTCCCAGAGCACAGAATTAATGGCTTTCTTGATTTCAGTGCTGGTTCCCTCCCCTCCATCAGGGCAACGTGACCTCCTTGGGAAACTCCGTGGCTTTGGGTCGGAAAACACCAGGACTGGTAAAACTTTCCCTGTGACCTTCAAAGCAAAGAGGAAACACAGCGGCGAGCTGTGCTGGTGGCTGGTTGAGGGAGTTGGCTCTGAAGGGGGGAAAGGAAAATTGTTTTACTTGGTCTTCCTTGCTGGGGCAAAACCAGGAGGATTCGTGGTTTGTTTACACTAGACCGAGGGCAATCTGGAAGCTCTTTCAAGCTCGCTCTGGGAAAATGGTTATTTTTTCATGCCCTGCTTAGTCTGCTGGAAGATCGCTACACCTTTGGGAAGGACAGAGCCTAAAAACTGTGTTTTCCATCCCTCTCTGGAAGTGGTCCCGTATCCAGGGCAAAGCCAGCGCCCTCAACACGAGTCTAGGGAGCAGCCACCCAAGCCCCGGAGGAGATATTTTGCTAGCGCTGAGTATTGGCATGAACGGGAGTTACCTCGGATGGATGGGGGCCGGATGATGGTCCTGTTGCTGAGCCCCTTGGTGGCGGGGAAGTGGAGGTTGGGGATAGCCGCGTAGGCTTGGGGTGCATAGAAAACCGGGGCGCCCAGGTAGGCAGTGGCGGGGTCGTACACGTGTCCGAAGGCATAGGTGTATTCTCCTTGCAGCATGGTACCTCTGCCGCCTGTGCCCCGGGTGTATCTGACATAGCTGTCTTTGTCGACGGGTTTGGCTAATGTCACCTCGATCGGGGACCCATCCAGCACCTTCACGCCGGGGTGGTGGGGAGAGAGCACGGGAGAAGCACAAGTGTTAAGTCTCCAAAGTGCACGGGGATTATCCTGCCTAGGGAGGCAGTTTCCCCACATGGTTTGCTAATGGGACGGGAAGATAGAGAAAACCACCCCAAAAAGCCAAAATCTCCCTTCCACGGGTGGAAGAAGGCACTGGTCGGGTGAAGGCTTAACGTGTCGAGAGCACCCAGCCCTGACCCCAGCCAGGAGAGGCTCCTTAACCGAATTAGCACAGTTGTGAAGCCTTCAAAAGGCTTCGCTTCCCTGCAAAGTGGCATGTAAGTCAGCGAGATGATACGTGCTCCTATGGAGAATAGCAGTAGCACTAAAAATAGGAGCGGGGTTAACACCTCTTTGGGAACAGCTCTTGCATTACAGTGCCGTGAATTACATGCAGTGCAAGAAGTACTAAATACAGCAACCTCCTTGCAAATCCGCATCTGAATTTGGAGCAGATGTTTTGGGTTGACCTTGTTTGTCCTGGTTTGCCATTCACATGCTGCCCTGCGAGTGTTTTTGTTGGCAGACGTGGAACAAGGATGTGAGCGTGAGCCAAGGGAACCCGTAACCCCTCGTTTGCTAGTCCTTGTTTCGGCTTTGCTCTGCTTTTTTTTTTTTTTCTGAGCAGTGAACTCCAGTCTGAGCTGGGCAAACATTTAACACAAATGCAAGGAGCGAGAAGCCAAAATGCGTGTGTACATCAGAGCTGCTGAAAAACGAATTCAGGAGTATAAAAGCAGCCTGCAAAGAGAAAATAGGGCTAACACTTTCTGGATGTTTTTGTAGCTCATAAACCAGGCAGCTTTGTTTCAGCTGCGTATAATGTACTGCATATAAGCCCCACAAATTAGCGTTTACAGCAGTTTTACCTTCCCATTCAAGGCTTTCATGGCTTCCACCGCATATTCTCTCTTATTGAAGTGCACAAAGGCGTAGTCTCTAATTTTCTTTACTCTTTCTACCGCACCTGCAGAAAATGTTGGAATATTAGTTGGAAATGGGTATTAGTTGGAAAGTACAGATCTGAAAGAGTAACTGTGTTGGGTTATGAGCCCTTAGAGAG
This sequence comes from Gymnogyps californianus, assembly GCF_018139145.2. Taxonomy (NCBI): domain Eukaryota; kingdom Metazoa; phylum Chordata; class Aves; order Accipitriformes; family Cathartidae; genus Gymnogyps; species Gymnogyps californianus. The sequence goes on along the minus strand of NC_059476.1, from coordinate 41,208,653 downwards.
CAAAGGCTGACCAAGGGTAAAAGAACAAGAGGACGGTGTCTTCCTACCTCTTAGGATGTATATGCCACAGGAAAGTAAATATATAATGGTTGTAGTATTTCAAGGCAAACTAGAAGTATTTCGGGTCAGACATCAGTAAGTTTCCCATTAAACCGGAGTGGTTTTCTCCTGTCCAAAATGCTCTGTTGGACGCTACCTTTGGTCTTGTGTCTCCCTTCCATGACAGACCACCAAGACTGGATGGCTGAGCAGGACACGCAACAGCCCAGGATTTGGTGAGCTACAGGTAGCGTCACCATGTGATCGTCATCTCCGTGGTTTCATACGTGCATCGCACATGTTACTTGGAGGCAGCTTCAGGAAAGCTGATGCTTCTGCCGTAAAACAAGGAGGCTCTGCTCTTAACCATTGACTCAAGATGTTGAGCAAGAACGAGCACCCAGTCCTGACCGGGACAGAGCAGCCCCAAGCATGGGGATGGGCTGGGACTGATGGGGCAGCAGGTCTGGCCCTAAGAAACAGCCTTGCCCGTGCGAGTGGGGCATCCCTGGGACGGGGCACCAGGTGGTGAGGGATCCCCATCCCCAGGGACGCCCCGATTTGCCTGGACACAGCCCCGATCAGCCTGCTGCAGCTGCGGTGTTGGCCCTGCTGGGAGCGGGGTTGGGCTGGAGACCCCCACCCTGGTGCCTCAAGCCTGAATCTTTCTTCCACCTCTGTGATTACCCAAAATAATTCAAATGTAAATGGTTTCTTGTTCTTCTCTTCTATGTCCATCCTCTACAGCTTTCCCTTTCCCTTGTCAGCTGCTCTGCTGCCGGGAACTTCTCGGCACTGAGACACTCAGCAGTAATAAGTTTGTCTCCAAAATAACCGCACCGGTCCTATTCCCCGTGGTCACAAGCTTTAGATACCTGCCTTTTTTTCTCTAATTGTTCATCTTCCCCGCTCCTCTGGGTTGGGAAGCGCATCGTCAACCAGCCCAGCCACCGAAACTATAACACCCCCAAACATATCCTTTGGAAATATGGCTAAGGGATGCTGAACGACTCTTCTGTTGGCTTCTTACCCTTTAAAGCTGAACAGGTGCACAGGGAAATGTCATATTGCCGCAAAAAAGCACTTACTTAAATAACTGCAGGAGAAAATATATTTCTTTGGTGTTCAGGGGGAGTCATTAGGAGCTCCAGCAGGCTAAATAAAGCCTGTAACCTGAGCAGCCTGCACGTCTTCACAATGACACCGGAACGGTAAGTAGCACTTCATGTCCTTCTGGGATCGGAGGATGATTTTCTAAGCCCGAAGTTATGGGAGTTATATGCTGATGCCTTGTTTACAAGTCAAGGCTTTAATGAACTCTCCGTGCTTTGAAAATCCCCCTTTTGCCTCCTTGAGAGCGCTCTGTATTACTGATCCTCGCCTGAGCCAAAAATCTTGCTCTTCCCTGCTTCTGCCTCTGCTGGGGCAAAGCAATGTGATACCCGCCCTCGGGTCATCTCCACGGAGAGACCGTCCATGTGATGTTACAGGGGGAATATCGTCCCCTTCGGTACCTTTGGAGAGCACAGCCTTCCTGCTGGAAACTTTGCCAGGGATGAGGATTTTTGCCAAAATCTCTAGGGAGCAGGGGCAGGGCTTTTCAGTGAGACAAGTGATGCGTATCTCTGTGGAAGTCATCAGGCACCGAATTTGGCACAGATTTAAGGGGTGATACTTGTACTATATTACAACTTGAAATGCATAAGCAGCATTCCTTGTAGTGTCTATGGAGCCCGTAGCGATGTGGTAATTGCTCTGTCACGGGCACCTCTGGATCGTAACTCCTTCGGTTAGGATCATTTTTTATTGGATGACTTGTTATTGTCAAAACAGCTTCTTAATGCCCTGGATCAAATGCACGCTTCAGGCAAGCGGTACCAAAATGCGGCACAATGAATAAGGCAGATAACCAAGGGGGGGAAGTGAATTATTTCAGACCTTTGCTGACCGTTTTGATTGTAATCTCGCTATAACTTAAACTGTATTTGCTCTCCCCAAAGCTCAGGTTTTGCTGCTCTGATGCACATTTTTTTGAAAGCACGGCACAGGTTTAAAAAAGGCATTCTTGATTTTATCCACAATAAATAAAGCTGTCCATTAAAAAAAAAAAAAAAAAAGAATTTCCAGCATGAGAAGTAAAATGATAAAGTGATGAAAGGAAAATTAAAGATGATACGGATCTTCTGTTGTTGTACCAGAAAACTTGTCTTAGGAGCAAAGCAGATGACAGTCACCGAAGTGTTAAATGGGCATAAATGTGTTTTTGGGGAGCGCAAGCAGTTCAACGTTCAGGAGCAAAATTGGGTAAATAAAGGAGGAAACAGTTAAGAGAGTGGGATGATACATATTTAACTCAGGGGTAAAATGGGATCTCTAACAGCTTGACGGTGGCTAAAAGTATTAGCTAGAAACATTAAAAGGACAGAAAAGGCTCATAAAGAAACTTCGTAAAGACCTTTGCATTGCAGCCTAGTACAAAAAAAGAAATGTATAGAGCAGAAATGAAAAGTTAGTGAAGGAAAAATGAAGCTCTGTAGTGTATTTTACAAAATTAATAGAAGGAAGTTAATAGGAACTAGACGAAAGGCGATTTCACATTGCCAAGCATAAGTTACTAATGCCTAATGGACTGTGTGGCTTGGAGACCTGCAGAAATGGGTTATTTTTACTTTGTTGTTTTTGGGTGGAATTTCCTAAAGCTGGAGCAACTCAGAAGTAAAATCTCCTTTGAAAGCCAGCAGGATTTTTATTCCCAACAAATCTACTTGCTTTTTGCAAAATCTCACCCTAAGTGCATGTGATATACGCCACGAAGGAATACTGTCATATTCTGCGTTAAATGATAAGCACTGATTATTCACAAATTTACAGAAGAATGTAGGGGGGGTTTGTATGAAAATGATAGAATTCAGAATTTAGCAGGATTAGATAAAAAGCATTTCTATCATCATCCCTTGCCATAGAAGAGGAATGTTGAAATCACCCAGCTGTTTCACCAACTCTCTCTTTTTAAGAAAGACCGAAATGATTCAAAATCATTTTTATGACACAGGCATCCCCACGCAGCATTTTGGATCTCTTCCAGTTGCCAATCATCCTAAAAAGGTTAGTAGTGTTGTTAGCTGGAAATTAAGCAGCCCTTAATGGGATGACATGATGTGCACGTCGGGTGGGAGCCTTCAGCCTGATGACGATTTTTGTGGCATTACAGATGAACATTTTACAGCGGAAAACCAGTTATTTTTATCTCTTCCTCTGGCATTTTATGAATGGAGAAACATATTTCCATTTGCAATAGCAGTACTTATTTAGGAGCTACCATGTCAGTGGGTTCCTACCTGGTTTGATGTTGTTGAACTCCTTTTCTATGGTCTCTTCAGTGGTCGAGAGCATGAGGTTCCTCACGTAGAGAATTTTTACCGACGACATGGTGTCTTCGTCCACCTCCACTTCTGGTTCTGCCCAGTCAACGGCGATAGGGTGTCCCCACAACTGGATCCTTCCTTTAAAGGAATTGGCACGGTCAGTGTCCGACAGGCTTTGGTTCCTCTCACTTCTGCTCAGAGACTATTTCACGTGCAGTGTGAACAGCAGAATACAGCAATTCTACGAACGGGACTGAAATAAGCCTTTCTAGCTCAAAGCACGGCTGCTTTGTTAACTCATTTCCAAAAGCAGATGGTGACACTTTGAGCATGCTCCCGCTAATACCTTAGATGCCTGCAGAAATGCAGCGTCCAGAATTAAAGAAGTGAAAATATGACGTGATTCACTAACGTCCACGTTCCCTGCAGTGCTCTCTAAAGGGAAATATTTTCATGAACTTATAAAAATCCCTCTTGGCTGCAAAAGTTTCATTCCCTAGGTAATAGGAAAGGGATCCAGAAGTCCCAGCTGGATGAAATGAGGTAGTAAAAGCAAGGATGTCTCTGTGTGCAAGTATTTGAAGTCGTATGGTCCCCGCTGGGTGAAGTTGCAGCAGAAGTAGTAGAAAGGAGGGACACAAAAAGCAACGAGGCATAAAACAGGGTGTGGGTATCTGCCGCTGAGGGGCAGAGAATAAAAAGAGCAAATAAAGAGGTAGTTAAAGGTGATCATGTCGCCATGATGTCACGCTCAGGTCCGTAATCATTTGCACTGAGCCACCTAACCTGTTAATTGATTAGTCAATTAGTGATGTTTAATATGCAATGAAAACTGCCACAGCCTTGTCCCAAAGCTGTGGGCATCGCAGTGATGAGCAGCAGGACACCGGGTAAGGCAGAGGGACCTCTACGTAGCGATGGTTTCTTCACCTCCTGTCTTCTCCAGACGGCAATGATACCTCTTCCTCCTCTTTTTCTTCCCTGTCCCTTCTGCACATCTTGCAGGCAGATCTTCCTCCCTTTTCTCTTCAGGAGTGGTTGAAATCTGGCCGCCCACTAATATCCAGAGGCCCAGATTTCATCTGCTCTATCTGTGGCCCACTTTTTCTCCGGTAATTTTGATCAGCCCAGCAGCTAGTTCTTTGGATGTACAGTAGGGACCACCTTCTGTCTTAGCAGCATGGTAAGTGCTAGATATTCCTTCCAAATAATGAAATAAAATGTCTGCCTCTTCTGTAAATGTCCCCCAAAGAGTAAGTGGGTCTCTCTGTGTTTTTTTTCTTTCTTTCTCTCTGATCTTTATGACATGAAGACTGCATCCTCCGAGGCCTTAACTATGCTAAAACTTGGAAGAAACCTGGGGATGCCTATGCCGACAGAGGCAAAGTGAGAATCCTGCAAAACATTTTTTGAGAGATTTTAAAAACGGCATCCTATCTTGCGTCTCCGCTTGGGTAACCCATCTAAGATGGGATGGGAACTCCAAAATATGGAAAATTAGAAGGGCGAGGGCAGAATTTGGAGACCTGTTTTTCTACATTGGAAGTGAAAATTGGCAAACTAAACAGAAAGAGGCTGCTCCCTGCTAGGAAGGCTCATGAATGAGCTGGGATTTGTGGAGCAAGGTCGGGCTGATGTTCAGCTTTCAGCACTGCCCAGTCTGACTCGGGCTGTTAGTGACCAGAAATAGAGAGGCTGAAATGAAAGGCCGTGTCCCCCATTCTGAATTGCTGTTTTCTGTTCAATAGTGGAAATAATGACCTTGTTGACTTGCAGCAAGGAGCTAAGCTTGGTGCCTGCACTAGCTTCTTGCTAAACCCCAGTCTTCCTCCACTCTCTCGTTTAACCAGGAGACAGGTCAAAGTTTTCATAAAAAGCATCTTCCTTTTGGAGCATTTGTCTCTTCTACAAAGCTCCCTCAAAGAGCAGCAAGGTTCAGAGTAAAGGAAGCGTCTTGATAATGATATTCTATCATCTCGCATTCATCCAATGCATCAGCTGGAGACACATTCAGTTCTGGCTTGAAACTTTTTTCAAGTTCCTCCCGTATGTTTGCAACATCAGAAGACTCTGGCTCCTGCTCAGGCCTTTGAAATTCCCCAAACTGTTTACCGCGATGTCCCTAAATTGGAAATCACTAGCGCATTGCACATGTCTGTTCAGGGCTATGTGCTCATTCCATCTGTCTCGCTGTCTTTGCTCAGGATTTCAAATGCTCCGCTCCCTCAAGGCTGCCGTCGGCAGCTGTGGCTGTGCCTGCTCCTTCCTTCGTTCTCGATATAGAAACCATGGAAAAGTTGTGCCGAAGCACAGACCAGCTGAATGTGCTCCCACAATCAGGGAGATGCTAAACTGATGCAGAATAAAAGGAAAAATAGGCAGTGTGATCTATCCCACAATAGCTGAGTGTATTCAGCGCTTGAAATCATGCTCATTTTTTAATAATAAGAAAAAAGGATTTAAATTACTCGGGATGTTTCATGGGCTGTCATATAGAAAGAGTGAAAGAAGGCTGGTGGGTTATGAACAAGTCTCAAAACAGAAGGTTTATTGGATTCTTTCACCAGCAAGTGAGCTGGGTTCGAAAAAGCAGTGCAGGAGCTGCCAAGCATAAGAAAGCATGAGAAAATTGGTGAAATCACTGCAAATGCACTTAATGTTAAGTGACTCCTTCATCTAACACCTGCCAAACCTCTCTCTGCTTCACAATGGTCTTTGAATGTCCCCCAGCACTAAATTGCATAGACTTATTCTTTATATTGTTTAAAACCTAAAGTGGTTCCTCATTTGAAGTTTTCTTCCCACACGGAAAATATCCATTTTCAGGAACATCCTCAGTACATTCTCAAGACTGAATATGTTCTTGGATGCTTTCCTGAGTGATTCTCTCTGAAAGGCCATAATTGAGGTTATATTTCATACATAACCCAAGATAACCACAGGATAATACATATCCTGCAACAGAGCTGTATGGATACATACAGCTAAATCCATCTAACTGTATTTTTCATAAATTCAGGCTCCTAAATGAAGAGCATGGATAATGAGCATGGTGCTACATCAGGATCTGTAGTGAATCACCCACCCTGCACCCCAGAGCCAGGGTGACTCCATCAGCCACCCATGGTGTATTGAGGTCCCTCCTTGCTCTGGGTGTCTCTAGCAGCCGAGAAGAGAAAACCCGGCAGCGTTCGCTTCCTTGGGTACCTGGGCACTCTGGAGACTTCAGTCTCACCGCAACGCAACGTGTACATGGGTGATCCCTGAGATGAAGCCATCCCTACCACCCTCACCATCTGTACTAACCTGGGAGCAATTTTCTCCTGGCCATGGCTGCTGCCCGATGGCTTTCATATTCTACAAAAGCGAAACCCCGGTTTTTGGTTTTATCGGCTGCACTAGGGTAGACAATGACATCCATGACTCCGTCCGTGACTTTCTTCATCTCTGCTAAAATTTCCTCCCTCTTCTTCGTTTTGGGGATCCCTCCCACAAACAGGCGGCAGTTGTCGACGCTGGCACAGACTCCGAGGAGACGCCCGTTCCTGAGTATAAACAACATTGCTGGTTTGTCAGGATCAGTTCTCAAAGAGAGGAAAAAATTAAAATAAACCACCTCTCTTGTCCCAAAACACAAGGTCAAACACAAGGCCTCCTACTCCTGCAGCATATGTTGTTTGGGATATTCAAGCGGTCTTGCTCAATGCAAAGCTAACGTGAAGGCTGCCACTCTGCTGAATTTGACGTCAAAGTAAGGCAGCACAGTTGAAATGAAGGATTTGAGATCAGGGAGAAACCAAAGCCAAATTTTGCTTTTGCTTCCTGGGATTGTCCCTTTTGCTATTTGCAAAACCAGCTGCTACCAGGCAACTGTACCTACCACCCATGGTCACAGCAGTGACTCTTGTGTTGCCACCAGTATAAGCCAGGATTCGTTGTGTTCGCCACTGACTTGTAGCTTCCCAGTCACCATTGGGCCTCATGACCGAGGTTTTGGGGAAAGAAAATTCCTTGTCATGGAGAGACACCATTTGGGAGCTTACTGATGCCAACAGTTTTGCAGACCCCGAAAAGTAAAAATTTCCTTACATGCACTTTGCTCACCTCTTTGTGGTCCAAGTACCTCTTGCAGGTGTTGAGAAGTTAAAAACTTCTTTAGAGGAGTCTTTGGAACAAGGGAAGTAAGCAGAGGAGGTGGAGGTGGATGAAGCCTGATCTTTAAGACCTTCCAACCTCTGATACAAATCACATTTCCAAGCCCTCCCTGTGTGCCTTGTGACCTGCTCATCCTTAGGGTTGCTAGTAAAGCAATTCACAACCCATCTTTTTTTATTAAAAACAAAAATGAAAGCCATAAACTTGCCAGAATGGTTTATCTCTACATGCGTCTAAGCAAAGGCATCTACTCATCCCACTTTGAACTGGAAAAAAACATTAAGTGTGGTTGAAATCAAAACAAAACATATTGATGGGCCCATATGTTGTTGATTTCTGGGTGTTTTGTTCCCAATTTTTAGTCACAAACATGAGGGCTTTTTCTGTTCTTATCTATTAGGAAATGTCACTGTTTTGCCAATTGGTTTCCATCCTATTTCACCATTTTTTGCAATCGCTCTGTCTCCCAGAACATATCTGCAGTATAGGTCACGAGAGAGACTGTGAATAGGAATAAATCAACGAAAAACAGCCCAGAGGGGAACATGAAATAAACAGCAATGGTTAGGCAAAAGGTAATTTGATCCAAAGCAAAATATTTTTTCCAACGTTCTGGTAGATTTTTCTTTTTTTTGTAAGGAAGACATTTCCTGCAAAAGGTTTTGGCTCTGATGAGTCCTACATACTGCCTTTGTACTATGGCATAAAGCAACAGGGAGACAAGAGGTGATTTCCTCTTAAAGCTTAGGTATCTAAATAACCTTCCTCTGGGCTGCAAGGAAAAATATGCCTTACATAACAAAATAGATTAATACATATGATTTAAAGTTGATGTGAAGGTGTTCGCCACGCTTACCTAATTTCGTAATTATTGAGTTGCTTTATTGCATTCTTCGCCTCCTGTTTATTCGAGAAGGTCACAAAGGCGTAGCCCCTGTTGTTGCCATTAAAGTCCATCATCATTCTCATTTCGTAGATTTTGCCAATCTGCAAACAGAAAGAAAAAGGTTGGTCAGCGAGGTGGGAGGTGTTTAAACAAGACCGGGTGCTTCCTTGACTATATCACATCAGAGCTCCACCAGTAGTCTGGGCCAAATCATCTCCAGTTCAGCCTTGAAATGCAGCTTTGATCATCACTAACCTCTGCAATACAACTACCCGCCATAAAGTCTTACTTTTTCACACAGTGGTATAAGTTCATCTTCAAAGAGGTCTCGGGGCAGTTTCCCAATAAAGATCTCACACCCTCTCTCCGGCGGAGGGCCATCCCAGCCAGGTGGTGGGCCTCCGTATTTCCTCTGCCCATTTTCCTGCCATGGAGAAAAATAAAAGAATGGTTTAGATACAGATTTTAAATGCGGACGTAACCAACTGCTTCCCAGGGAATGACACTTTAGACACGCTCCATTACGAGCGGGCTGGAGGCAGACGCCCTTCTTCCCTTCAAGGAGCAACTCTTTACAGACTCGTCAGAGATAACGTAGTGTGCATTGGCTGCCCAACTGCCACAGCTGCACTGAAAGGCTTTGATAACCCAGTTAGTACGCTGGTGATGTACTGGAGAAGGGTGTGGTTTGTACTAGCTGAGTTTTGCTAAGGAACATGCATCAGTGTATGCTCTGCAACTCAATTGCTGCTTCAGATGTCCAAGACGGAGACAGTCAAATACCTCCTTGGAAAATGTAGGTCTTCTTGGCTATGGGAGGTGAATCTCTGTGGACTGTGTGTTAGTTGTGGACTGTGTAATATAACACTTGCAAAATTTATATCTTGTCATGATTCGTCATCCAATCAGAAACATTTATTAACAATGATACTGCCTCTTATTTTAGTAATTCATGGAGAGCTTCCTAGTCTACAGACCAAAGAAAAGATACTGGTAGGATCGTGTTTGGAAGCAGAAGGAGTTTCCAAAAGCAGAAGGCATCTGGAGCTCAGAAAGTGCTAACATAAGGGGAAAACTGGGGATGAAGGTAGAAATATGGAGAGAGACATGGACAGAGTGAAAGGGGCCAGCCAGGGAGCCTGAGGCATCATTGGCAGTAGGTGATGCTGGAGCTGCTCAACGCCCTTGAAAAAAGATGTTTGTGCCAGGAGTTGGGCTTAGCGAAGACGTAGGAATGCTTGGCACAAGGCGTGGTGAGCCTGGAGATGGGCATGGAGAAATGGTGCACCCCAACGCTCACCCCTTCCTGCACCCAGGAGCGGTGAAGCCCTTTCTCTAACTGTGCCGGGCATTTCAGAGGGAGCCCAGCAGGGGAGGAGGTCTGGGCAGAGGAGATGACAGAAGCAGCCCCACAGAGGGGACAGAGGAGGGGCATCGACGGTGGGAGGCCACGCGAGGGGCAAAAGATGACGCCTGCCTACCCACGAGTTTCTTTAGGCAGGGAGCAAGTCTTGGCCCCGAATAATATTCAAAGATGTGAAGACTAGCCAATATTCTTTGGTTTTGCTATGTTTTTGCTAGGTGAGTGTGTCTCTGTTCTCCTCTCCTATTTTTAATCATCTTTCCTGTATTTTTTGTTTTCCTTCTTTTCTTCATTCTCATGCTTTCTTCCTCTTTCTTTCTTCCTCTTTCTTTCTTTCTTTTGTTTGTTCTTTCGTTCTTTCTTTCTTTCTTTCGTTCTTTCTTTCTTTTTTCTTTCTTTCTCCATCTCTCTCTTTCCCTTCCTTCCTTCCTTCCTTCCTTCCTTCCTTCCTTCCTTCCTTCCTTCCACCTCCTTCCCTCTCCCTCTCCTGTTCTGCAGCAATGTCCTGCTCCCGGAGGAGCTGGTACTCTGGTCATTTTTCTGGTTTTGCCTCCCTGATTATTTCTGTAGTTATTTCCCACTCTGGGATTATTCCAGGCAAGTGAATGCCTGTACGGCTGACTTAAGAGGAAGGCCTAAAGCACGTAAGCAAACAGGGATCCTTGCAGGTAAATAAGAACATACCACGAGCTCTTTCCATTTTCCTGAGCCTATAACAGCCCCTGAACTAACCATGCTCATTCCTGTTTTGCAAACGTTTTCAGCACAGTGATGGAGTCACGGGGACATTTGAATTTATGAATGAATTCTTATAGCAAATCTAACAGGAAGACCATGATGTTTCAGGCTGGTTTTCTGCCCCCAGTTTGGCTGAACTGAGCACGTTGCTGGCGTGGGATTTTTCCGTCTCTCAAGCCATTTGTTAGGTGAAGACAAAAAGTGATGGTTGCATTTTGTGTTGTTGCGGTCATCTGCGATCTTCACTGGCGTCTCAGCTGGAGGAATGCTGAGCTCATCGATAATGGTCTGAAAATGGTCAGAGGAGTCTTACTGTCCCACTCCAAGCCGAGTGAGAGGCAACCAAACAGTTCTTTTTTTTATTTTGTCAATGTCTGTGGGAGCTGGTGTGCGAGGAGGCACAGCAAGAAATAAAGTTTTCCCTCAATCTGCAGTGGCTTCGTTTGTGGCTTGAAGGCAGCATCTCAACAAACTCATCTTGACAAGGCGTCTGGGGGGAAGAAGGACTTCATCATGCGGTTCACAAAGATGAGTGACCCTGGCCTGCATTGAGGAAGAAGGTGTTTGGCTGCACCGACAGATAGGTTGGAAGAAAAGCCCAAAGAGACATGGAAAAGGAAATTAGGAGGGGAAAAAGAAAAAAGATAAAATAGTAAGCTTGGAACGGAAAAGGTAGGGAGAAAGAAGATGTTGGGGTGTGTGGGAGGGCTGGGGGTTGAAATCTGTGGTTTAGGAATGAGCTATAGCCAGATGTGACAGTATGAAAAACTGAAGACCAGGATAAAGAAAGCCACAGTAAATAAAAGACATAGAGAAGTTATTTATCTTCTGGGTCAGGTACAGCAGAAAGCCTCCTCAAGGGCACCAAACCCAGCTGCTGGCCTGGTCCTGGGGTGCACACAGGATTAAGGGCTACAGGAAAATGCTTTTTCCCAGGAGTCTCAGTTTTTGCTTTGGGCTGTTGTGCCCTCTAGTGCTACACAAAGCAAGGCAAAGTTCAAGGCAGCCACCTGCCTAAAATTCAGTGTTTTCAGTTACTTCTTCCAGAATGCAAGGTCGGTCATATCAGTGCCCAACGCTCTCGAAAAATTAGCTTGTTTTCATCATGCTAACTGAGAAAGACTTCTTCAGATGGCTTCTGAAGGACATGCCCAATCTCCACCTGTCCTAACCAGAGGAGGCTTTGCACTTGGAGACCTTGAAGACTAAACCGGGGGCAAACCTTTGGTGTTCGGGCAGGTGAGGCACCTGCCTGACACGCACTTGTACATGTGCAAGGATCTGTACAGAAGGCAGATCTGGTGGTGATGTGTTGGAATTCCTATGGCCAACTCTGGACCTACACTCTTCTGAAACTTTGTTCAGTGGGTTTTCTTTGCTGCGCTACCACTGCAGCCATGGCTTTGAGACAGCGATCCCAACCTTTCCCAACATTTAGCAGTGCTCAGGATTTTTTTTCCACCCTTATCATAATTTGGCATCGGGCAAAGAATTCCTGGAGGAATAAGATCCTGCTTCATAAAAGACAGCATCTATTACATGTAGTGATGTGCAGCACGTATGTTAGAGAAAAACAGAGAGAAGAAGAATGAGCAAGGAGTGCTTCATGCGTACAGATTCACTGCTCAAGCCCCCGATGCAATGCATCACTTCAGGATGAAGCCAGACACTGCGCACAAAAGAATGTGACCGTGAGTTCCTACCTGGATCAAATTATATCCCGTTCGCTGAATTAACGCACGGAGGGCGGCTTCTTTCTGTGTGCCGGTCAATCCATCCCCGGATTTGTGATTTGATTCCATTGTGAGTGATTATCAGCAAAAAATCAGGTTAATTAGGGGTGCTCACTGCAATCAAATTTAAGATAAATTAAATAAATTAATACAGCTAGGAGGAGAAAGTCCACCCTCCTGAGAAAGTTAACCGGATCGTTCTTCCTAAATCAGTTATTTTGAAATAAAAACAAAACAAAGCACCACAGACCGTGGAAAAAGCAAAATATTCCCCTCACGTAGCATGAAAATAAATAGCATTTAAACCCACAGTCAGATTTTGGACAGCGCTCCAGTGAGATGCAGAGGGATATTGTAACATATTGGTGCACGTGTCTTAGGAGGGAAACACCTGTAAGGTGCCTAATCCTGCGCTGAGTACGCAACGATGAGTCCTTCATGCCATTGTATCCCGTTGATGCTGGGAAGGGAACCTTGTAAAAGCCATGTCCAGCACTTTACGAGAAACAAGACCTAGGTCCAGATTTGGCCTATTTTTAAAAATCAAGAAGATGGGAGAACTTCAGATCTGTATCTAGGTTCAGGGCTGGAACAACCCTGGGTTTAGATGTTTTGATTCAGAGCTGTGGTTTTAGGTCACATCTAATTAAAGATTTTTTTTTAAAGTTTTGTTTTTGGGTTGAAAACATCATAAAGTAGAAATCTGAATCTGAATTGGGTTACACACTGGCAAAGGGGCATTTATAAGATGGACTCGCTACCTATAATTTCAGGCTGCCCCGTTTTTCCTGCATGCTGAGCTTTGAGCTTGTGCAAAAGCCATTTGTATGAGCCAGGCATAGAAACAGGGTCTGCTGGCGCAACGTTGAGCTTGAGGAATCGTGATGATGGGCTGATGCTGAACACCAGCAAGAGCAAAACCAGTTGCCTCCTTGGGTCCTCGTAGCCAGGGCACGTGCTGTGGGCTCATAGGACCAAGAACTTCATAGTAGGAAATCGCTAAATCCTGTCATCCAAAATGGTTGTTACGGCCTTAAATTGCTTTCAATTGTACAAAGATGGAGGCACCAAAAGGCAATGATAACTCCCAAGCTTGCTTGGAGAGCAAACAGGGCCAAAATGGGGCCAGGTGGGTGTACTGAGAATGAGGGGGACAGGGCACCCCGGGACCCCCCATGGCACAAGGATGAGGAAGGGCATGGGATGGTGGTGGAGATGCTGGGCGGGGCAGAAGGAAAATCCGGAGGAGCAGAGGCAAGGTGACAGAAAGGTGGAAGGAGGATGGATTGCTGTGGCTGCGCCCTGAGCTAATGCCAAATTTTGGGGAGAGGACCCTAAGCAATCCCCCTGTACAGCAGGTCTCTTGGTGCACATAACATGAGCATTGCACGTAGAGAAATCATCATCATAGGGTTTGGGTTGGAAGCGACTTTAAAGATCATCTAGTTCCAACCCCCCTGCCATGGGCAGGGACACCTTCCACTAGACCAGGCTGCTCAAAGCCCCATCCAACCTGGCCTTGAACACTTCCAGGGAGGGGGCATCCACAGCCTCTCTGGGCAACCTGTGCCAGTGCCTCACCACCCTCACACTGAAGAACTTCTTCCCTACAGCTAATCTAAACCTACCCTCTTTCAGTTTAAAGCCATTACCCCTTGTCCTATCACTACCTGCCCTTGTAAAAAGTCCCTCTCCGGCTTCTTGTAGGCCCCCTTTAGGTACTGGAAGGCTGCTATGAGGTCTGCCCAGAGCCTTCTCTTCTCCAGGCTGAACAACCCCAACTCTCTCAGCCTGTCTGCCTAGGAGAGGTGCTCCAGCCCTCTGATCATCTTCGTGGCCCTCCTCTGGACTCGCTCCAACAGCTCCGTGTCCTTCTTCTGTTGGGGGCCCCACAGCTGGACGCAGGACTCCGGGTGGGGTCTCTTGAGAGTGGAGTAGAGGGGGAGAATCCCCTCCCTCGACCTGCTGGTCACGCTTCTTTTGATGCAGCCCAGGATACGGTTGGCTTTGTGGGCTGCAAGCACACATTGCCGGCTCATGTTGAGCTTCTCGTCAACCAACACCCCCAAGTCCTTCTCCTCAGGGCTGCTCTCAATCCACTCTCCACCCAGCCTGTATGTGTGCTTGTGATTGCCCTGATCCATGTGCAGGACCTTGCACTTGGCCTTGTTGAACTTCATGAGGTTTGCACAGGCCCACCTCTCAAGCCTGTCAAGGTCCCTCTGGATGGCATCCCTTCCCTCCAGCGTGTCGACCCCACCACACAACTTGGTGTTGTCGGCAAGCTTGCTGAGGGTGCGCTCAATCCCACTGTCTCTGTTGCCGACAAAGATGTTAAACAGCACCAGTCCCAGTACCGACCCCTGAGGAACACCACTCAGCACTGGTCTCCACTTGGACATCGAGCTGTTGACTGCAACTCTGAGTGCGACCATCCAGCCAATTCCTCATCCACTGAGTGGTCCATCCGTCAAATCCATGTCTCTCCAATTTAGAGACAAGGATGTTGTGCAGGACAGTGTCAAATGCTTTGCACAAGTGCAGGTAGATGATGTCCGTTGCTCTTCCCTTATCCACCAACAGTGTAACCCCATTGCAAAAGGCCACCAAATTTGTCAGGCACGATTTGCCCTTAGCGAAGCCACGCTGGCTGTCACCAGTAACCTCCTTATTTTCCATGTGCCTTAGCATAGTTTCCAGGAGGATCTGCTCCATGATCTTGTCGGGCATAGGGGTGAGACTGACTGGCCTGTAGTTCCCCGGGTCTTCCTTTTTTCCCTTTTTAAAAATGGGGGTTATGTTTCCCCTTTTCCACTCAGTAATGCAAGTAAAGAAGTGCAACATATCTGGCTACAGCAGATTTTCTGAGCATGCCACGATACTACGGAAATAACGGAAAAAGCCTTTTCCAATAACTGGCTGTTTAGCACCAAAATCTTTTATTAGCACATGCTGCTTTCGGGGTTCATTAAGGGAAGAGCTAAGGTTTGAGGCTGCCCACTTCGCCTGTGGACATTATTTGCTCTGTGCTCCTATAGCTTTGTATCCTGGAAGACTTAAACAGGTGCTTTAAGTTTAAATAGACGGATTGTTCTCAGCGTGAAAAATGGTGCACGAACCCAGGTGTTGGGAGGATCTCAGCCTTGTGTCACTCAGGCTCTGCCACACTGAGGTCCAGAGACCGCGACTTAAATACTTGGAAATAGAGGCATCTCTGTAATGCCAGATTTTGGAGCTATTTATTGCTGAGGTTTGTGAGACCCCTCTGATTTTGGTTTTTTTTTTTGCCGTGCCCCCAGGTTGTCCAGTGTTTTAGTTACTACCAAGGTGCAGGGGCAGGGAGATGGAGTGCCCAATGCAATAGCTCTCTCCTGTCTCTAATTCCAAAATGAGTGTTTTCTGCAGTGATCGGAGCCCGATTATTGTTTTGTTTTGCCCTTGCTGAGGGCAGCAGCCAAACCCCATTGATGCTTGTGGTTTCTGTGCCTGCCGACTCCTCCGGAGCTGGGGTTCAGCATGGCATGGGGCAGGATTAGCACGCTGCTGTGCAAAAATGAGTCGGATGCTTTCCCAAGCTGCTTAAGAAGGAAAAAGCGGTCGTTCAAAAAAAAAAAACAATTAAAATGCAAATTGGTTTTGCATCCTCCCCTGCCTGGGCAGAGACACTCTATATGCACCCTATAGAGGAAAGCTCTGGCGTACTGCAAATTTGGCCCCTTATATTTTGCTTTTGCTGCATCCTGGTTTCATCAGGGGTTTGAGCAATCAAAGCGCAGCACTTGGTGCAAATTTGCACAGCGCTCCACGAGTCTCTGTTAGCCCTTATATCTGGACTTGAGCCCATCCTCATGTTCCCGAAGGCCGGGACAGAGGTGGGGACGAAAAGGGACGGCTGCGCCATGCAGATATCTCTAATATTCACCGCCTCCGATTTCATAATTTTTTTCTTCTCTGTCAGGTATATCAGTGCTGCAGTGACCCGCTTCCCGACAAGGGAGGCTGCCCTGGGTGTCGGAGCGCGGAGGCAGGCAGCGGGCTGCCTGCAGCCAGCAGGCACATCGCCCCGCGCCGGCACCGTCTCCTCTCCATGCCGGGAAAGCGGCTGGACTGCAGCCAGGCAAACCTCGGCGGCTTTCCATAGCAGCTGAGGTTTCCAGTCTGTCCCCAGCCGCGACCTAGATAGATGAGTAGTGTAAGAACCTTTTTTTTCTCCCTCCCCCCCCCGCAAATTGCACTATTTCACGCTGCACTTCCCTACGGGCTGGGTGCCTCAGCGGCTGCCGCTTTGAATGCATTTGCATGCGGGAGCCTTAAATGCCATACATCTCTGTACCTCTCCTCCGCGAAGGAGTAATTTCCAGTAACATCTCACTCCAGGTGATGGTTTCACGCTGAGCAGTGAGCACAAGCCACGGGGCTGGGGGATGGACGGGAATAGAGCATCTCCCCAGCTGATGCACTTACAGCAGGAGCAATATCCCTCTTTGGCTTCTGCCTTATTAGATAAGACCAGGCGAGCTCTTCTGGGCTCTTCTCGTAAGGCATCCTGCAAATTTTTTAGGCTCTAGACCAGCATGTCTAGACATTGGTGTACTCCAGGATATGCTCAAGCAATCCGTTAGGAATAAGGGAGCAAGAGCGTTCAAGGTTGCGCGAGGTATTAATCACAGCCACTGCAAAATCCGGTGTTGGAGACTTCCATGCATTTTTTGAAAGTGCCAGAAAAATCGGTGGCCGTGCTCTCGGGGTGTGTGTTAACGATGATCTGGCCTTAATCCGTGCCCAGTGCTTCCACACGCTGCCGCCTTCGAAGAAAGCCCGGCCGGCCCCAAAGAAACAGCCCTTCCCCGTGCGAGCGGTGGTGGAGGATCCCCATGCCTGGATCCACGGCCCTCAGCAGCCTGCTGCAGCTGCGGCGTTGGTCCTGCTGGAAGCGGGGTCCGGCTGGAGAGCCCCACTCCAGGGTACCTCCAGCCTGAGTTACTCCGCAAGTCTCCACTCCTGATTCAGGAGGAGCATCGGAGGCCGGGGCTGGACAACGCTGCACGCTCAGGGCTTGGATGCGCACGTGGACGACCCAATGCACCACCTGGATCCGGTTTTGTAGCACCACTCTTAGAAATTAGGTCCCTCCTACTAATTACCAGCCCAGTGTCATTCACAGCTAATTTATAAGCCTTGTTGCTAGAGAGCTTTCCTCCATCAGTTGGGTTTCCCTGGGATGGAAACAGAAATCACACCTCTCTTTCTTAAGAGATATAAATCCCAACACAACAAATCCCAAGCACAGTAAAACAGGCTTTCCAGCCCCCAATTTTCCAAGCACCTCTTCTCTCCCCCCTTCTCTCCTACCTCCCTTGGCCTGAGGACATCTAAACACCTTTTTGGACAGGACGCTTTCCCACCTCCGCCACCCAAGGGTTCATATCCATCAGTGCATCCGGACTATTTCCAGGATACAAGTCACGGTGGGATGTTTTATTTCTGAAAGTGGTGGGATATCGGCACTTTCCCCTTATTCCAGGCGTCAGCCTCAGTCCTCGCAGCAGTGCCGGTGTGCTGGGCTATATTTTTTTATCGTTAAGGGTAAGGGAGGAGAGCCACTGTCACGGGGCCTGGGGAAACATGATTACTTTCTCTCCTTCTTTGTTCCCTGGGCCATTAATCAATTAGCAAATCCACCCTCACAGGGGGAAAACTCCCCTTCCATGGCTGCTGTTGGAAAGTGTGAACGACTGCAGCACATCGAGGCAGTATTTTTAGTACTATTTAAAAAGAAAACAACCAACCACACTTAATAGAAATAATTGTTCTGGGATTCAACCATTTTCAGGGGTTTGACCCTTAGATGGCTTGCTGTTAATAATGACCATTATGCTAAAAAGAAAAGAAAAAAAAAAGAGGAGGCGGCTGTATTTTATGCAGATGTTTACACTGAAATTAGGACCTTCAGAGGTGCAAACTGTCCCAGTGCATTTCCTATTTCATCCTCATTTTTGACCAAATTTTTAACAATACTACCAAGCTATCATGGTCACAGAATCGGGAACCCCACGCCATTAGAAAAGGAAAGTACTGCTTTTATCTTAAATCAGAGTATTGCTTCATTTGATTTTCCTCTCTCCATTGAATGCTCTCATTTATTTTAGGTTTCTGTTAAAGCTCTAGAACACCAAGGCAAGAAAAGGTACTTTTATGCCTAGCAAACTCCGTATCGACAAGAAACAAACTTACTATAATACTGCTTCACTTCTCCATGGCTACTTCTACACATGGTTTCCTTGCCAGCTACCGCAGGCAGATCCTATGGCTTTGCTCCGTCCTGCCAGGAGCAAGATGAATCCAGAAGCTTTTACCCCAAAACCATGGATTTTACTTCGCTTTTGGGTTATTTGCTCGGAAAAGGGGGAATCGGTTTCCCCGTTCAAGGGCTGTCTCCCGTGCCGGGATTTTTGTTGAGAGGAGGAAAGGTGGTATTTGTGGCCGGACCCTGCTCTCTTCCCCCACCGCTCGTGCACCCTGAGCCTGCCCCTTCGCAGCCCTTTTCGGGGAAACCTGGTTACTGTTTCCATGAATGAGATAACGAAACCATGTTTATCCTGCGCGGATCAATACAACTTCGTGTTTGAATGTGTTGAGCCACTTGGACACATTTAATGAAGGCCGTTTTGCACCGGTACCCCCCCAGTGCAACCGCTCCTCACGAGGAATAACAGCCTTCGAAAAGACTGGATAAGTATATTCACTCTCTACCCTTAATAACCCAAACAGGTAGATACTAGAGAAACTATTTTCCTGCAGGTTATCAGCTCGCTTTTCAAGGTTTTGGGGTTTTTTTCCTCCCTCTAGGCTCCAAGCAATAGATATGCATACATATATATATCTAACATGAAGTATTCTTCATTATCTTCCTAAAACCAGACGCTTGAAGCTTCGAGAGCTGCCACCAGCTCTTCGCTGGGGCGAGACACGCTGCAGGACGGAGTCCGATTGAGCAACACGGCACGAGGCTTTAGTCCTTTTGCTTTCCAGGGCGCAGGGGTTTTTTCCAGCTCAGGTGGTCCCACGAAAAGTGGGAACTCATAGGTATTTGCAGGAAAGCAGGATAAATTCAAAGGAATGGAAAACCTTTCCTCTCGCGCGCGGCTTTTGCAGCTGTGTTACCGAATGCACGCAGCATGCCCCAAAAAGCCCTTTCTGAGGATGAAGGGCACCCGATGATGAGCCCAGCCTCCTTCCCCCCGATTTTATTTGCAGCATCACATGCCGGATGCTTTGAAGCCAACCTCCTGCCCGCGCCTGCTCCCACCTGAGCCTCCTATTTCACCAAGGGAAAATAGCTCAAGAGAAGCATTATGTATTGGACAGAAAGCCTGCTAGTTTGAAGAGATTAGGGAAAATTGAGATTTTTTAGGATCAGTGATTGCCTTTGAAATCGAGATCAACCTTTTGCAAAGAGAAGGAGGAATAAGAAGTCAGCTGGAAAGATCTCTAATGATTAGCCCTAGAAAGTTGCGCTTTAACAAATCGAGACCGAATTATCGCAGGTAAAATCCCTCCTCCCCCCTCCACTTTGTCTGGCTTCGCTTTTCTGGCAACCGCCGGCAATCAGCTGGGGGGGGGGGGGGAAGCGGTAAAAAAAGCTCCTTGCCACCGCTGCCGGGCAGAAATTACACCCAGGCCCCCCAGGAGCCCTTCTCTCCCCACCTTGCTCATCAAAAAATCAAGGCGAGTGGTGCGGGGCTGTGCCGGCGCGTGGGTCCAGCTGCGCAGTGCAGGGGGGTTCCGGCCTCCCCAGTCCAGCCAGTGTCAGGCAGCACCCGAGGCGTGAATTTGATGGTGGGGCACCATCGGGGTGGGGCGGGGGAAGGCGCGCGATGGAGCTGCTTCTTCCCCATCCCGGTCAAAAGCCCTGTTTCGCGGGGGACCCGGTCCCCGCACCCCAAACCTTGGGGTAGGATGAGCGGCCGCGTACCTGAGCAATTTTGGAGATCACCGCCGGGGAAAAAGGTCTCCTTGATTATGGAGAGTTTGCGACGTGTCACTCCAGTTATTCCCTAATCATCATATCAAACTCCAAAGGTTCAGCAGCCCTGGGGCTGGTTTACAGTCCCTGCAGGTTAAACGTTAACCCGCTCTATCTCCCGGCTCCCGGCAGGCCTTTGACCAGATAGCTGGGTCACCGCCGCTCCGACAGCACCTACCCCGGCCCTTTTTTTTGTAAATAAACGTAAAAGACTGAAGTCAGATCGTGGCTTAAGGGCTGACCCCGCACTACCATTTTAACACCGGTTAGTTTGCTCGGTGCCGAAGGCTTTCCCAGCTGATCCGTCCCCGTTGCCGCAGCAGCAGAGATGCTGGGAGAAGGGACACAGCCTTGTGCCAGTCCTGGCTTCAACAGGAGGTTTTGGCTTGCTGGAGGAAGATGGCAGGAGCGATAAATCCCTCTCACTGGTGGCCTAAGGGCACGTAGCCTGCAAACCGCGGGTCTGAAGGAATCGCTATGTGTCTTGGTTTCAGCTGGGGTAGAGTTAATTTTCTTCTTAGTAGCTAGTACAGTGCTGTGTTTTGGATTTAGTGTGAGAATAATGTTGATAACACGCTGATGTTTTAGTTGTTGCTAAGTAGCGCTTATCTTAAGCCAAGGATTTTTCAGTTTCCCATGCTCTGCCAGCGAGGAGGTGTGCAAGGAGCTGGGAGGGAGCACAGCCGGGGCAGCTGACCCGAACTAGCCAAAGGGCTATTCCATACCATGGCACGTCATGCCCAGTATATAAACTGGGGGGAGCTGGCCAGGAGGGGCGGATCGCTGCTTGGGAATTGGTCAGTGGGTGGTGAGCAATTGCGTTGTGCATCACTTGTATTCTCTTGGGTTTTATTTCTTTTTTTTTTGTTGTATTCCTTTTCATTACAATTTTTATTATTATAGTAGTAGTAGTAGTAGTAGTATATTTTATTTGACTTTAGTTATTAAACTGTTCTTATCTCAACTCATGAGTTTTACCTTTTTTTTTTCCCAGTCCTCCTCCCCATCCCACTGGGAGCAGGGAGGGGGAAGCGGCTGCGTGATGCTTAGTTGCTGGCTGGGGTTAAACCATGACACTACGAAAACATCGTCCGAGCAAAGACTAAATATACTTGCAGCGAGGAAAGCCAATGCAGGTTTTGGGGAGGGTTTGTTGCACCTAGAAAAGGCTGCAAATAAATTCAGCAGACACGAATCTCTGCGATGGGTGGCTTCCAGGTGTGGCAAGCTCTGAGCATCCAGATATTGCGGTCCTCGGGGTATCGTGCTGCATCTGTTGATGCAACAGCCGAATTGAATGTTTGCCTCTGCTAAAATCCTTCTGGACCTTAACAGTAATGAAATGGGTACCGCGGCGGTTTGGCAGAGTGATTTCTCATATGACGTGCAAGTTTAGTATGCCAGCACAAGGATCCGTCCCTGCAATTGCATCCTGCTGTGGCTCTCTCTCACCTCAATGCTGGACCACGACCATACCACAGCCTGCAGGTTTTGCCAGTCCTGAAGCTGACCCCCACCAGCAGCCTTTGCCTACGCTGACGCTGAACTACATTTAAAGCAGCCTCGGGCTTTGTTTCGAGGCACGTTAAATGAAGCGTTTACGATTAGGTGTTGCTGACGCTTCAGGTTTGGAAAAGTGCCATACCGGTGTTTGCTCAGCTTTAAAAGCATTAGGTATACCTGCACGGCGGGTAGATAACAGGGGCCTTGCTCCCTCAACGCGAGCCGCATCTCGCTCCCCGCGCAGCGCAACCGCTGTCTCACCGAGGCGCTGCTGCGTTCGCTCATTTCTTGGCCCAAAAATGCGATTGCTCCCAAGGAAATGCCTGCGCTCCGGTACCCACCTTTCCGCTGAATTCAGGGGTACAAATGCAGATTTTGGAGCATATGTTATTAAAAAAAAAAAAAAAGAGTTATGACCGCCTACCACTGAGCACAGTACCCAGAGAAGGTTTGGGATCTGCTGCTCTTCCTGACCTCCTGGGCAGAGCTTGGGAGTGGCGGGCAGATATAACAGTCGGATATAACGGCCACTTGCCGAGGCGATCAGCTCCGGCCCAGGCGCGTTCCGCAGCGGAGCGGGGGATTCCGGCGTACAGGGCGGGGGGTGGTGGTTCCTGAGCTGGGGAAACCCCCGGGGAGCACGGAGACCCGCCAGGAGCCGGCAGCTCTCAGGAGGGAGAGCGGCCGACGAGGCGTGGGCAGGGCCAGCAGTAACGGCGGCCGCCCCGGCTCCCACAAAGGGCAGCCCTCAGGAGCGCTGGCGACCAGGAGGATGGCGAACAGGGCGGGCAAACAGGGCGTGGTGCGTCAGCCAGGGCGTGGCGCGGCAGTTCACACGGGCAGGGCGCCTCTTCGAAGGAGGGACGTTCCACGGGGCCGAGCGGAGAAGCTCGAAGTCCACATCACCCAGCAACCGGGCGCCGTTCTGTGGCCATCTGCGCAGGCCAAGGGCACTCGTCCCACCTGCCCCTCGAGGCAGAATGGCGGGCGCTCCTCTGAAAGCAAAGGCTGCAAGGGGTCCGCACCATCTGCCCCAGCGGCGGCCGATGCCTCCACCCAGACGGAGCTGCTGACGGGAGAGGCTGCAGCGCAGGCCTCAGACCGCAGGCAGTGCCTAGGCTTTTCTCCTGGGGCAGGGACGGGCGGCAGACCTGCCTGCAAACGGTGTGCCCAGGTGGAGGGCCTCCTGCAGCCAGCGGCGGATCTGCAGGAGGCGGTGAGAAGGCTGCGTAACGTCAGGGAGGCTGAGAAGGAGTTCGGTAGCTGGTTCCAAGCGCAGTCTGCACTGGACCCACAGCCCACAGCCAAACAGCCCAAAACTCCCCCACCGGCACTCATGGAAGGGAGCGGGGAGCCCAATAATGCAGAAGAATGGAAGCTTGCAACGGCAAGGACCTGCAGGAGGAAGGGACTTCCCCCGAAGCCTGGGGTGCCCTTGCAGAACCGCTTCACCGCTCTGCAGACTGAAGAGGAAAGACCCGTCGCATCAGGAGAGGCGCCGGAGCTGAGTAAGGCAGCCCGGTCTGCTCCCCGTATAACAACCAGCGCAACTAAGAAAAGGCGATGGGTGATAGTAGTAGGCAACTCTCTTCTGAGAGGTACGGAGGCACCCATCTGCCGACCTGACGCACTCTCTAGAGAGGTGTGCTGCGTACGGGGGGGCTCGTATCAGGGATGTCACCAAGAGACTACCAAGCCTCGTACAATCCACCGACTATTATCCGCTGCTGCTGTTTCATGTGGGCACCAGCGATACAGCCAGAAGCAGTCTGTGGAGTATCAAGAAGGATTACAGAGCCCTGGGAGTAGCGGTAAGGGGCTCTGGAGCACAGGTAGTTGTTTCATCAATTGTCCCGGTCAAAGGGAAGGGGTTTGAAAGGGCCAGTCAAATCTGGCGAATCAACAAATGGTTACAGGACTGGTGCCACAGCCAGGGGTTCGGCTACGTAGACCATGGGACTCGCTTTGAGAAACCTGGTCTACTGGGGGCTGACGGGTTCCATCTGTCAGAGAAGGGGAAGAGCACCTTCAGTCATAGGCTTGCCAAGCTGCTGAAGAGGGCTTTAAACTAAAGTTGCTGGGGGAGCAGAACCTCAAGCCATCCCACTCCTACCAGTCTGATGCCAGTGCCAGCAACAGATGCCCAGGGCCTGGAAAGCGATCACAGGTCAGCAGGAGAGCACCTGAAGAGCAGCACAAAGGAATTCCAGCCACTCCAGCCACTAAGTCAGCTTCATTGGGGGCCCAACTTCAATGCCTCTATGAAACGCACATAGCATGGGGAATAAACAAGAGGAGTTAGAGGTGGGCGCATGCCTGCAGGGCTATGATCTTATTGGCATCGCAGAGACATGGTGAGATGGCTTCTGTGACTGGAGTGTTGGAATGGAAGGATACAGGCTCTTGAGGAAGGACAGGCAGGGAAGACAAGGAGGGAGTGTCGCCCTCTATGTCAATGACCAGCTGGAGTGCATGGAGCTCCACCTGGGGATGGATGAGGAGCCAACCAAGAGCTTATGGGTCAGGAGGGCAGGGTCATGTGACATTATAGTGGGGGTCTGATACAGGCCACCCAACCAGGAAGACCGAGCGGATGAGGCCCTCTATAGACAGATAGGAGCAGCCTCACATTCAAAAGCTCTGGTCCTCATGGGGGCCTTCAACCACCCCAATATCTGTTGGAGGGACAACACAGCAGGCCATAAGCAATCCAGGAGGTTCCTGGAATGCATTAATGATAACTTCCTTCTCCAAGTGATGGAGAAGCCAACGAGGAGAGGTGCTATGCTGGACCTTGTTCTCACCAACAAGGAGGGGCTGGTGGGGAATGCAAAGCTCAAGGGCAGCCTTGGCTGCAGTGACCATGAAATGGTGGAGTTCAAGGTCCTTAGGGCAGCAAGGAGGGGGCACACAGAAAGCTCGCTACCCTGGACTTCAGGAGAGCAGGCTTTGGCCTCTTCAGGGATCTGCTTGGTAGAGCACCATGGGACAAAGCCCTGGAGGGAAGAGGGGCCCAAGAAAGCTGGTTAATATTCAAGGATCACCTCCTCCAAGCTCAGGAGCGATGCATCCCAACAAAGAGGAAGTCAGGCAAAAACACCAGGAGGCCTGCATGGATAAACAAGGAGCTCCTGGACAAACTCAAACACAAAAAGGAAGCCTACAGAGGGTGGAAGCACGGACGAGTAGCCTGGGAGGAATACAGAGAAATTGTGCGAGCAGCCAGGGATCAGGTTAGGAAAGCCAAAGACCCGACAGAATTAAATCTGGCCAGGGATGTCAAGGGCAACAAGAAAAGCTTCTATAGCTATGTCACTGATAAAAAGAAGGCGAGGGAAAATGTGGGCCCTCTCCAGAAGGAAACGGGAGACCTGGTTACCCAGGATATGGAGAAGGCCGAGGTACCCAACGACTTTTTTGCCTCAGTCTTCACCGGCAAGTGCTCCAGCCACACGGCCCAAGTCGCAGAAGGCAAAGGCAGGGACTGGGAGAATGAAGAACTGCCCACCGTAGGAGAAGACCAGGTTTGAGACCATCTGAGGAACCTGAAGGCGCACAAGTCCATGGGACCTGATGAGATGCATCCACAGGTCCTGAGGGAACTGGTGGATGAAGTGGCTAAGCCACTACCCATCTTATTTGAGAAGTCATGGCAGTCTGGAGAAGTTCCCACTGACCGGAAAAGGGGAAACATAACCCCCATTTTTAGAAAGGGAAAAAAGGAAGACCCAGGGAACTACAGGCCAGTCACTCCCCCCTGTGCCCGGCAAGATCATGGAGCAGATCCTCCTGGAAACTATGCGAAGGCACATGGAAAATAAGGAGGTGACTGGTGACAGCCAGCATGGCTTTGCTAAGGGCAAATCGTGCCTGACAAATTTGGTGGCCTTTTGCAATGGGGTTACAGTGTTGGTGGATAACGGAAGAGCAACGGACGTCATCTACCTGCACTTGTGCAAAGCATTTGACACTGTCCTGCATGACATCCTTGTCTCTAAATTAGAGAGACATGGATTTGACGGATGGACCGCTCAGTGGTTGAGGAATTGGCTGGATGGTCGCACTCAGAGTTGCAGTCAACAGCTCGATGTCCAAGTGGAGACCAGTGACAAGTGGTGTTCCTCAGGGGTCGGTACTGGGACCGGCGCTGTTTAACATCTTTGTGGGCAACACGGACAGTGGGACTGAGCGCACCCTCAGCAAGCTTGCCGACAACACCAAGTTGTGTGGTGGGGTCAACATGCTGGAGGGAAGGGATGCCATCCAGAGGGACGTTGACAGGCTTGAGAGGTGGGCCTGTGCAAACCTCATGAAGTTCAACAAGGCCAAGTGCAAGGTCCTGCACATGGATCAGGGCAATCCCAAGCACAAATAGAGGCTGGGTGGAGAATGGACTGAGAGCAGCCCTGAGGAGAAGGACTTGGGGGTGTTGGTTGATGAGAAGCTCAACATGAGCCGGCAATGTGCGCTTGCAGCCCAGAAAGCCAACCGTATCCTGGGCTGCATCAAAAGAAGCGTGACCAGCAGGTCGAGGGAGGGGATTCTCCCCCTCTACTCCACTCTCAAGAGACCCCACCCGGAGTCCTGCGTCCAGCTGTGGGGCCCCCAACAGAAGAAGGACATGGAGCTGTTGGAGCGAGTCCAGAGGAGGGCCACGAAGATGATCAGAGGGCTGGAGCACCTCTCCTGTGAAGACAGGCTGAGAGAGTTGGGGTTGTTCAGCCTGGAGAAGAGAAGGCTCTGGGGACACCTCATAGCAGCCTTCCAGTACCTAAAGGGGGCCTACAAGAAGCCGGAGAGGGACTTTTTACAAGGGCATGTAGTGATAGGACAGGGGGTAATGGCTTTAAACTGAAAGAGGGTAGGTTTAGATTAGCTGTAGGGAAGAAGTTCTTCAGTGTGAGGGTGGTGAGGCACTGGCACAGGTTGCCCAGAGAGGCTGTGGATGCCCCCTCCCTGGAAGTGTTCAAGGCCAGGTTGGATGGGGCTTTGAGCAGCCTGGTCTAGTGGAAGGTGTCCCTGCCCGTGGCAGGGGGATTGGAACTACATGATCTTTAAGGTCCCTTCCAACCCAAACCATTCCATGATTCTATGATTCTATGAACACTGGATTTTTTTCCCTATCAAAAGGATTTTTCTGTCTTTAGTGTGCTATCCTATCTCATCTATCATAAGGAATTGGTAAGATTTGATCACCAGTGACATTAGATTTCAGGTTCAACACCAGCGTGCCACCGAGCACCTCAGACTGCACAGGGAAATGATTCGAAATAATTCAGCGATCAAATAAATGCCACTGCCCTGAAGTTGTGACAGTGGGAGGAGCAAATTGGCTCCAAAAAATTAAGTGTCATGCATCTTCACGTGACCATTACTAAAAAAGAGTCATGAAAAAGTCTCTCTGGGGGAAAGAGAGAAATGTGAGATGTTACCTGAGCGCGGGTAACAGAGGAGTCTGATGATAAGTGAGGAAGACTGGAAAGTCTTGCTGTAGAGGGAAAGCTGTCTGCTCATTAGACGAAATGCAGGTGGCCAGTGGGGTTAGACGTGTAAATAGAAGAGTCTGGGATGGAAAGCCAGTCACCAAGCCCCATTTTGGGGTAGAAAGTGGCTGTTCTTTCACTAGCTTGACCCACAGGTGTGGGGGAAGCATAACAACACATACGGGCATGGGGGACCCATGGAAAGTCATTCAGATACCAAAGGAGTTGGGATTTTAGCATAATTTTTTGAAGGCCCTCAGGTTGTGCGGGAACGGCAGCTGTGATGCTTTTCTTCTCTGTCTTCCTCTCTCCAGGGCAGATTTTGCTCAGAAGAGGAAAAGTGATCAAAAGAGGAGACGTGATCTGTGTTTATGTTTCCTTGAAAGCCTCTCGAGAGGCATAGTCAAGAAGCCCCAAGAGCAGTAAGACATAATTGTTTCCTTTTCCATAATCACGCCAGCAGTGGGTTGCCTGTTCGAGGGTTTCCCTTGGCTTGCCAGGTGGGATTAGGGAAAAGCACTTCCAGCTCAAGAAAAATGATACTTGAGCAGATGTCGCCCCTTCGTGTTAATTACTTACTGCCATAAAAACCCTAAGGTGGGCCCAATCCTCCAGCTTCCCCTGGAAGTGCTGCAAGAAATTTCCCGGGATGCCCAGCGAGGGGTTAATGGGAAATCTCCATCTTGGCTGTGACAAGTCCTGCTGGGGATCAGTAGCTGTCCATTAGCGTAGTAATGAAGCCATTAAAAACATCTTTGATTTCAGGAGGAGCAGGGTGCCTTGCCCAGGACCTCTTGGGGAGGTCACTTCTCAGTCTCCGCTCGCTCAGGTTTTGTAGTAGGGAAGTTTTTAATTTAGCATTGGGCTTTCCTTGAGCATTGCCGGGGAGGCTCAGGAGAGAAGGGGGTGGGAACTCTGGAGGACATGGTTTTGGAAACCACCAATGCTAGGGGCATTGTCCACGTCCATTAGAAATGGCTTGACATGCCACAGTGGGCAGATGTTCCTAGGCTCCACATTGCCCCGAAGTCACGTGAGTTTCGGTGGGTTACTTGGCTTAAGCAGCTTATATAGTGCACAAAGAGACTCTGCCAGAAGGAGAGGCACAGCTTAAAAAGTATAAAGCAGGTATTTACTGGTTAATACACGCACTGATTAGCTGAGACTTGGGAGCTTCTAGGGCAGGCAGTAAGGTGTTCACCACCCCCAACTGGACACCTGAGGAGAGTTTGCTGGCTGGTCATCGGCCAGGTGGGGAGGTTCACCTCCATCATGCCTGGGAAGGGGACCTCAATGATGTTTCCAGTGCCCTTATTGTCCCCTTAGCTTTCTGTACTGGAGTTTTTTCCTCTGAATCTTTGAGCTGGGAGTGGGTCCATCTCAACCACGTCCCCTCTTTTACCTTCCTTAGCTCATGTGACTCTCCCTGACAGTTTTCTCAGGTGTTTTAACCAAGGCTATGCAGCTGGGCTGGATCTGCAAGAGGCCCTGGAGCCCATGGAGCTGGGCCCGTAGGAGCTGAGCTACAGGTGAGACCAAGCAAGTCCTCACTGGAGAGCCAGCTGCAGCAGATTTGGGAGAACTGGCTGCCAAGTGGTGAGAAGATAAAGGGCTGGACCCAGCC
The DNA here is from genome assembly GCF_018139145.2 of Gymnogyps californianus. Lineage (NCBI taxonomy): Eukaryota > Metazoa > Chordata > Aves > Accipitriformes > Cathartidae > Gymnogyps > Gymnogyps californianus. The sequence goes on along the minus strand of NC_059476.1, from coordinate 41,179,738 downwards.
TGAGGACACACCTGCTTGAACATGGAGAGAGGGACTTGTGTGGGGATGTCTGCCATGCAGTGGGAAGGAAAGCAGAGGCTCTCTGAAGGTGAGAGGTGATGGGGAGTTTTTCTGGGAGGGTGGAGAGCTATGGATACAGATGTGCTTTCCAAAAGACTGATCTGGCTTCGGGTGCTGGGGTGGTGAAGGAGCCTGAGACGGGAGCATCTGTGCATCCCCACATCTGGAGATGTGGGATGGTGCTGGAGGCTGCTCTGTAAGTCCTTGTTCCCAGAGGTTCTGTGTGTCTTTCCCATAACCCAGTAAGTCATGTGCAGACCTTTGCTGGGGGCTGGGCTTTAAGAAAACCTCATCTTAGCTTTTGGTGTGTGGAGCTGTGATCTAAGATGATACAAGAAGATCTGCCTTCTCAAGCCTTGAAAAACCATAAAAATGGTGATGAGGTTGAGTGCGAATAGCTCAGCTGTAGCGTAGATGTGTCTGTGATGCCAACACCCCTCCCTTGCTTGGTAGTGTTGAAAGCATCTCCCGAGTCCTCTGTTTGCTCTGCTTGGTGGGGACACCGGGGTTAGGCTGACCATGCTGTGCTCCAGGTGCGTGGAAACCTGGGTGCAGTGGCTCTCTGGTTAGTGGCATGTCCGCTGCAGGGGGGTGGTCTGCTGGAAATGGAGGAAGAAATGGGCTATTGCTAAAAGGACTTTGATTTTTCCCCAGCAGGCTACAGATTCATCAGGGCACATATACGTTATTAGGGAGGGTTACGTGTGTGGGTACTAAGATCCGTGAGTTACAGATTGTGTTAAACACAGTTACAACTCCATTATAGCTATATGAACATCGTTATGCTCCCTTTCCCCAGAATAAATCTGCTTACCTTAATGCTACTGTGGTCTATAAGTATAAACAATTCAATTTAAGTCTTAATGGCTTCAAAAAGCAATCCTATGTTTCAGCAGCCTGTAGCATACCCTGCTAGAGGATTACTTCTAGGCTGCAAAGGAATTTATATTGGAGCAAATAGCCTGTGTATATGTATATTTATATACATATCTATATAAAATCCACTTGGTCCCAATTCCAAAACTGACATCAGGTGAAAAACAAACTCTTTTTAAAAATTGGCAAGAATGGAGTTTCTGCATCCCCATCCCTTGGGCTGGGGAGTCTCTTGCCTCTTGCATTGCCACCTTCCCTTCTTGTGGCTGGGACGTTTTTGGGTTTGATCGTGCCACAGAGAAGCAGCAGCGATTTGCCACCGGCACACGTTGTGCCCGGAGGGAATCGGATCGTGCCGCTGCCAAAGAAAATAGAATAAACTATAAAAGTTTTGTGTGTCTGTGGCTTCAAGATAAATCTGTGGTCATAAGTACTCCTTTGACTTATGATAGTTTGATATGAGCTGTGTTTGTGTAAGGCTAATGTTTGGATATTGATCAAATATTGACATTACGCTGATCCATAAATGTTCTCCTGTTCCCCTGCTTGCAAGTCCAATGTGTTTTGTAACGCGGTGCATGAGCCTGCTGCGATTAAGGCTTCTGCGGTCTCGTGGGTTTTCTGCAAGTGCTGCTGATGGGGATCACAAGGGGAAAAGTATAAATTATAGTTTTGTAATTCCATCCTTGTTGCCTGGTGTAATGCCAGCCTGAATAATCACAACGCAGAAGCTGAGTCCGGTACGTGAGCACAGGTAACTGTGTACTGTCCAGCACGTGAAACGCGCTCGTTCCCAATTTGTCTGCTCGATATTGGTTTCTAAAATCTGTGTCAAAATAATTGCAAAAAAGTGATTTAAAACTGGAGCTGGTGGCAACGCTGGTTATGAAAATGTTTTTGTCTCCTTGTTATGAGAAGTGTGTTTTAATTCGGTACCTGCTGGTGTGTCTTTCCCTTTGGCAAATAATTCTTCAAAAGATGTCACTAGACCCAAATGCTTGGAAAGTTAATTGAAAGTTACATTCAGCTATTTTTAGTTATACTGAAAATTTCCCGATCTGCTTCCTGAATTTTTTTCACCCCTTCTCTTCATGCAGTTTCTTGATACTAATACTATAATGTCTACTTGGTCTTGGAAAAAGACAGGTTTATCATGGGCCTAATAATATTGTGTACTTTAGAAGTAACTAACAAAAAGCTATTATGGTGTTTGTTTTTTTTTAATAAAACAAAGTCTTCCTGCTTAAGTAGGAGGGTATGAAGACAAACTTTGAAGTCATAGGTTTTAAGGTTTATGTAATGTAGGTTGTCTTGGTTTTGGCTGGGATAGAATTAACTCTCTTCTTAGTAGCTGGTACAGTGCTGTGTTTTGGATTTAGTGTGAGAATGATGTTGATAACATGCTGATGGTTTAGTTGTTGCTAAGTAGCGCTTATCTTAAGCCAAGGACTTTTCAGTTCCCCATGCTCTGCCAGCAAGCAGGTGTGCAAGAAGCTGGGAGGGAGCAGAGCCGGGGCAGCTGACCCCAACTAGCCAAAGGGGTATTCCATACCATAGAGCGTCATGCCCAGTATATAAACTGGGGGGAGCTGGCCAGGAGGGGCGGATCGCGGCTCGGGCATCGGTCAGCGGGTGGTGAGCAATTGCGTTGTGCATCACTTGTATTCTCTTGGGTGTTATTTCTCTTTTTTGTTATATTCCTTTTCGTTACAATTATTATTACTATATTATTATTAGTTAGTAGTATATTTTATTTGACTTTAGTTATTAAACTGTTCTTATCTCTACCCATGAGTGTTACCTTTTTTTCTCTCCTCCCCATCCCACTGGGAGCAGGGAGGGGGAACAGCTGCGTGGTGCTGAGTTGCTGGCTGGGGTTAAACCATGACAAAATATATTCCTTTCTGCAAAATGTTATGGGTAAGCTGTCCTTCATACAAAAATAAAGAAGGTGGCTAGTTCATCATTCTCAATGGTCATGGCTCTCACAAAATGGAAGGAAACAATATTTATTTGAAAAGAAAACTTCTGAATACATACTTCACAGGCAAAATGAAGAGCTGTGACAATGAAAAGGAAGATCTGGGTGAATATTTCCGTACCATAGGAGCGTAAGTACGGTTAAAATCTGATTCTTACTTTTTGGTTATTTTTCTCCTGTTCCTCCTGCAGTAAGCTGACATTAAAATTATTTCATGTGGAAATGGCTTTCTCTAAGCTTTGACTTCCCAACCAGCTCTTCTTTCACCTTTAAGTACGTTCTAACGTAATAGGATGTTCTAATAGTAATGGTTTACGTTAAACATAAATGAAAAGTAGCAATTGGATTTACTGTATAAATCACTGACAGTAAGTAATCTAATTCTGTTAGGACTTGTGAAAATAATATACTTAAAACTCTCTCCCAGCTGAAACCAAAGCTCACAAAACAAATAATGAAACTCAAAGGCCAGAGGCGGTTATTTTGCAGCACCTTTTTGTGGCTTACGTGCGCGCAGGAGAAAAGTGTCCTTTCTGGGGTTTTTTTTGTTTGTTTGTTTCAGGACAAATAAGAAGTGACATGGAAAAGACAGGACTTGCAGTTATTTGTCTATTTGTTTTGGAAGGACACCCTGCACAAGGTTGCATGAACTCAAGGTGCTGCAGCCTGCATGGGTACCTACGGCATATAATCTATTTTTAATACAGGAGAGAGGGGGGGTTTTTTGCAGCTCTGGAGAGATCCTGAAGCTTTGGTTGAAGTAAAGCTGTTCAATGGCACATGGACCTCGGTGCTCGGGCTCTAATACAAGTCTAATTTCTGGATCCTGGTAGCTTCCTCAGGGGCTTGTCTTAGGACAAAGGTTCAAACGAGGGGAAACCACCCAAGCGGTGCAACATAGCGTGAATTGGCCATTGCCAGATGTTACAAACCAAAGCGAAGAAATGTGGTTTGTTGGTGTGTCCAAGGGAGGAGAATGGAAAGCATAAATTTATCCGTGTGGCTATAAACCCTCCAAAGGAAAAAGACATTTCTAGGGACAAATAATACACCATTCCATGAGGTTTTTTGCTCTGTTTGGAGCAAGAGAGTTGTCATTAAATATTGCAGCTATCTCCTGGTCCTCCCGTGAGCCCACGTGATGGAGTACATCCCCTTCAGGCACGAACGGGCAGGAATTAGCTGGGAGCTGAGGAGTTGGCAATATTAACATCAATCCAAAATCCTACCTGATAAGGGAAAGCTGGTGGTGAAAGGGGAATCTCCCTGTGGTTGGGTGCAGGTGTAAAGAAGACGGGGTCAATGCCACTGTTCTAGTTTTTTGGAGGGGGCAAATAGTGAACTATGCATGTAAAATAGAGGAGGTAGGAAAAATAGCAGTGATCTTGGGATATAAGGCCATTGATAAGAGAAATGGTAACAATTTGCATAAAATACTAGGCAAGTCTAGGTAGGAGAGATGGGGGGAATGAGGCTTGAAGGCATTTTATATTTATTTTTATATATAAATATAACTTTAAAAAATAAAACGACGTTGGTGGACCTTGGAGACTTTTCTTCTGCTGGGAGACCAGGGAGGAAAATGAGATTTTTCCAAGTAGCAGGTTGGCACTTGCAAGCCAGACCTAACCACTAAGCTGAGTCTTTTGCCTCTTCTGAGCTTTGGCCACCTGGGGAGGCAAGAGCAAATAGTTTGGGATGCTGTTTTCTTCCATGTGGCTTTTGCTTTTTTTCCCCTTGTGTTTTTCTTCAAAGACCATTTCGTAACTCCTGTGTCAGCCGGGTGAATGCAGGCATGCGGAATATTTCCCAATTCACTTTTAAAATGGTAGTCATGTTTCCATGACTCGTTGTACCTAATATGTAGTAATTTTCTTCTAAAAAGCGTTTCTGTAGCACATGGAATTAAGGCGTGCTTTATTATGTTGTGGTATTGCAGAAAAGCACTTGGGACATTCTGATATCCTTAAGGCGTCAAGCATAAAAGTTTATAAAACAGGTACAGAACTGTTACCAGCAAATCAGGAATGAAATCATGGCTACGATACGCTTTGGTGTCCTGACTTCAGCTTTGTAAGTCCCTGGTTTATTAATTCATTGAGAAATAGAAGGAAAGAAAAGTGCCCTGTTCAAGTTGTGGAGGAAGGGGAAGAACAAACAGTAGGAAGCATCATTTAACCTCACAACACGTTGTACCAGGAGGGGTGAGTGTGGCCCAGTGATTTCTCTGCAGAAGGGGCAAAATTAGTTGCTCGGGTGCATATTTGACGATGCCCATCAAAATAGGGGTGAGCCTAATCCAAACACCAAGGTAAACACCGGTCCATTAATTAGCCAGTGGGACAGAGGAGCAAGTAAGAAACGGGAAAATGAGTTTTCTTCGCACTGACATTGCAGTTGTGCTGGTGGTTTGCATTTTTGCAAGTGCCCGAGGTCGTTCTTTTATTTTTGTTTTTCCACTCTGGGACTGTCTGAAAAGCTGCATCTGGTGCACGAGGAAAAAAAACCCAGCAGGTGACACTGCACGTCTACTCTTATTTGGCAAATTTCTTGTGGGGTTCCTGCGGTGTAATTGTGGCCAGCCTTGTGTGGGACAGATAGGATGTTCCTCCTTGCACGAAGAGCCTGTTGCCACCTTTCCCTCTCCTGTCACTGACTTTCCTTGTGGCAGGAAAAAAATGAAGCCAAGGTTAACTTTGGCTGCTCTTGCTCAGGCAGAGGTGCCGTGGAGTAGATCAGGACTGTATGGTCTGTCCCTTGCTGTGTATCACCAGCCTGCACCGAACCCCCTTAGGGATGAAAGAGGGGGAAAAAGGGGTATGAGAAGAACTGCAAAATGAAGTTAAAAAAAAGTTCCTGTGACCCGAAGGATATGAGAAATAACAAGTGGGTGCTGAGTATCACTGGGAAAGGAAAGCACAGAGCTGCGAATGGGTGATCAACTCCTCAAACTCTGTAGGTACAGGAAAAATTACTCACCTATACAAACTGGAGAGATGCCAAATGGTGTTAAGTGCTGTTCTGACCCCATTGCCCCACTAAATATGGACATCTCGGTGGTGGAGACTTAGATACCTACCTCCGATCCAGCAGCCTGAGGTAGTGCTGAGAACCAGAATTAGTGCTGGCCAAGAAATATATTTCTTAAAATATTTCTCCAAGTCTTGTTCTTCTATTTTTTTCCTTTTTTCTTTTCTTTCCCTCAGTGGTTTGTCAGGTGGTCTGTTTTCTGGTGCATTGGTTTTGATCATGGGTGGCCTTGAGCCTGAAGGCGTAGGGTCCTCCTGGCAGAGGCTGGTGTAGAGTCAGCTCGTTGGGTATGAGACCTCGTTGGAGCCCAGGTCAGAAGCAGGAAGGCTTGTTTCTTCTGCGGGAGGTTATAAAAAATAGTTCAGGTCCAAATCATGAGGCTTGGTCCCTCCGCCTGGTCTAAATGTGAACTTCCCTGAGGGCTTGGGTTTGGATCTGGCCAGCAAAATCGTGGTGGTGTTGTTCAGTGGGGCTGCCAAGCTGTCCCCGAGTTCAGGTGGGTGGCTGGGATGGTCCTCCATGTTAGGCCAAATCCAAACAAAACAGGGTCTGTGATGCAAGGTAGTGGTGTTTATTTTTGGATGTGTGACTACTAACCACTAACAGAGTAAATATTTAATATAATAGAATGGAAAAATAGACTAATCTGAGTAGTTTGAGCCGGCCTGTGTCACTTCAGCATAGAGGTAAGGGGTATTTTTTTGTCCTTTGAAGCATTTATTTTATTATTTTTTAAATAAATCTGGGGCCCTGTTAGCTTTTGGGGTGTTGCAGTTTGCCTTGCTGTTTAAAATGAGCTCTACCAGCAGATAGCCTGCCAGCACCCTCCCTGAAGCTGCCCTGCATAATGATGTATGGGAAATATATTCGTTTTGAAGTGGTGTTTTTAAATAAACACTTTTCAGCTGCAGCCAAGCTTAAACCTTCAAAAGTTTCCATGCCTAGTGAAACGGTGTTTCTTTAAAATAACTAAAAACTGACAACACCATTCCAGAGTCTATTCCTACCGTTTTGTCGAAGCTGTGACCAAGAAAGAGGGATTGAGATTAGCTCTGCTTCAAGTTCACTGTAAATATGAAACAACGGTTCACTGTTATGAGCTGCAATTGGCAAGTGGGACAAAGCTGTGGGGATTTAAGTGCTTTGGGTTTTTTTCATATAGACTGGTGAATTTGGTAAGGTCTAATGTGTAGGTCTGAATCCATACCCCCTCAAATGTATTTGTTAATTGAAAGCTTGGCTTCTCCCTAGCAGAAAGCGCCTTTTCAGCTCGGTTTTTTCGTAACACCTCTGGCCCTGACACCTATTTATCTCCCGGAGATGAATGCTGGATGGTCCCACGGGCAGGAGCATCCAGCTGGAATAAGAGGGTGGAGGGTTGCGGGGGAAAGCAGAGAGAAGCTCTGGAGTAGGCAGCGTTGGAGACCCCTTCTCCTTTTTGCAACAGTTTTGGGTGATGCAGGCTCCTTGCTCCGCCGCAGCCCTTGCCATCATTTCAGATTCCTGCGGTGGAGGGGCTGGTGCAGGAGCCCAGGGTAGGTATGGTCTTGCTAGAAAAACTAAAATAAATTAAAATGACATCCACCTTACAAGCTTTCCTGGCCATTTTACTTCTGGTCACTCTCGTTGTGAGCAGAGACACCATCCTGGACTCAAGAAATGGCCTCTCCTGAAGTTTTGACATTTCTTCGAGAAAGTTTCAGCTTTGGCAAATTGTCATTTTTCCAATGGAAACGTGGCTTATCAGGCAGCTCCAGACTAACTTTCTGCTGGAGCTGTCGTAAAAGAGATGTCCACCCTTCCTGGCAAACCTTCCTAGCAACACTTATGTAATGTACTGCTTTTTTTTTCCCCTTTGAAAGCAGCCAAACTTGTCACAAAACTTTTCACGGCTGAAAATTGCTGAAGTCTTTCTAGCGCTCGGTAACAAATTACAGTTTTGAGATAATAGGTAGCCCTGGGTATTGGTTGGAAATGGCGTGTTCTGGATATTTTAATTACTAATTTGTATGTCTGGGGAAAAAATGTTCAGTTACCATGCAACTGAGCAATGTATGTGTAAATTCTGAATTGTAAACAAATATTCTCCCTGGAACCATAAATTTTTGGCAGTTTACCAAAAAAAAAGTGAAGTTTAAGTGGGAATACATTCAGCTGCTCTAGAAAGCAATCAAAATATATCTGATATTTTGGGATGGGATGGACCATCACTGCCCCCTCCCCGAACTGGGCAGACCTCTCCTCACCTTGGAGTCCAACACGGTTTCAGAGTTGAGAAGCGATAGCGTCCAAAGGGACCTCTGGAGGTGACAGGAGCCAACCGTTGCTTGGAGCAAACTCAAGGTTTTGTCCCATTCGTGGTCTGCATGAGTCATTTCTGTTGCGGAAAGGTCGCAAATGGATCAAAGCAGCATGTTCGTGGGCTGTTTGGTTTCTTCTCTAACCTTGCCAGAGATTTCCTGCTGCTGAAGCATCGGGTCTTTGAACAGGGGTGCTGTGTTTCCTGGGGACGATGATTGGTACCACGTTACCTATGGGATCGCTCGAGTAACTCTTTAAACAGATTGTGGGTGGAAATATAAAATGTGTGCGGTGATGCTCTGTTCAACAGCAAATTTTTTTTAATCTGAAAATATCAACAGTAATTGATGCATACTCATGCAAATGAGTATTAGCTTGAAGTTTAGGAGTACATATTTGTAAGAGATATTTCAGAGAAGAAACTTTATGAAACAAAAGAAAAATGAAAAGGTCTGGGAGAATAAGAATTTCTCTTTCTAGAAAAAGAGGAGGGATTGGCCAAGACTTCAAATCCCCCAAATACTCTAATACATAGGGAGTAGCAAAATGTCCTGTCCCTGGTAGATGGGGAAAATAAGTCTTTGGTTGTCTTAGCTCAGTCTCTCTGCTGTAGATTATGCAATTTCTCCTGCATAGATAATTAAGGGTGGGTTGCTGACAGCAGTTGTGGAATCTTGGTCACTGCCATGTCCCTTGGACACCTACTGACATCAGACAGGGTGGTCCAGTGATAAATGGTTCCCAGTTTCCATTGAGGCAGTGAGTGGGGCCATGTGGCTCAACCTCTGAGTCCCTGCAAGGAGAAGGGTACCTGGACCACCTCTGTGAATGTCTGGGCTCTACTGAGGCTCTTCATGGATAGATGGAGTGAAACCTGGGCCTTTCACAAGGCTGGGAAGCCCTGGAGACCACTTCTGGAGGTGCTTTCTGGACCTACACTTTGATTTCCAATGGAGTTACCAAAAAGCTGGTTAATCTAAATAGAACCTGGAGTAGCCTGTAGATCGTTAGACCCTTTCTGGATGAGCAACCAGAAAAGTTGACTCTAATTCTGAATAATTTCCAGCACATCTCTGCTTCAAAGCAGTTGCCAAACAGGGTCTTGAGCACTCGTGCTACGGCCCCTTGCCGCAATAAGCAGAATAACTTTATGTTTAAAGTATGGTTGGGGCCAACTCCACTGATTTCATCCCAAAGTGTGCTAGGATTTGCTGCTGCTCCGGGTGACGCATGTAGGTTTTTATAGGGTGTTAGCGCAGAGCCAAGGCAGCCGGCAGCGTGCTAGCCACTCTTCTGCTTTACTCATCATCAAAAGAATTCAGCTCGCTGCCACTTGCAGAGCCTTGCCCCCGAGGACAGAACTGGGTGGAAAACTTTGCTTTCTGGTTCAGGCAGCAAACAAAAAATGTGTACTTTTGGTCAACTGGAATAATGGTGTATGTGTTTTAATTTTTTTCCCCTCCCCTTGTGGAATGGAGAAACCTGAAATTCCTTTTGGGTTGACTCAACTGTTGGGACTGTTTCAATATAAAACATTGCATTTTTAAAAGTATCCTTTTGAAAAAGGTTTAATCAATTTTAGTCAATACTGGATGAGTATATTTTTCTCTTTTTTCCTTTTTTTTTCTCCTTGTCGAAGGTCTTCATGGCATGTTGCGGTAGCCTAATTTAATTTTTTTAATGGAATGTTTCTCGATGTCAAGCAGGAAACCTTACTGAGGTTTTTTGAAGGGGGGGGGAACCTGATTTCTGACAAATGAATGCTGTCTCTAAAGATTTGACTGCTCTAACTGCACCATCACCAGTCCAGGAAGAACCACAGACTGACTTGTGGATCTGGGAGGAGACCATCAACTCCCAGCTGAAAATGGCCGTGAAGTCAGGGCTCAAGTGCTGTGGCTTCATTTTTGTCATGTTCTCGGAATCAATCGGGTTTGATTTTTGTTGGGTTTTTATCTTTTTAACATCACTGTCACTTCTCGCAGGTGAGAAATGTCACAAAAGTCGCTGTGAAGGGGTAAATATCTTCTCCTTGTGCTCCTTGTGATGGACAGATGGCCTGACCTGAATTTCTTCTCTGTAATGAAATTCACCTACGTTTTCCTATGGAATAGCCTCTTAGCAGTATGAATTAGCTTGTCTAGGTGTTACCGCTGGCAGGAACAGGCAGGGGCGGGCAGCACGCTTTCTGTCCACCAGAGAACTGAAGACTTTCTATCTGTGGTTTACCATAACTTTTCCACAGGCCATAATGCACCATCCTTGTAACTACCCCACAATTACTGAAACCATCTAGAGGAAGATGCTGGTACAAAACTCCTACCAGAACATTCAATAATTAATGTTGTTATAAAACTATATTTAACACAGTTGTGGGAAAAATTTTCGATATTTTTATTCATCTAGTAAGTGTAAAAATCATGAGGAAGGGTAGGATCATGCTTTTTCATAGCATGCATGACCACTTTTGAAGACCTTTTCAGTGTGAATGGAAGTACAGCGTGTATGTTTATTGTAACCTTAGATCAGTGTCTAAAAGTCCAATTTTTTAAAAAAGTGCCAATCTTGTAAGAATCTGGTGCAGTCCCTGGGATGTGGCTCCTTACAAGCCCTCAGAAACTGTTGATTATCCGGGGTGCAGCATTGCCACAGGTTAGACCTCCTATTTTTTTTCCACTAGCTTATTTTTTCCTCTGGGCACTTTGAGCTTTGCAGAGTTAACCTCCCTTGCAAAGGGAATGTATTTCCCTTTGGGTCTGGGTCTCCATTCCTCTCACTCAACAAACCCTTTTTCTTTTTTTATTACCTTTTCTGGAATCAACAAGTAATTATGTTCCAGAAATAGCACAGATTTTTTTTTCACTGTGTAAGCAGACTCATTCAGTTTATATCAGATGAAACTTTTATGCTGTTGAATATGAAGTGTATATAGAGGACAGAGCACAGAAAATAAATGTGTTTATCTTGAAATTGCAGAAGGTTCCCTGGGTTTCTAAAAGTGGTCTTGCAGGAATGTCCTAAATAAAAAAAAAAAACAGGAAAAATATTCAAGGTATTCAGTAACTCTACCTGTTATTTATCAGTATTGAAACTCTGTTTCAGTTCTCATTCCTGACTGAATAGTTGGGCCATGCTGCATTTACCACTAGGCTGGCTCCTCACAGGTCTTATGGAGATGCAACCAGACTTTAATCCGGGGGGAAAAAATCATTATATTAATTATAGAAATAGGAAATACACACAGCAAAGCATCACCAGTTACCAGGCTGTAATGGGCTGTGCTAGGTAAGGCTACTGCTCACTCTTCTGAAATGACCCACTTCTAGCTGCCTATAAACTTGCCAGACTTGGGCTGGATGTTTTCCACTTAGCCTTAGATGGAGTTTTTCTCTGGAAGGATTTGATTTGAGAGGGATTGGGGAAGAAAAAAAACAAAAAAAAACCTAGAGAGAAGCAATCGTGTCCACTGTCAGCTGTGCTTATTACACTTCCATCCAGGAGCTATGCAGCATCTCTTGGCTTCGAAACAAGCTGGACATAGAGGCGGTGGCTGATTCTTTAAAGCTGACAGGCTGCACCACCAAATCTCTCAGGACGCTGTGATCTGACTGACTTTTTGTTCTCTGATGTATTCAGCAACTTGTGTATCTCACTCTCTTGTCCCCTAAGCTCCTCTCTCAAGTTTTTTTAAGTTTTGCTGGGGCAAGGAGATAAGACCTGCTCAATGTCTCTACTGCTGGATGGGGAGGAACAAGCTGGTTTTAAGATGCTGCTGTAGATAGTGAGAGAATATGAACCTGTCTGGAAAGAGTGAAGCTTTGTGAGGTTTCTCCTTTGCAGGGAAACCAAGAAGGCAGGAAAGCTGAGCAGGACACAAGGGCTTTGAGGGGGTTTTTTGAGTTAGAGAGATGGTTTGGAGGTGTCTTCTGATTAAGTACTCCAAAGCTGAGAAGAGACAGTGAGAAGGTTGTTGCTTAAATACGGAAGAAGCTGCAAAACTTTGCCAAATTGAAGGGCTAGGTGAGAACAGTGCAACCTGTTTTCTCCACCAAAATTTGCAATTCACTTCCCAGAGTGAATCTGGGAGAAACAGGCCCCCAGTACCTAGCAGGGGCAGAGCAAAAGCAAAAAAAAAAAAGGACAAGGGTCTGGCTGCAAGGCACTGAGGTGTGTTTGCAGGAGGCGGCACCGGCAGTGCATCGAGCAGGAGCAAGCCCAGATCGAAGCAATGTCTGACTTGAGCTAGAGTTGCCACACTTGCAAGGAGCTAAAGCCAAAGCGCACGTACAGGACAGTGTATCCCCATAAAGAAGCAAAGTCTATATATTCTGCGTGGAGTAGAAAAAAAATCAGTAGCCTGCCATGGAGAGAATACAGAGCAATAATTGTTCCTCTTGAGACGTGCTCTGGGGCAGCCACCTCACAGGACAGGACACACCTGGATGGTGAACAGGACCCTCGTGGCTTGGACATGGGGTGCCAATGGGCCCGTTCTTCTCAAATCAGAAGTTACAGTAAAGGGTTTAGAGTGGGAGTGCATGAGTTGAATGCAGTATGTGCATCACGCTGTGCAAGTCAGCTGTAATACAAAACCCGGCAAAGATCATGGTTTTTCAGAGATGCAGCGGAGAGCATGTTGGACACTAAATTTTATTAAAATGTGAGTGCAGAGGTGCTGGCAAGACTGATTGCATTAACTGTTTGGCACTATGCAAATGCACTTTGATTTTTAACTAAAATAAGGGTATTTTAGATGTTGGAAGGATTTCAGCTGCATGTAAATGACTTCTGAAAAAAAAGAGAGCCTGTACTAGAAATCTAAGATGCAGCACTTCAGGTGAGTTAGATTTGGAAAAAAATCTTCTGCAGAAAGATATTGCAAGCATCAACCCAAAAATCCTGACTAGGCTGAGGACTTCTCGGACTTCTTTAATGCAGGTACCCTTTAGAGTAGCACATCCCCTCCTTGTGTGACCACAGCGTAAGTAGAATTAATGTAACGAGGATCTTGCATGTGGGCGACAAGTCCCTTCTGCCAAATGCTTGCTTTTATGGCTAGTGGGAACAGGAATTTCATAGTGTCTTTAAGGTAGATGCAGAATATAGGTCAGCACGTGCATCTTCGAGTATAGGTTCACTCGGAGTGTTGTTTCCCATGCCTCAAACCGATATGTGATAGAACCTGTTATGATGTAAGAAAAATACATATATATGTATTTTTAAGTGGCAAGAGTCCAGTTACAACAGGAAAAATGTCTGCCAAAGACCTGAAGTTGGTTTGAAGTCTGCTTTGTGGATCTCAGAAATAGTTTTTAACGGGTCCTGACTTCAGTGGAGAGGGGGATGAAGAGGTTTTATACCCAGCCTTGAGCGGTCATTGAAGGCTGGCTGTAAAACCCCTTTCCCAGGCGAGTTGCCCCAAGCTTTTCTGGTGCCTACAGGGCCGGGTTCAGCTGGGTGCACCAGGCTTTGGTACTGGCAAGAGACTGTTTTGCCCATGGGGCTGAGCCTGGAAAGGGGGAAAAAAAAGATTTCTGAAATAACTTCTAAAATAAATGGTATTTTTTTCTTAATATATGCATAAACACAGCTTTATCTGGATGGTAAACAGTGACTCTGAATAGCAATTCTCCCCTGTCCTTTTACTTTGAAAAACGGAGAGCGTTGTCTCTTAGCCAATGAATAAGGTGGTTCATGGGAGCAAAGCGTGCTTATCTACCTGTTTTCAGGCTCTAATATGGGAAGCAGGTGATGCATAAAATGCTCAAATGAAGAACAAATTGACCAGAGGAAAAATAGTAATTTATGCTTAAAAAAAAAAAAGGCATCTGGTTTTGTTGGCTTTGCTCACTGCACTGAGCTGGTCTATACTACAGGTGCTCCCTTGGTGTTAGGTACCTCTTGCTGAACGCGCGTTTTCAGCTTTAACAGAAAGTGTAAAAAAAGGTCATAAATATAGCTTTGGACTTTAGGTAAAAAAAAAAAAACACCAAACTACAAAACCAGACAACACAGCTTCTAAAGACAGTTTGTGACAACCATATGCTCTCACTATATGCAAGATGTTTCAGTAGTAGTTTCGGTAGCACCAATAACTCCTCTCATTTTTTTAGTGTAAATATTTGCTGGATTTAAAAAGAAATCAAGTCCCCAACTGTAGTGTATCCCTGATCCATTTGCACCTGATGAGACGAACCTTCATTAATTTGTTTGACCTGCTCTACCTGAAATACGTAAGATTTTTGCCGCTGAAGTCAGCGTTGACTGAACTTCTAGGTTGTACGCTTTTTTGTGCCTTTGCAAATCTGTGGGGCTTTTAATTATTTCTCCCTGCAAGATGGTATGAACACTTGTGGTGAGCAGTGCATGGTGTTATTTCTTAGTCAAAAATTATTTAATCATAAAAAAAGCCTTTTCCTAAGGAAGATTTGATGAAAACTTGTGTTGGAAGAGTTCGCAGGCAGCTCAGGATCTTTCTTCTTTGAATGGTTTATCTGGTCAGTAGCTTCCAAAAGCAAAGGGCATAGAAGCTGAATGTACAGTTGCTTGGGATTTTAAAATGAAAATGTATTTAGAAAGCACAGAGTCCTTAAGGGAAACGAGGTAAAAATAGCTGCAAAACTGAAGTGGAAATGAACATTGATATTCAGGATATTAATTTCTCACAGTCAGAGATTAATGTTAACAGCTCTGCTGGGAAATTACATTATTACTGTTCAAATGCTGTGGAAATCCAAATAAAGACTAGGAAGCTACAGCATGCTCTCTGAGAATGCAAGCTTTGCTGAAAGAAAATAAAATTAACAGTTAATCTTAGACACCTAAATATTGATATCAAGTTGTAAAAGTCAAAAGGCTGTGCAAAACAGCATGTGACGGGGATGTCACAGGGTGCTAGCCGGTCTCATAAAGTCAAATATTCTCAGTGTGTCTGTAAAGTAGTTGAAGCTCACACGGTGTCCTAGAAAAGCAGGTTACGAGCCAAGTAATAGAAGAATAACAACAATAGTAAGTAATGGAGTTAGTGGCCGCGTTGCTCAGGAGTCGGGCTGCGGTAGCAAAGTGAGGAATGGGGGCTGGCTTTGGAGTCTAAAAATAGTCTCATTGATGGATGGAGAGTCCCATGCAAGAGCATCCCTGGGACAGGGCCGTGAGCGGTGGGAGGTCCCCATCCTCGGGGACTGCCCTGAGCAACCTGCTGTAGCTGTGGCATTGGCCCTGCTGGGAGCGGGGTCGGGCTGGAGACCCCCACCCCAGTGCCTCCAGCTGGAGCTCGGTGGGGTTGCTCGGCGATGTGGGCGATGCCAAGCCAGAGTTGACTGCACGTGCTGCCGCTTCGTGAAAGCAACTCTTGACGGGTTGTTTTGAAGACGGAATAGCACAGTGCAAGAGTCATTTGCGGGGAAAATAAACATGGAGTTCAAGGCTGTGCTTGGAGGTCGTTGTTTCCACTACAGTCATCACTTGAAATTTATATACAGATTCCATAGACCCATTTTTGGCACGGGACCAGCTCATGTTCGGTGTTGTTGCTGCTGAATGTTCCCTTTGTAGCAAAACAGGCAATGGTTGTTTTCCAACCGCTTTGTCACCTTCCTAACTTTAAAGAGCCATTTTCGACATCTCGAGTGAGTTTCTTCTCGCTGTTTACACTTGAGTCGTCATCTCTAGTGCTACATTTAAAGGCAAGAGATTAGCAGACCTCAGGAAGGAAAAGGTGGATTATAGCTCAAAGTAGACTTCCACAAATACCCCCAGCCGTAGCGCAGCCTGTTTTTGGAGGCGATCAAATATAAATGTGGAGGGCGCTCAGGAAGAGCAGCCTTTTGCGGTCAGGCCTGGTGTCATCTTCCCAAGATAACTGTCAGTTGTCACGCTAAGCGTACTGGTTTTATTTTGGCACTTGAGCATGGTTGTAAGGAGCAGAAAGCTTTTTAGATTTGTCACAGATGAGATGCTGAGCATTTTACAGAAACATTTCTGTCTCCAAATAGTCTGTCGGTGGCTTAATGTATTTGTGGTTGGCCAGGTGGCCGTCAGCAGCTGTGTTGTGCTGCTGGACATTGCCCTCTGACACCGATGTTGTTAGGCATGACACAGCGTGCAGAGCAGAAAGGATGAAGGCGCTTTGTTCCGTGACTGCCAATGGTCTGCAGCGTATTAGGAAATGTTAAACCTGGACTTAGTGCTTTGGAAAATGAAGCTGCTGATGCGAGGGCCGTGATGCACCTTGTCAGCTCTCAGGGAGAAGAGGTGACTTTGGAGCAGAGCTCTGCTCTGTGTCCTGTGGACTTGGGTTTGGAAACCTCTTCTGCGCCTCTTGCGTTGCAGCCCGTGGCATGGCCACCTTGTGTTAGAAGGTACTGAAAAGTCTGCAGTTTCTCCATCAAGCTGCTTCTCTTGCTATTTGTCAAATGTAGGCAATATAAGCAGTATCATCACTGCCATTAGGTAGTGACAGATTTGGCGATGTACGGGGACATCCTCTTCCAGACCTCCAATCTCTTCCCCCACTTCAAGTGGTGGTTCTTAGGTCCTGATCCTCTGATTTCTCCCAATCTGATGTGGGAATAAATACAATATTCTCTTTCTCCTCACAAAAAAGCAGTGAGGTGTATCTGTTCTTGAGATGGAGATGCCCTGACTTGCCAGGACACAGCCATGAGCAACCTGCCGTAGCTGCAACGTTGACCCTGCTGGGAGCGGGGCTGGGCCAGGGACAGCAACCTTGGTGCCTCCAGCCTGAGCCTGCTGTGGTTGTAAGACTGGGTGCCTGTACCAACGTCCCTGAAAAGACCCTAAAACCTTCAGGGGAGTCCACGTCTCTTGGGTGACGTACTAGTGGAAGTAACAAAATGCTTTAGGAGTGATAGGTGGACCCTCAGGCAATCTTTGGTCATCTGCATGGTGGCAAACAAAGAAGCCTCTGACTGCTGTCACTTATGACCTGTTGTTTTCTTGACTTCAGAGGTTTTGCTTTTAAGAGTCTCAAGCATATTGAACTTGAATATATTTCTAGTCTGTATCAACAGTGCTTCAGAAAGGAGACAAAATAAAAACTATTCAATCTTTCCATGGCAATGGTTGGGCAATGAAGGGCTCTTGCCTAGAAGCAAATAGGAGTATTTTGCTCATCTTGAGAGCACCACCGTGCAACAAAAGGAGATGGAAACATTTAATGTCTGGAACTGTCTTTTTTTTTTTTTTCTCCAAAAGCATGGAAAGAGGCTCCGAGTGCTCATCTGGGAACCACCTGGTTGGTTCAAGAGAAATGAAGGACGCAGTCATTGCTCGGCATGGTAATATGCAGCAGGGAGTCAGATGACTTGGTCAATTGTGTCGTTTCCCATCAGGAACCTGGGAGCAGCCATTTTAATCAAGAACTTAACTCTTCTTACTGTGTGTCTTCTCCCCGCTCTCTCAGAAGAATGAAGCATTGGGATTTAATATTTGCGATTAAATATTTTCCACGTGTCAGAACCCCGTTTCACAGCAATAATGCCATTCGCAGGCCATGCTGCTCGTGCTGGGGAAATGCAACTACCAAGTATGGCAGCTCATTTCTGGAGAGGATTACTTTTTTTTTTTGGACAGAGAAGCAAGTGATCGCAAAGGCTCTTTCATTCCTGTGGTTTTTGCAAGAACGAGAAAGTGCTGTGATGGGTCTCATAGCAGAAAAATGTATATTCTCGGGCTTGAATTCCTACAACTCCTGAAGTCGTTCTCCTTCGCTCCCCACAGGGTAACCCCCCATGCGTGTGCTGGCTCTGCCTTCTCCAAGATTTGGGTTATAAATGTGCTGTTTTGCATGTGTCTTGGACAACATTCCTCAACAGGCTTTGTTCCTCCTCCCGTGCGTGGTCTCTTAGTGCTTTTCTGAGACGTACTGGTCCAGTTTCTTCCTTCTGCCTTTGAAGAAATCTGGGGATGTTTCAGATGTATCTACTGCCATTCCAGGTGAGGGTTGCAGAAGAGCTGAAATGCTCTGGAGGATGAGTTTTCTTGAAAGGTGAAGGGATTTTTATCATCGATTTACACTCATTTTTAATTTTTTAATTAGATATTTTAAAAACATCTTTACAGAAAAGACACTCAGTTCAGAAAAGCCTGCACCTAAATTTGTAATGAGATCAAGTGATGGAAGATGATAAAGGAAGTTATTACGTGGCAGTCTTCGGTTTAAAAGGCAAGGGAGGGACACAAGGCTGGCAGAAAGTGACTTTTTTATTGAGTTATGACAAAGCTCTCAATTTTTCTGCGTTCAACATTTTGCAAAAATTACCACGTGCAGAATGGGAGTGAGGATACAGCCTTAAGAACCACAAACGCAGAGAGGGAAACTCTTCTGGGATAGTATAGAGGAAAAAAACCAAACCATCAGGAATTCAGACGTAGGCATTCAGAGCGTCTAAATTTGGATGCCGCATTTTTGTAGCCCCAACAAATCTTGCTTGTGCAGTTTAATTTTTTTTTTACCCACTCAATATTAAAAAGGAAAGTGTGCCTTGCAGTCCATGTACTGGCAAAAATGTATTGGGTTGCAGCGGGATGGTGAAGGAGGGGGAAACGAGACAGCCGTACGTCACGGCTGCCTGCAGAATGAAAGGGAGCGTGTCTGAGAGCATGTGCAGTCGTGCAAATGCCTACAGAGGGGAGAGTTAATATTATTTATATAATAACATGCCAAAATCCCACGCGGGGCCTGGGGGATCGGACTGGATAAAACTAGAATGAAATCCCCGCTGTCCTTGGAGTTGCTGGAGGATTTTTTTTTTTTCCCACCAGCCTCTGATGCTGTTGAGCGGTCGTGGTGAGAGCTCGGCAATAAGAGCGTGTACGTGATGATACCGATGTATCCAAATAAATATTTTCAACTTCCTGTTTTTCCTTAAGTTAAAAAAAATGACATCCTGCTTGCGACATTCTGATAATGATTTTAATTTATATGAATAAGAGAAGAAATTAAACCTGTGGGACCATATACAAAGCAGTAAGTCACAAGCAACAGTGAGAAAATGTGCCAAAAAGCAAGAGGAGAAGAATACAAGGAAATATTTCCAGCTTATCACTGCAAGAAAAATATTTAATGTGGGGCATCACTATATTTCTGTGAGCTCAATGAAATTTCAGAAGGCAACTGTTCTGATCACAGATATCTAGGATTTTTTTTCTCCAACTCACTGTCATTTTGCTGGAAGATTTGATGGGTTGTAATTAATCGCAGGGAGGTAAAATCCAGTTCTATGGAAATGCTTGAGCAGCATCGCCGGGTGCTGCCTATGATGCAAAGGAGCGATGTATTTCTTGCACACTTTAGTAGCTGCAGGGCTTGCGGCCGTAAGACACGCAGCCTATACATCCTCACGCACCGTGCTCGGCTCAGAGGCGCTTTTTGAAGGTGTCAGGCAGCAAGAAAGACTGTAAGAAGCTCTGCAAGGAGCTCAGCATGTGTGCTGCCCTGTAGCATCAGCTGCTAGGGGATTGAGAAGGCTGATTTTTTAAATATGAATATCTCTTTTTGTGTTTCTCCATGCAAAGAAAACTGTGTTTGGATGCTTTCTACTTCCCATTTGGGGAGTTACTGCGTGGTGAAAAGGCCTCATAGCTGTTAGTAAATTAGACACTGAGGAGGTGACACAGTTTATTAAATTACCTGGTGAAACAGGGACTGTAAATGATCTTCACCGAAGATGGAAACAGCACAAAATTAATCCTTCCTCTTTGTAGTCTTAAAGTGCCCTCCCATAACAAATTATCTTGTGTGTGATACGAAAAACAATTAAAAAGAAAAACCTGGAAGAAGGCAAACAGCGCCTGGGCTCCATCCGAATTCAGTTAGCACTTGATCTGCTCCCCCCCTGCTTTTGGCGTCGCACCTATTCCCAAGGGGTGACTTACCAAATAAAGCTGGAAGGTGAAGGGAGAACAGGGGCTGCGTGACAAGCCAGGGCTGGGAGATGCTACGATGACGTGACTGCCGGCCAGCGAGGGCCACCGGCGTCACGCCTGGGCCTTGGGGCACCGTGTCCCGTAGGACCTGGGGCCGCATCTTCACTTGCACGGTACCCACGTGTCTGAAGAGAGACCTTCTAGACAGACACCTATGAAATATCTGCTGCCCTTTAAAACCAAAATACCTTTGATGGGTTCTTTAACCACTGCCTTTATTAATGCTGCCCCTCTATAAATGCAAGTGTAAACCCCTCTAAACGTCATAAAGTCCTACCTACTGCTCCATCTGTGTCATCTGCTCCGTAAGACGGCTGCATCCCTTAGGAAGCTGCCACAAAACTTTAGCTGATGTTAAGAGAAGGAGGGGAAAAAATATGTATAGACTTTTGTCACTAAATAGATCATAAATACTGATTTTTAATTTTTTAAATATATTTTTTTTTTTTAACATGGGGGGGGATTACTGACTTCATATGGCTCCTCCAAAACACACAGCGCTGTGACCTCAAGTCCGCTCTGTTGCTGCAGAGGCTCTTTGCTTGCAAAAGCGAGTTTAAAAGAGAAATGGTGGGGGCTGTACAGGCGGAATAAAAGCCAGGGTATTGATTTTATAAAAAAACTCAGCATCACCTTTGATACTCTGTTAAAGTTACACTAAGGGATAGCTGGCACGGCTTCCAGCGGGATAATTACAGCCCCAGTCTGAGTAATGTCTGCATGCTTTGGGCTTGAAAGCGATCTGCCTTTATTAGAAGGAGCTTGAATGAGAAATGAAGGCGCTGATCCTTCCTGGGTTCGATAGCTGGCATATTTTACATATCTACTTTCTGTAAACTGTTTTCTATAGTGCTTCCTAACAGAAGAGCCGCTGGGAGCCAAGAAAACAAGCTCTGGCAGCGCTGGCCAAAGCCAACAGGGTTACTTCCAGCAGCATATTGCATTTTTGCCTCCTCTGAACGTGAAAAGTTGTCGCTGTGGATGTTCAACAACAGCTGGGAGTTAGTCACGGGAACGGAGGGACTCGCTCCTTCGGGATGCTCTGGGATCGGTGTATCTGGCAAAACGTTGCCCTTTCTTATGGAGGGTGTCATGCTCTTGCCTTGGATAAGCTATAATCCCTCGGGGTATCACCAGTCAGACTCAAAAGCTGCCTTTTAAAAAAAGGGCTAATAAAAGGCACCAATAATTAGGTAGTTGTAAAACTCTTTACCAGCTCTTGTAGGAGCTACCTGGGCTACAACCAGTTTTTCCCCCCATCCTTACCGCTGGCAATAGATGCAACCGTCCCTATCTTAGAAGCGAAATATTAAAACCAAGGGCTAGCCAGGATAAATGGGACTAGCCAGAATAAATGGGACTGGCTGTGGTGGTATTTTTCTGCAGGTGCCTGGTGAATTTGCAGGGAAGGTCAGGCAGGTACGTAACCTTTCCCGCCCCCCCCAAGGAAGAAGATGGGATAGCGCTGAATCTTCCAAGGTCGCTGGCTGTGTGCCTCCAAACCCACTTGCCCTGAAGGATTTCCAGTTAGGAGCTGCCTCGCTCCCTGCCGGGTTTTTCATACATACGGGATGTCTGGAGGACTTCAGAGGGTCAAAGCCAATTAAGATGTCTGGCCCGGCTCTGCGCCTTAATTCTTCTTACTGTTGCTTCGTTGCAGGCTGTGTTTTATCTCCGCGCTTTTGGAAAGATGCTCGTCTTTAGATAAAACCACAGTTGCTTTAGGCTAAATCCAGCTACCGCACCAGGCGTGTTCCTGGAAGGGCCGATGGATGCTGAGGGTGACTTTGGCTTGATGTAAGGACCAAGGGGAGGCTGCGATCTCGCAGGCTTCGTGAACTGCTTGCTCTGCGGATAACTCTTATTTGGGCTTCCCCAGGAGCCGACCTTGAAGCTGCAGCAGTTGCTGGTTGTAAAATTGGTAACGCTCCTTGGTGACTTGCTGTGGCTGTCAGTAAGCTCATGAATTTAATTCAATGTCTGTTCTTAGTGGCATGTACACACACATATATATATATATATCCCTTAATCTAGATCCAAAGTAGACGACTGAGTATGTTTTCCCTTCTGCGACTCCCAAGCAACCAAAGCCAGATGGGATATTAATAATGATCACATGCTGGACTGCTCATATACTTAAAACCGAGGTTGCAGGGGTGAGAAGGCAGGGTGGGACCTGCTTCTGCTGTCCTCTGCTCCTGAGATTTTATTTATTTTAAGTAAAAAATCCATTTATCAAAAGAGAGAGAGAGAGAATCATAGGCAGTGTCTGTACTTGGGGTCCAGTAATGTAGCGGTGAAGACTGGAGAGCCTGTCAGCGCATGGTGGCGATGACCGGATCTTAGCCGTTGTTTTAATTCACAGTAAATATAGCATTATACTTAATTCACAGTATGCTTGGAGTTTTCTCTTTGCGCTGCTGGCCCCTAGGGCTGCGAAACGACTCAAACCCAAAAGTACCGTTTCTGGGGTAGAAACATGGAATTGCACAGTTCCAATTAAAAAAAAAAAAAGAGTGTTTAGCTGGTTTTTAAAAACCTCTTTGGGGAGAGTTGCATCCTTCTTCTGATGCACATGTGATCGTTGTAGGCTAAAAATGCAAAAATTACGTTTGGGAACTGCCTTGCGGCTGCTCCTTGTTGGAGGTCCCGGCGGGTCTGTTGCCCTCCCTCTGCTTTCCTCGGTCGGGAAAGGAAGAGGGTTGGGGAATGGCAGCGGCGTGGCCAACACGAGTGCTAAACCCCTCTCCTCGCTCTCCAAATATACTTGAGCCAAGTATATTCGGGGTTTTTTTTTTTTTACAGGCATTCTGCTGGTTTTTCTGGCGATGCTTCCAGGTTGGTCTTGGCAATTATTGAAGTGAGAAGTTACTTCTGAAGTTATTAGATGCTGAAATTCTCCAGGAGCCCTGTACCTCGGCGACTGGGGCTTTCAGCGACGCCAGGGATCCCAGGGACTGTGGGAGGGACCTTCCCCACTGCGTGCGAAGGAGCATCCCACACCCTGCGTCCTGCTGTCGCATGCAGGTCATCTTGATGTTCCCGGGGACTGAGGACTACCTCCACCTCAAATTAAGACCATATTATGACTCTATGCTAATCTGGTATGAAGCACTCGTGTGTTGCTTGGTTATCACCTCTGTTTAAATTGTCTTTATTTCAGTATTTATCCCCGTTCCTGTTTTCTGTGTAGAGGCCAAAGCTCATAGGCGATCCTTGAACATGAATAATGAGCAGTGAGTTTAAAACATAACCCTGAAAAGCCTGGTTTGACATTGGTGAAATCTGACTGCTTGATTATGTGTTTTATAAGGAAATTATCTATTTTCCTGGTGCGTTTCTTTCTCTAGTTCCCCGGCAGCAATCGCTTTCACAAAGGCCCCGAGGAGTGCAGGGGGACGGTGCTCCTGTTTTCCTAAATGAAGCAATTTTTTTTTAAGAAACAAGATTTTTAACAGGGAAACGTATCAAGAAGGCGCTGAGCATCAGCGCGCGGCCGAGCTCCCGGCTGCCGCTCCCCAGCATCGCCCCTTCCCTTCCAAAGCAGTGTGTGGCGGGTCTGTCTGTCCGTCTGTCTGTCTGTAAATCGTTGCCCCGCACTACACGGTCATTTCCTACACGAGATGGCGCTCTTTGCCTTTCAATAAAGCAAAATGCAATTATTAATAATAATTTTTTTTTAAAAAAATTATTTCCTCCCCCAGCACTTGCCCCCCTCAGCCCTGCCGCTGACCCCTTGGCCGCAGGGCTGCTCCTGGGCTGAGGATGGGAACCGGGAGCAGCTCTGATCCCGGAGGTTTCCAACCACGCATGAAAGGGTGGAGGGACAGACACAAGTGTGTGAAAACACCCCGCTGCCTCCAACTCATTAAAAGAGAGGCTGCTAATTGATTTTTGCGCCTTAATTTAAGACTCCTGTGATACAGCCTTGCCCTCCAAGCCCAGCTCTGGTGCTTTGCCCCGTCCTTGCCTTGCCCTAGCAGGCCTGTGAGCCCCAAACCCAGGGGACGAGACCCCCACGGCTGCTCCAGGTTGGGGTGTGGACCCTGAGGGCTTCCTGGGCTCCTTTTGGGCCCAAGGCCTGGCTGTGGGGCTGGGCCAGGCCCCCCTTTTTTTGCCTGCAGTAAGGGGTTCCTGCCCCCCTTCCTGGAAGCGAGGGTGGTTCGGGAGGGAAATGTGATAGGGGAGCTGATGGTGCCCTTTGCCAGCCGGCATTAAAAATTCATGTGCGTGATGGGCTCTTCCAAATAAGTCCAGGAAGGGTGAGCTCCTGCCTCCTCAGAGCTGCTGCCGAGCACTCGGGCTGCCTGCCCTCCCTAGCCAGCATCCCCCCCGGGGGACCCGGTGCCACCAGGGCCCCAGGGTCTGTGTGCATGGTGATGGGCTCTGCTGCCTCGTGGCGTGGGGTTGCAGGCTGTCCATGCGTGCTGGGGGGGGGGGGGGGGGGGGGGGGGGTGGGAGTTGGGTGCCCCACAGGCTGATGGGGGTGGCTGGCATGTGTTGTGGGGTGACCGGAGGAGGGCGGGGAACAGGGGACTCTGGTGGGAAGGGATGCGGAGTCCTTGATGGGGAGAGGAGCAGGTGCCCAGAGGGGTGGGATGTGGGGAAGGATGCTGGGCGGATGTGGGGTCCCCCAGTGGGGAGGTACACGGGGTGTCGATGGCAGGGTGGCATGTAAGGTGCCCCAGCAAGGACAGAGATCCAGGGAGCCAGGGATGAGGGTCCTCGGGAGGGACTGGGGTGCCAGGGGAGCCATGAGGGGTACGCAGCAGCGTGGGATGTGGGGTGACCCGGGGGGTGGGATGCTGAGCTCCCGGGAGGGAGGGCGGGGCGGGGGGGGCGGCTCCACGTGGCTCATTAGCAGAAGGCAATTTAATATTTATGAGGTGCTCTTGTTTGAATCCCAAGTCTTCGGCTCCAGTTACAAGGAGCTGCGTCACCCTCCGATCACATGGTAATTGTTGCTATTTCCAGGATCCCAGCCTCGCAGAGTGGCACAAAAGCTCTTTCCCCTTTTCTTGTCTTTTTTTTTTTTTTTTCTCTTCTCCCTTTTTCCCTTCTTTCTTTCTGTTTTTTGGGGGGTGGGTGGGTGTTTTTCCCCCCCCCCCTCCCCTCGGCCCCCTCCAGGTTTTCCACTCGCCGGCTGCCGGCGGAGCGCAGGGCAGCGCTTGGGGATGCCGGGGCCGCTGCCCTGACCCGGGGCGGGCAGGAGCCGCCCCCCCCCCCCGCCCCTCTCCCTCTCCCGGGGAGCGGATCCGGCCGCTGCTCTCCATGAGAGCTACCCGCCCCGACCCGGGACCGGCTCGGTACTAACGCCGGGGGTGGTGGTGGTGAGGGGTGGGGGGGGGTTTACCCCCAAAATGACCGAGTTGGAAGGAGACTTCACTAAGCTGCTGCTGCTGAAGGAGGAACGGATCAAGGAGCTGGAGCGGCGCTTAGGGGAGAAGGACGAAGAGATCCAGGAGCTGCGCCGGCGGCTGCACAAATGCCAGTCGGTGCTACCGGCCCCCAGCCCGCACATCGGGCCCCGCACCACCCGGGCGCAGGGCATCTCGGCCGAGCCGCAGACCTACCGCTCCTTCCACGACCTCCGCCAGGCTTTCCGCAAGTTCACCAAGGCCGAGAGGTAGGAGCGGGCACCCCCCCACCCCCCCGTCCCGCAAAAACCCTTCCCGAGTGGGGTGGCCGGGAGAGAGGCGGCGGGACACTGCATCCCCCCCCCCCCCGCCAGCTCCGCTGCTTCGGCTCCCCGGAGAAGCGGCATCGATCGTGCCGCGGGGGGGGGGGGGGGGCTGGAGGAAGCGCCGGGAGCATTAGGGGCTTTCAGCCGCCGGGAAGGAGCCCTGCGGGGGATCGGATAACCCATTACCGGCGGTCCGGCCCCCCTTCTTCCTTTCCCTTCCCTTCCCTTCCCCGCCGCGGCTCCGCTCCGGCTCCCCGGGGGGATGCTCAGCCGGGGGAGGCGGGGGGGGGGGGGGGGGGGGGAAGGCTGGGAGGACGCGGCGGGAGGCGGCAGTGCCTTCCCCCGGCGCTGGGAAAAAGTTTGCAGCGGAGCCGGGAAGTTGTTTGGCCGCTGCCCGAGAGTCAGCCCCGGGCGGGCAGCACCCACCCGCCCGCCTCCGCCCGCCCCATCCCCGGGGCAGGTGCTGCCCCCCCCCCCCCAGCCCCCCCCTTTCCTGACCCCATCGCTCCCCAAAACCTAAAGCCCACGCTCCTCCACTCGTGGGCTTTGCACCGGTGCTTTGCCTCCGGTTATCCCCCCCCCCGCGCCGGTGTCGGGCGCTCACGGAGGGTGTTTTAATGGGGGACCTTTTTAATGGGGTCTCTGGGAGTTTCAAGTGCGTGACCCTCTTGCCTTAATACACCGCGTGAAAACGGGGGAGCGTGGCACTGCTCCGGCCCACGCTCCGGCTCCCGGGTATTTTCGTGCGTGACGGGGAAGTTGCTGTGGGAGCGCGCCAGTTCCGTGCGCCCGCAGCGTGCGGGACCCGGCGTCACCCTCCTTTCGGCAGAAGCTGTCGCCGGTGCTTGCCAAGTAAGAGACTGTCTGATTTCTTCCACGCATAGCGATTTATTTCAGGAAAATCGTTCCGGACGATGTTTCCCGTAGCCGGGTGTATTTGGGTGCGGATCCACACCGCTCTCCTCAATCTTCTCACAAAACGTCCCTTGCCGTCACCCACACCACGCTCCTGCCCTTTCCTCCGCAGTTGTCCTCTGCTCTTCATTAACGAGACTATTACTTGTTTAAAGATAAATGAGGAGTGCTTGGCTTTGGGCTTTTATTATTATTATTATTCTTTTTCCTGACTGTATGGGGTGATTTAATAAAACAAACCGCTATGCCCAGGGAGGTGTGTGACTGCCGGCCACACAAGCAGAGCGTGTCAGCTCGTCCTTCCCCGGGTTAGCGCATCCCTTCGCATCCCCTGCCCAAAGCGGAGGCTGCGTATTGCAGCCGGAGAAGAAACCCAGGTCCAACTTTTTCCTTTGCCGTTGCTTTTTTTGAAGGCTGTGATCGTCCCGAGCCTCGGCTACTGCAAGGGAAGGTGACAGCGACCTGGCGCCTTGCAGTAATGGCAAGGACCCCGGTGCCCGCCCATGTGTAATAACTCATTTAAAAGTTATTAAACCCGCTCACGGCTCTAGCGAGGTTTAATCCTCGCCTCAGACTTTCCCCCGCTGTTCCCAGCTTGGGCTGGCAGGCCAGCGCCAGAAAACGCTGCGTCCGTGTGTTGTTGTGAAGGTCGTTTGCCCCATCCTGCATCGTTCCCGTCACCCGGAGATGTTGTTTCGGTGTGCAGGAAAAACTCTCGGTGGGGCCTGTGGGCATTTCCCACCGCCCTCCGGGCTGGCGCTTCATCCCCCCGGCATCTTCCCATACCTCGGCCTCGCTCGTGGTAGCCATGACGATGGTAACCAAGCCAGTTTGGGATTGCTCTTGGGTTTTAATTAAGGTCCGCTTAATTTTTGCTCCCGTCTCGTTGCTGGAAGAGTGACGGGCAGCCGCACGGTGTACCGAACGCGTTGCACCCGCCAACCTGCTTTTGTTTCCTTTATTGCCCCCAAATTGATACCCACCAGCGGGTTAAAGAAACGTGTCTTTTTTGCGGGCGGCGTCTCGCCCGTTGATCGGGTTCCAGGGTTGCTGCTATGGCATCCTGGGCGCTGGGGGGTAAAGGGCTTTGCTGCAGTCGGCCTCTGCCAAGAGGATGACGATGTTTCCCAGTTTTCGATGCCGACCGGAGGTATAAGTGGGTCCGTCTGGTGCCAGCTCCCTTTAATGTCTCTGTGGGTTTCTCTGGCTTTTTCATCTAAAAACTGCTGACAGTGTTTTGGCTAATTTATTTAGGGGGGTAATTTATAGACCTGTAACAGTCTCCTGCCTGCGTTTTAGCGACAGCAGCTGATGGCATCGTCTAAACTGTTCATCCCACAAGCCTTCAGGCCCCTGAGAGGTTGGAGACGGGTAAAACCTCCTTTCTAAAACCCAGAGACAACTTCCATACTGTAAAAACTCCAATATGATGTTTAGACCGGTCTGTTTTGTGCGTTGATTTCAAATTAATGCCGATAGAAATGTTTTTGTCTGGGTCCAGGATTAACCTTCAGAGGCTTTTTCATCTCTGAAGATAAAGATATAGCTACCGACAGTGTAATTAATTTTATTTAGGGCAAGCTTCTCTGTAATATACACCGACATATAAAACTCTCAAGAAGCCGAAACTAGTAAACGGGACGATAGAAACTCAAAAAGCAGTTAAACCCCAGCTGAAAGCAGAAAATAGAGTTTGTCTCTGGCAATACGTTGTGCCTCTTCTAACCCACCCCTGCAACGTGTAGCAGGGTCAAAGTTGTAAGGACTTGCAAAGATCCAGAGAAAGGGGCTGTGAAAACAGGAAGGTATTGAAAGACCTGCTATCTTTTGTCTGGAAGTCTGTTTTTATGCCGTTATGCCTCCCGATAACTTAGTTGTATAGATTTTAATGGAAGAAAGCTATTCTGATATAAATCAGATTTTCTTTCAAAATAGCCAGGACACTGCCACTTCCTATGTCTGTTTTTCAAAATGTAATTCTTCCCTTGCTGTTTCCTTGAGCCGTTCCTGCTAGCGGAGATTTGTGTCGAGGAGAGAGACGCGCTTCTTGTCAATGATTCCTTAATTTATGGTTGTTCAGTGAGGTTTTTATTCACTTGTACCTAAACCAGATAAGCGTTTCGGATCACGCGCGGATTCGATGCTGCCTGATACAGCATCTGGCCGTTGCTTTATCGCAATACAAAGAAGGAAAAAGAATTTGTTGCTGTTTTTTCTAGCGCGGTAAGAGCCATCCGCGGCGTGACTGGATGATACAGCAGTCGAGGCACTTTGCTAACGCCTTGGAAAGCAGTTCCTAGGAAGTTGATCCCCAGTTGCTAAGCAAAAGGCTCCGCCACGGCGCGAGCGCTGTAAAAGATAAACGATGCAAAAAGTAAATGCCGAGGTGTGCTCAAAGCACTCGGCTAGGACTAACAGCCAGGTAAGGACCCCGGGGATTTTCAAAACTGCCTCGTTCCTGCAGCGAGGTGCTTTTTGAAAACCCAAAGGGCGCTAATCTGCGGGTTTTCAGCATCCGAAGATGCTTCGTGCCACGTGAATGATCGACGTGAGCCGTCATCCTCGTCTTTTCAATCATCCTCTCGGTGAATTCCAGCAACTGCGTTCTTTCGTTCAGAGGTGCAATATCTAATTCCAGCTTAATCCTGCTTATTGGGGTCGACAAGCCTTATTCGAACCAGGGCGACGCTAAATTACTTTGGAAACTGTTAAATGTTTTGAAATAGCGACTAAATCTTTGCCGGTATTAATGTGCCAGAGCCACGACTTAAAAGGCAGTCACGGCTGTACAGGCAATTACGCTTTATGTGTGTGATTATGTCCTCGACTTTGCAAATTTGGTTTGGACCATCCCGTCTCTGTGTTTTTTCCGCATCAGTTTGTGTCTGGCACGGTGCTATGGATTCAGTCTCAGCATCACTGAAGAGAAGCGATGAGTTTCCCCACCCCGTTCCCAATAACTTACCCCTCCTTCCTCGCCGCACCACCTAACTTTGTCTGCAACTTTTTAACGGGTTTTCCCTTCTTTTACTTTATTTTGGGAAGCGTTTGCCACAAGATGGCAGTGGGGTCTAACATTTAAGGCCAGGTATGGGGGTGTATCGTGGTTTCAGCTTCACAGCCCTGGCCCGGTCGTCCTGCAGATGGTTTTCCAGATGAAATCCTGGCATGAATCGATCATTTTCCCCGCTTCCACCTTGTCTGAGGTGTTGGGGGGGATGTGTTGCTGAGAGTGTGTGTTCACCCACGGTGTTTAAACCCAGTGTTTAAAGGCTGCGGGTGGTCTATACGGTACTGTGGATGGAGGACTGGAGCGGACGCTCTCAACTTTATATAGTTCCTGGCTCCAACGCTTGCGATAAGCTGGTGTTTGATGTTGGCAGGATCAACCCATCTCATGGCTGCTTTGGGTACCGCTCGGGCCAGGACTGACCACGCAGAGGGTGAAAACTGGGCAATGTGGGAGGTCTCTACTCCAAAACTCGAGGCAAGGTCATCCTCAAAGCTGGACCGGGCTGCTTGGGTTGCCCCAGCCTAAAGCAAAGGCATCCCCTGCACGACCTTGTGCTTCTCCATCACTTCTCCCTCCCTCATAACACAGTTCTGGCTTACAGCTCGCTCGTTGTGGCCGTCTCCACCACCCCCGGAGCTGGGGAGGGCTGGGCCGTTGATGGCATCACCCATGCTTTGCTCCAACCACCCCGAGCGTGGCAAGAGAGAGTTTCTCCCTCACAGCCGGGGCTGTGCCCTTCCTCCCCCCCAGCCCTCTTTCTGGGAACTCAGCTCCCAGCCGGGTGGCTGAGTTGTGTTAATTTAGACATGATCTCATCATCTGCCAGCCGCTAAAGCAATATCGATCCTGCATTTGGCTTCCATGTGAAAAACAACCCAACTGCTTCCCCGGTACCTGTAACCACCGTCCCTCGAGGCCTTGGGAGGCTGGAAAATGAGCATTTGCTTTATTTTTTGACTGTTGGGGGGCAAATGTGTAACCTGCTGCAAATGTGTAACGCTTCAGTTATGTTAAGGACAGCCTTTAAGCTAAGGAAAGGACATTTTTGAACCACAGCTCATCTAATATTTGATACCGCTAAGCAGCTATGCCTTAAATAGTTTAAACAGGCAGGTTTTGCTATCTCCGAGTCCTCTGTGTGTCTGCTATTTCTCTTCAGCGATATCTCTGTAAGAATCAGGATCAGTTTCCAAAGCTCAGAGGAAGGGTACGGGGGACAGCAGTAATTTTGACATTAATTACTACCCTAAAAAATGCCTCTGTTCCCTCATTTACCCATCACGGATCTGCTCCCATCTGCTCCTGGCGCGGCGACAGCGCATTCCTTGGATGCTTCGTCCCTGGGTAGTTGACACCGAAGATCGTAAGGATTTTATTAGATTCAATTATATTGGCGTAGGAAGAATTAATGCTGCTCTCGTTGCTTGTAGTGTCGGTAGCGTGTCGCTGGCCCAAAGAGAGAGGAAAATACGAAGGAGGGAAGTTTGACCAGCTGTTATTGAACTTGGGGATAGCCAGAAAATATTGCAAAGGGAGCGACTGAAACGGGAGCGGGACTCTTGGCTTGGTCATTCTCCTCTCTAATTCTTCGAATGGAGCAACTTAACCTGTGGCATGAAGCAGCGAAGGCTGTTGAGTGAAGTTTGGAGACCAGCGGGTTGTTGCACGCCGTAGGAAGAGGTACGGCACGGGTCATCGTGTCCCTCGAGAGGGCCGAGGTCAGTAAAATAAGCGGAAGGATTTTAGAGAGAGAGAGAGAGGAGCAAATGTTTATGATTAATCAATTGAAACCATTTCCCTTCTCTTAATTTTTAATGGGCTGAAGTTACCGCTCCCCCCTCCCTGGGCATCGCTTTCCTTCAGCTCACGGGAGACCTGAAAAGCGAGCCGCAACGCGGGGAAATCGTGCTCCCGAAGGGCATCGGATGGCACCTCTCTGCCGGGTATGGCTAGGCGTCCGTCTGTCTGTCTGTCTGTCACCAGCAGACCTGGCAACTGACACCGCCTTTTCCATCACATCCGTCCGGTGCTTCCTCACGGGCAGAACAGCATCACCGCTATGGCAGCACATCAAAAGCAGCTAAATTGAGCTTTGCCTTCCACCTCCTGCAAAAATAATATAAAACATAGATTTATTTATATATAAATACATGAAATTTTAAAAAAAAATTAGATTATTTGATATGATCCCTGGCCCTTGTGAAGAAGGATGGCAAGATGGCAGAATTAAAAATTTTCCAGGTGGTTTTTAATGGAAACTTGACATATTTGGCTTCACTCTTTACTGCTCAGTTTTGCACCGAGGAAAGCCTGCAACACTGTGACATCCCAAACCATGACATCATGGCTAACGGCTCGTGCATCACCTGCTGGGTCTCAGCACCCTCGTACCGACACCGCACCGTGCAGGGGGTGACTACGTGGTCCCCGGGGGCAGGATCAGGCCCGGGACGGGCAGGGGATGAGCTGCCGCTGCCCGTCCCCGGCTGACGCAGAGTTGTTCCCAGCGGCGTCATCGCAAATTCTTCCTTCTGCCTATTTTTAAGTGCCTCAAGTCATGAGGCTTTCGTGTGCCTCCCTTGGGGGGACTGAACCGCAGGCGGACAGATTTTCAGGCAGCTGCCAGATTACCGCGTAACCCACCTTCTGCCTGCCCAGAGCTCGCCTGCTTTGGTTACGAATCCCTGAAAACGTGATTACATATAAGCTTTAAACCTATAGCTGCGCTCCCAGGCAAGGTCATGACAAACCGCTTTTCTCTCTCAGATCTTCGGGGCGAGCTCAGTTTAAAAAAAATCTAAAAGGGAGACGGGATCTAGCACACGCGTTGTGTTATTTTTCCGCGGCAGCTTGTGGACGTCGCTTGGTTTGGAGGAGAGAAAGGGTCCTGCGTCTCACCTGCCACTGCGTTTTTAAAAGCAGCGCGTGGATGTAGGCACATATGGTATTGTAAACTGCTTGGCCACAGTCGCTCTTTATTTGGCTTCTTTTTAGTCACAGCAAGTGTCATTTTTGTCAGAATTGTACCATGGAAAAGGTAGTTCTCTAACGAAAATCCCCCGGGCGGTGAAGCGTATCAAAGTAAAATGAGATAGAAAGGACTAAAATAAGACTGCAAGTTCCTCTTTGCAGCTTTACTAATGAGAAACTTTGGGGAAAAAGCCTTCCCAAGATATCCACTTGGTTGCCTGCAGAGTTGATGCAGGTCCTGGAAAATATCTAACAGAGCTTGGCAAAGGGCTTCTTAAAGAGCTTTACCCTCCGCTGTGACCTCCCGGCTGGAAAAGATGAGGACTGGGGTTTTTTGTTTTGTTTTGTTTTTTTAATAGGGTTTTTCTACGTTTTGCTCATGGATGTTCTTTCAGCATATTTGTTCCATTAGTAATAAAAGCCTGGAGTCACAAACGAAGCATGTGCACGTGAAGGAGATGCTAAAAAAGCCGGAGGGAGGCAGGGAGGCTGAGCTCAGGGCCGCGCGTGCGGTAGCAGGAGCTAGGATGCTCCGGACCGAACCGCGGGGATCTGCAAGCGTAAATGGCGACGCTTATAATTTTGGATCAAATTCCCATTTGGGGCAAAGCCCGAGCTTTGTGCGAAATACTACAAGGGAGGGGGAGCAACCTCTCCAGTAGCGCAACCAAATCTCTCGGCTGTGTCCGGTGGGGTCTTGAGAGGTGGAAAGAGCAGGTGGTGGTCACGTACCTGAGTAAAAAAGGGACTTTGTGAGTCCCAAATCTGTCCTGCCGATGCCGTGGCTTGTGGGCTCCTCGTCCTCGGCGACTGCCTCGACTCGCCTGGACGCGGCCCTGAGCAACCAGCTGTAGCTGCAATGTTGGCTGCGCTGGGAGCGGACCAGAGACCCTCCGAACTGAATCTTTCTGGAGTTTCTGAGATGCCGGTGGCTTAGTGCTCCCGAGGGACGAGCTCTTTGAAGTCAAATCTGCCAGCAAGGGGGTCGTGGCTGTACCCAGACCTCATGGCAAGAGGGTCAACCAAAGCTGCGGTGGTTTGGGAGAGCAGAGATGCCGTGCAGCCAAGAAGGGACAATCCTGGATTCGGCGCAGGCTCGAGTGACATCCTGGCGAGCCTGTGACCAGGGCTAGGTCTGCTGTCCCCTGCTAACCTCCCGCTCTGCTGCCAGCTTCAGTTTTGGTTGAGGCTCGACGATTAGATTAAGGAGATCTGCTTCGGTGTCAAATGGCTTCCTCTCTTCTCAGGTAGAAGTTTGACTAAATCCCGGAAAACTTGTGTCAAGGGAAAATGTTGCGCTGTAGCACAAATGAACTGATTTAAACAATGTCGGGCTAAATAAAAATGCTCATTGGAATCCTTCTCTGCTGATAAAGACGCCTGTTGGTTTGGGGGGGGCCTTTTGCAAGGCACTCCAATGCATTTGATTCCAGTGTAACAGAGCAGGTATAACTTTTCGTTTCGTTTAAGTATCAATTAGAAGAGGAAATTGCATATCGTCCTGAAATACAGCTGATGGCTTTCCTGAAAGACGACGAGCTGCGATGGACACGCCGAAGCAGCTTCGCCTTGCGTTTCCCCTCCCAAGAGACGCTGCGGTATCTCTGAAAGAGCGAGGGTCCATTAAAATTGTCCATTAAAGATGTGAGGAGCGTTGTATACTGTTATACACGCTGGAGCAGGACTGCCTGCTCTCTCTAGGGCTTGGCAACCTTTCTATATTCTCCAGGGAGAATATATCAAGTGGAGCTTTAATGGAGGCATGTTATGGATAGCACGTACTGGTACAGCAGCAGGTGAACGTGATCGTAAAGTCTTCCTGACCTGTGGCGACGTACGATTTGGGTTAGAGACGGTAGCAAAATAAAAGCTGAAGATGTAACTAAGCGTAAAGAAAGTTTTGCCTCCTGTTTGACTTAAATCGGTTTTACTTTGCGCTCCTTTGGCGTTGGCTTTCTTGGTGCGTTTGTGGTTTTGAGACTTACTGGTACGTAGAATGGGGTAAAAACGTACACCTGCGATGTCCTTGTAGCAGTAAATTAATTACAAGCCGATCGTGTGACTGTAAGATTCAAACAGCGTACAGACACGTTGGTAGAAAACAAAGTATTAATTAACATAGAAGGCCCAGAAGGTAACTGTGCAGGTGGGAAACAGGTTCAGGACATCAGTATCTTTAATATCTGGGTTTTCTGGCATACGGTTTGCAGTAATGCAGTACAGTGCGAGGCTGTGATGGATTCCAGCGAGTGCAACAGGATGGGAATTTCGAGTTATTTTCATTTGCATTTTGCTCTTCGTTGGAAGTTGCTATAAAATCCTCCAAGATAAAAATCACTGCCAGGATTTTAAATGACCAATCAGTGTATAAATTCTGTTTTTAAAAAAAAAAAAAAAAAAAAAAAAATCCGTTTTGTTGTTTGTAATAAGGGATCAGGTCCTGAATCTTGTAATTCCACTTTCTATTTATGTATCTGCATGCAATATCATCAGTATTTAATTTCTTTAAACTCTTTAATGCTTCGTATGCTGAGGACTGGGCCAAGAGCCATGCTCTGTATTATTTATCCTGCGGTGTATGAAAGCGGGAAGGATCACTGGGGATAATTTCTTGAGCAGCTAATGTGCCGAGATCCACAACAAATATACCCAAATCCTCTGAGTGGCTTAACACGCGTGCCAAAATTTGGGTGCGTGGTGGATGTCTTTGGTGTAATTATTAAGCCAAAAGGCAACTTTACTAACTGGAATCAGTGGGTGCAGCAGGAAGGGGGCCCTTAAGAAAGGCACCCTGAAGGGTGGCTTCCAGCTGGGCTGTTTTTAAGGGTTTGAAGGCATGTCAGAAGCGACTATGGTGCAGAGAAAGATGCGAGGAGAGATACTATGCTTTGAGGCTGGCGGGGAGTTGCTGGACTTAGTTGAAAAATTTCTCTAAAAAGAAAAGAAAAAAAAAGAAGCTAGAAGGAGTAAATACAACAAATGTCCCCTCTTGCTAAAGTCCAGGGTTTTCTTGAAAGTCCAAAGAAAATAACTCTGTGCGCTGGGAAGTCTCTTGCGGAAATACGGTGAGCACGGAAAAGTTAGATTTGAAGTAATTAGGAAAGGCGGCACTGCGAAAAGCCGTGAAGCAGCAAACAGCTCTTGAGAGGCTTGGGTGGGCAACTCCGCTTTATCAAATTGCTCTGCAATTCTTAGAGGGCAGTTTTGTCCCCTGTCTATAGGAACGTGCCCAGCATTTTGGGGCTGCGATGGACTTTAATATGGCTCGGTGGCAAAAAAAACTTTTATTTTTGCGGTCGGAGGGAAGCGGCTCCCAGGTGGGTCGGGATCGTTACTGCAGTCACGAGCCGAAGGGAACGCAGGCTGTAGCGTGGCAGAGAGTATTTTCGGTAAATTAACTGGAAAGTTGCTTTAGTCTGGCGGACGCAGGGGAAAACGTGGGCAATAAGAAGGCTGTGTCTCCAAGGGTACTCTGAGGCATTTTTGCTTTTCATCTCCCAGCACTTATCACTGGAGGGCAGTGGTGCCTGAGAAGATGACTGGAAGAAGAGAACCACAGATAACGAACATGGCATAGCTCCTGGGCGACTAATACAACGCATGCTCGAGACATTGAGCATGCCATTGAGGAGCAGAGTGAGGATTTTATTATTTAAGGGTGCTTCCTTGTCTTGCGTTACTTTTAAAGTTGCGTCTCGTAGCTGGGTGATGTTGGGTACGTTCCCGTCCCCGTCCCCGCGCTGTGCAACGCCGCGCTGACCACATCGATGATGCCGTGGAGGATGG
This sequence comes from Gymnogyps californianus, assembly GCF_018139145.2. NCBI lineage: Eukaryota > Metazoa > Chordata > Aves > Accipitriformes > Cathartidae > Gymnogyps > Gymnogyps californianus. The sequence continues at coordinate 41,143,174 of NC_059476.1, read as the reverse complement.
GTTGCAGCACACCCCTCTGCCTCGGTTTCCCTGCCTGGACACCCAGAGGGCTCAGGGGGCCCAGCCACATGAAAATAAGAAAAATGAAGCAATCTGTTAAAGTTGTGTAACTTGGGTAGCGTGGGGGAGCGGGATGAGCTTGCCTTGATGAACCGCTGGAAGAGCAGCAAGAGCAGCGAGCTGTACTTCAGCATCCAGCAACGAGCTGCACACGGGATGTCTCCAACCCACCCACATCCATTTAATGAAAGCGTTTCCTGGTGCAGCCCTGACGTTCGCCAGACCGGGGGCTACCCGAGTACGAAGAAAGCAGAGACAACCTGGACATTTCTGTCCAACAGCTTCATTTCTGCACGCAAAGTCTGAGCGCGTTCACTGCAGTCAAGGGAGGAGAAGATGCTATTTTGGGGTAATTTGGCTGCGTGCGTTCAGCACTGACCATATCTACAGGCTTCGTCTCGGCAGCGGGCACTGGGACATTTCGCATTTCCGCGGGCTCTTTTAAACCTTGCAGTGCGGGCGAGATGTGTTGGGGTAACCCCAACCTTGACCTTCAGAAACCAGGGTCACGAATGCCTCTTCACCGCTTGCAGCACCTCTGCAGAGGCAGAAGGAGCATGGAAATCACTTGCTGCGCACGTCTGGCTTGTTTTCTGTTGCCTCCCTGTGCACCGGTTTCCCCCCTTCTTTCTGCCAGTCCTGTCCTATTCTGCTCACGTGGAGGTGGTCCCTGAAGAGCTACAAGATGATGGAGTCTCCACCATCGGCAGCTCCACCAGTGTCATAGAGAAGGACCGAGAAGGTGGATGAAGAGCGGTATTTACACACCGTTGCAGACGACAGCTTGGCCATTTTTAGGTGATCGCCAGAGGGCAACGAGAAGTGGGGTTGGGTTTTTTTTAATATAGAAAACAGCATTAGAGCCGAGGCAAGCGTGACGGTTTGGTTTTCTCAGTAAGGGGCTGAGCTCTGGGCAGCTGAGCACAGCCAACTCGGTACACCTGTATTTTGGGGGTGCCGCTTGCTCGGTGTGGCTCAGCCTCTGGTTAGGAAAATAATGTGCTATTTCATTGAGTCCGAGCTGAAATCAGCCTCGGTTTTGGCTACGGACAAAACTTGAAAAGCCAATCCAAGTGAAATCCACGGGGAGCCGAGCATTGTGATACCTGAACGAGAACGTCTGTGAAGATGGCTGGCCATAAAATGGGCATTTGAAGAGAAGCAAACGGCAGTGTATTTTCCTTCCCCCCCCCCCCTTTTTTTTTCTTATCCTGTTGTCTTTTATTAAGAAAGTAGCAGTCATCCTATAATTACCCAAAGACAATTTTAAATTTTCCTTAAAAAAAAAAAAAAAGACTATTTTCCTATTCTTCAAATACCAAATTGGAAGGCTGAGAAAACAATCTTGGACTTTTGGGGGGGAAAAAAAAAAATGAAAGAGAAAGTTGACTACTTTTTTTCTGTAAAAATAATACTGGGGAAGATTTAACTAGAGAAGCGCATCCTATAGACACAAGCAGTTTTCTAACATGCTTGTCTCAATTCATATTCCTTTCAAGACCAGAACTGGGTGTTAAGTAATAGCGTGAGATCTTTCCTTTACTAACATGTATCGGTTTATTTTGCAGTTGGATCACTGATAGAATAAAGTTGTTTAGAAGAGGATAACGGGGTAGTTATCTCCTCAAAATAAGTATCTCCTGGTTTAAGTGTCTTACCTAGGTCTTAATATTTACCTGGCAGAAATGCATTTTCCTTTGCCATGGCGTTCACCTACTAGCAAGGAGCCGCAGCCGTGCGCGGAGCAGGAGAGCCCTTCTTTGCAACACGATATTTGATCCCAGCTACTATAACCTGCAATTAAGGAATTTTATTCCCCAATCCATATTGGAGCTCCTAAAAAAAGCCCCCAGGAATAACCAGCTTTCTGCTGAATTGGACTTGCCCGCTTACTTGGCCCGTTACCCTTCATGCAGCTTGAATGGCTCTTAGGTTAGGAAATTCAATTTTCCAGCAAGGTGCTTTTCTCCGCATAGGCTGTGTGTTTACTGTGTAATTGGGGGCAAGTGGTGGAAAAATGCCTTTTTTTGGTTGTTTTTTTGGTTTTTTGTTTTTTTTTTTTTTAAATGCAGCGTAACAGTATTAACATTTTGATGCTAAACGCAGGGAATCTTGGTGGTGAGGCACATTTTGTCCCTCTGGAGACAAAGGGACAAACCTTGAGCGCTTGAAGAAGTCTGAGCGTGGCAGATGGCAGCTAACCAGGACTCAGTCTGGTGTAGAAAAGAAGAAACAAGGAATAATTAAGCTCAGTGGAAGTGGGGAAAAAAACCACGCTTTATGATGCTGGGGTACATCATGTTTGCTTAACCGGGTATGATTTATGTGAATGTTTCCACCACAACGAGGAGCAGGATGGAAGATGCTACAGCCTTGGAGAAACTGCTCATTCCTTTTTGCTGCATCTGCTTTTAGACCATTGAATTTAGCTTTGCAAACAGCAAAAACTCAGATAAGCGCAGTAGTACCAGGTTACAGCGGATCTCCAGATCCATCAAAAGGACCCGCCAGGAGGACGGGTGTGAAGACAGAGCCGTAGAGCTTGTGCAGAGGGAAAGCAGCAGCAGTGATGGAGCACAGCAGCGACGCGTGCGGGTAACGGAAGAGGATGGGGAATAAATACGCGTACGATGATTGGATTCATTATGGCGAGTGTCGATAATGGTATATACGTATGGGCAATGGCTTGATGACTTAGTAAACGGGCAAGATGACTTGTTTCTTTTAGTAAATGGGAAAGCATCAGCTTATTAAAAAATAATGTGTTAGTGTCAGCAAAGGAATTAAAACAAGGATGAGGCTCAGACTGTAAGGACAAATAAAGGCCGTTCGTTGATGCAGCACAGCAAGACACCGTTTCCATTTCAGATGAAATCTTCCATTTTACCTGGCAATACGATGGACGGATGGGGATGCGGCACTCAGCCGGAGGCTGGTATTTGGCTGGGGCCACAGTGAGGTTTAGGTTTACCATTTTCACAAAGTCTTGTGGGCGGTTCTGATGGCATTTCAGCCTGAATGGAGGGAAAAAAAATCCCAAGATCAGCTTCTATAGAGAAGATTTTCATAGAACAACACCGCGGGTGTTAGAGTACTTTTTATCAGTAGGTTTGAAAGTGCTTTCCTTTGGAAATTAGTCTTTTTCCCCCCACTTTGCAGATGGGGAAGGTGAATAACTTACCCAGGGTGAGTGTACTGGCTAGCAGCAGGGTCAGGAGGAGACCTGAGGTACCGACCACATTTATGGACATCGCTGAACAATGGAACGTTCCCCCCAAACTGGGAAAGCTGTATTTGCCCCATTTTTGCCTCCTTTTTGTGTTTCCTTCTGCTAGTGACAGTGCGTAGAGTAGGATTGCACGGTAACCTTAAAATATCACTATCTGTTTCAAATCTTTCCAAGTCATTTCTGATGCCCTCTTCTCCTGGGGTTTGGGCATCCGTGAGGTGACATCTATTCACGTATAAGCCCAGAAGAAAGGCTCCGGCTTGCTGTCTGGGCTCTGCGGAGGTGAAATGCATACCCTGTCACAGCTCACACCCCGACACAGCGAGGAGTCGCTGCTTCGGGGAGCAGGTTGGTGAATGTCTGGGTAGACGATACACCGGCCGCCTTCTCCGCAACTTTATTTCTGTCTTAAGCTGCCTCTGTAGCTCAGAAAAGGACTATTGAATATTTAAAAAACAAAAATCAAAGCAGCACAAAAAGTTTTTGTTTGGTTGGGGGTTTTTTTTCCCCCCCATTGATTTTTCACACTACTTTACAAAATCTGTGTCAAGGTAAAGGGTGAAATCTATATGTTCCCTTTTATCGCATAACATGTGGCTGGGGCTTTACCACGGTGTTTTGGCAATTAGGCTTTCCCTGCCAGGAGCACGTTTCTTGCTTTGATCTGCAGTTTTATTATCAGATGCCTGATTCAGGGAAAGGACTGGATTGCCTTTTTGGAAACACAGACCAGAGGGATTGGTCTCCCTTGCAGAAACCCTGACATTTTGCATCATCCCTTCCCCGCATAACTCAGTCCTGGTGGAGCAGAGAGGGTTGAAGGAAAATTGAAATTTGTCCCTCCCGTCCATGGCATTAAAATAATAATTAAAAAAGTAAAAACTCAAAGCGAATGTTTTATCTTCTGGTGGGGAATCGCTTGTGGCGGCTTCAACCAGAGGCTCATTCCTCTCAGGAGGAGATGCTGGAAAAAATGTGTTGAACTGGTGCGGGTGTTACGGATATGAAATTTCTTACTCCATAAAACCATATGTTTAGGGGCAGGAGAGCAAAAATGCGTGGGAAAGGGAAGTGGAAATGGTGTCACGGGTCAAGTGAAGGCCAGTTTTACGGAAGTTTTGGTGCCTGATTAATCTCTTCTGACTCTGTGCAGTTAAATCTATCCTAAAGCATCAGTGAAGATAATCAGCTCATTGCAGAGACTATTTGCATCCAGAAGATGTTGAATCACTTGCGTCTCTCCCACCCAGGTCCTCCTGCTGCGGCTTATTATTAACTCTTGCACCTTTTTGACTGGGTTGACCCATAACCTGTAGTTGCTACTCCGATACCAGAGAGCAGGTACAACTGATTTCCATCTTTCATGTTGGGTTGGTTGACTTCTGTATCAGGGAGGCTTCTTCTCCTTCTCCTCCTCTTTCATTCTGTTGCTAAATATTAAATAGCTAAGAACCAACTCTCTTTAAAAGGCTTTAAATAAAATGTGAAAATAGAGGGGAAAAAATTCACATGAATATATTGGTTAGTTGTTTACTGCAATTACGTCATTCATCTCCCCAACTAGCGTTTCTTTGATCGCTCTTGCCCAAGCAAGTATGTGAAACGGTCCGTTTGAGCTGGATTTTTTGCTCCCACAATGACTATTCTTCCGACCCCGTTCTGGGTCTGTGACTCATTAGGAACTGGAAGCAGCAGTTATTTGCGTGGGTGTTGGATTTACTCGTCATGCAATCATTTTCACATTGTGAGGCATAATACGGAGCTGATAAAGTCCGTCCATCTGTATTCTGCGCACATTTCCGGACTGAAAAGTCTGCAGGATGTTGGGCTGACAGCGTTTGTAAATTCAGCACGTAACCTTGTTTTAGAGAAAGAGACTTTACAATTACATTTATATCCACTTTTGAGCCCTTTTAGCGTGCCTGAAAGATGTCGGATGGCAGAAGAATGAATGAAAATTACTTTAGTTTTCGTAAGTGGGTCTCTTATAAGGTCAGCGAGGCCTGCTGTACTCATCTAGCCTGATTTGCAGGAGATGGGCCATTAGTCTTTCTGGAGGTTTTGTTTTCGGTAGTGTATTTCTGTCTTTTAAAAAAAAATAATTTTAAAAAATCTTCCGATCGTGGTTTAAAAATTTGCCGGTGACTGAGAAATCACCACGGTCCCTTGCAAACTGTTGAAAAGATTAATTGCCCTAATTGCTCTGCCTCAAGTATTTGTTCCACATTTCAAGCCTGAATTTGTCAAACTTCACGGTCCTGCTGTTAAATCCTGCCCGCGCTGTTTGCCGGATTAGCCGTCCGTTCTCACACTTCTCCCGAGTGCTTTTCCGATGGTAGCTCATCGTTTTTAACCTCCCCTCCGCTGAGATAAAAAACCCTGAAGCTGGAGACACGCTCAACGAGCTCAAGTTTGTAAGTCAGCCAGTTTACAGCAGCCTAATTACATTACGTCGCTGCGAATGCTTTTTCAACCCAATTTGCAGGCGGTTTAATAAAACTCGCTAAGTTCATTTCGTGAGATCTATTTTCCATAGAGCCATATAGATTGGCATTCGTTATATTGCCTTAATTTCTTCAGCAATTAAATTGAGAATCGCACATCCCGAAGGAGGTCCAGGATCGATGTCAAGCTGACGCAATTATCCGTGCAATTCCATTTACCTGCTAAAAATCTTCGTGGAGCGCTTGCTTTCCTCTGGCTCTCCAAAATGTTTCTCTCGGTATTTCAAAACTTGCTGAAGATCATCAGCAGAGAAAATTTAATGGCCCTTTGGTCCACCTTTTTTTGAAAATTTGAAAAGCCAGTGTATAAAGACCTGATCCACTCTGTTTTCCGATGGCTGTCCATAACACATGTCCCGCTCTGTGTTTTATCTGTTAAGATGCTGACCCATAAGATAATTTTTTTTCCAGGGACTTGCCCAGTAATGACATTTTGCCTTCCTAAGGAAGCTATGACCATTGAGTTTACCATCCCAATCATGCAACTCTTCCTGCCCCCTTCAATTAATGTGAATTAAGTGGGATTTGGGCGATTCTAGCGTTTATAGCCAGGCTGTGCTGTTGATGGGCAGGAGACTTTTCTTTCCAGCCCTTGGTGTCTTGGCAAAGCTGTGCTAACGCTTCCGTTTTATTCTACAGAGGCCCTCCTTTCTTTCTCCTTTTATTTTAACACCTTTCCTCTTAGTCTAAGGTGCCTGGTCCTGAAAGCAGAGGCGGTCGTTCGCCTGGAGACCATCAGGATTGCCACAGCTCCCTTGCAACAGATGGACTCGGGGTGGCTGAAGACATCTTCATTGCTGTAGAGATGGGGCTGTTGCTGGTATATCCTATATAGCTCCCGATATCTATGTATGTACACGTAATATATATAGCTCCTATATATACTAGCACATGCTATATAGGTCTTTAGGTACGTCATTCGCAGCTGCCATGCTGAGAACATGAGGATGGCTTCAAGCTTGTGTGATTTCTTCCGCTCCTCTTCTCTCTGGTGGTCCCACCACAGGCGTTTCTCTCCCCAACCTGTATCGTCAGGGGCGGTTTTAAGTAACAGGGTGCGAGGGAACGGCTGAGACGCCGTTTCAGGCTGTTTCTGTTGTCCGAGTGTCTGTTCGCAGCAGAAGCTGCTTGAGCCTAATGCTCCCCTAATGAAACTATTGAGGTAATGATTTCCCAGTGTGGAGGAAACATTTTCCTCTGACATTATCTTGGTCTAGCCTTCAGACCCACGCAACGATAATGGGATAATTACGACCCAATTTTATGTGCTTAGACCTTGCTTTCATTACGGACAAATGTTCCCGAAGAAGCGAAATGTCATCCTATTACTGGCTGATCTTTAAACCCTTTAGGTGGTCTCTCATTTTTGCCTTTACAAATACAGTTTCCACTTGTATATATTCAAAGATGTATTCAGCATAAAGTCATTACTGTGTTTATCAGCGTGATAAAGCAGGCCTGGCACGCTAAAATAATGACAGTTTACTGATCTTTAACCAATAAAAGCGTCCAGGAGGTTAAACACAGTTTAACTGTTTAGTTTTTAACAGTTTAGTTTTTCTTTTTAAGTGTGCTTCTCATTTAAGAGCATTGAAAGAAAATTCAGGCTTGAAATGAGAAACGATGCAGGTTCATTTGGGACCTGCATCGTTGGCATCTCCGAAATAAGATCCGGCGCCACGTGGAGGATGTACCAGGGGTTCCAGCTCGGATTTGCCTTTTGAGAAGCAGTAGGACAAGAAGAAGAAATTCAGGACAGCTTATCTGACGTGTTGTTTGGTGGAGGTGAACGCCGGCCATGTTTCCTATGGACCTGCATTGCCTTCCCCAGCAGAGACGAGGCGAAGGTACAGGTTTGGCCGGAGAACGATGGTGTACGGTGCCGCAGGAAAGGAGCCGGCAGCCCATCGCTGATGGGAGATGTTAGGTGAAAGGGGGGTGTTTGCAGACTGCAAAGTATACGTGCTTTTTTAACACGTCATTAAATGGCACGTGTTCACGTAGATGTTATTTATAGGCTCGGAGATTTGCAGCTACTGGCCTCATGAAATTGTAACACTCCTTCCGAGTTATTGCGTGGCCACAACTGACAAACAGCAAGAAGAGAGCAAAAATCCTAAATTAAAAAATCCCAGTGACCAGAAGTATATGCGGAAAAGGGACAGTATTTCAGATTGTAAAGAGCTTCAGAAGCATACCTCTCGTAAAAATACCAAGTCTGAGCTGAAAGGAGTGGCTAAGCAGGAGCTTTCACATTTAAACTGCGATATGCCCCAGTATAATAAGGATCTGGCTTTGCAAGCGAATGAGAAAACTGAAGTTGCCTTTGATTTATGGCACCGCTTAGTGCCAGGAGATGGACAGAGAGCCTCGAATGATGGGGAGGAGGGAAGAAAATGGTTACTGCGTGTTTCTCCGTATTGATAGCTTTCCTGGATGCACCTTGAAATGGAGTCTGAGCTCTGAAAACCCAAATGGCTCCTGGCCCGATAGTAAAAGGTCTATTAAAACCAGGCTATTTGTTCTGTCTTTTCACACAGCCAATCTCTCCTAATTTTTTCATTGCTTTTTTAGCTCAGATGAGCTTGGCAGAGTAGTCGGTAGTGCAAGGAAAAAAGGTTTGGTACCACTGCGCGGGATAACGAGGGATGGATTGGGTCTGGACAGAGCATTAATTTAAATCGGGTTTAAGGCTGGGGTTGAATAGATGGATGCTATGCCATCTCCTGCCTGGCCACAAAGTCTTACGGGAGGGAAAGGAGACAAGGGAGAAAAGAGCAGCTATAAGAATCTGACAAGCAGCAATACTCATAAGCACCAGGTATGAAGCGTAGCGGCGTTATCCACGGTCTTCGGTCGCTGTGGAGGACGAGGGCATCGCGTACATTAGGGGCTGCCGGGCTGGGTTGTATTCTTAGCGCTGGCTTAATGCCTCCGATAAGGGATGTAACGCTGCCGAACAGGATCAGCCTAGGGTGTAACGCAGAATATTAGAACCACAACGTGTTATCTCCCTTTAGTCATAAATCACGTCACAAGGTCGATGGTGGTCCCGAAACGCCTGGTTTTCCAGCACGTCCCCTGCTGCCGTGGCTACTTAATCCAGCGGGGACGGGGTGACACTTGTCTTGCAGGGGGGGAGAGGGGCTGGGTGACGTGGGTGCTGTGACCAACCCCTCTCTCCACGCATCTGCAGAAGAAGCAACTGATGGGGAGAGGCCGCACGAGGCTCTGTGTACCCACCACGCAGTGGCAGAGGACGGGAGCATTTTGAAACACCAGCTGAGGCTACCAGGCAGTCCTTTATTGCCGGAGACTAAACACAGGCGGATTATTTCAGCGTTATCTTCCACGTGAAGGGAAATGTTTGATGATTAAGGCAATGACAGACCCACGTCCCATAGCTTTGACTTCAGGTCACGTGTCCCTCGAGACCCCGGTGAAGGAGGCGAAATGCAGAGGACGACCCTTAGCTTTAATGCTGGGAAGTGGTTAAAAACGATCCAAAAAAAAAAAATGACGTTTGAGTTGCCGGGGAATGGAGGGAGGTCGTTGCAGAGGGAAAAGCTGGAGGGCTGCACAGACCCCAAGCTTTCCCGGGAATGAAAAAACGCTTTCAGGTCTGCGTCCCCACCCTCTGCTCTCGTAAAAGGACTCATAGACCAGAAATCTTTAAACAGATGGTTTGAATAAGGTAAAGTACATAGCCAGCGGTGCCCTCGGGTACATCTGGGTAACCACACCGCCCTCCGAGGAGCTCCGCAGATGCAACCAGAGGTTGCAGTGGCCTGGGGGGACCAGGGGAGGTTGAAAGGCTGCACTGTTCGGACACCGGTATTTTTATCGGTTAAACCCTGGGGAAGGATTCCTGGGTAAAAGCTGCCAAAGCCCCAAAAACAACTGTTAGGCGGGGAGAAGCGTCTCCTGTATGCTGGCACACATGGCTTGGCCGTGCAAAATATTTTCCCGTCGGCACGGCTCTTTGCAGCCGCTGTAAATGGAGGGGACGTGGGATGGCTGCAATGTCCTCCGCACCAGCGACGGCAGCGAGCGACCCCGAGATGGAGAGCAAGAGGGAAGATTTGTGGATAAATACGTTTGGGCAGGAAAAAGCTGGCTGGTTTGGGGCTTTTATAACATAAATCTGCTCAGCTGGGGGAGTGATGGGCACCTCAGAGCTCACCGGCAGAGCAGAGGAGAAGGTGGCTGAGGTGGCACTGCTAACCTCGAGTTGCACGTGGAGATGCATGTGATCTCCCACTTTGCTTGGGAGTTTGTTCTCGTGGTTATTTGCCCTTTGTGTTCAAAATAGGTGCCTTATTTTTCATCTGAATTTACCCGTCTTCCAGTTCTTCTAATGCCTTTCACTGCTACTCCAAAAATGCCATTTAATAATACTGAGCACTTCATCTACATTATAGTGTCTACGTAATAGAATGAATTTTTCTCTTATTCTTCTTTTTTTCCATAAGCTAAACAAATCAGCACCTTTCTGTCCTCGATAAAGGTATTTTTTGCAGCGCTCTGGTATTTGCTTGCCGCCTTCAACACCATCTCCAGCTGCTCAGTATCCTTTCCCGCAGCGGGGACATTAGCACTCGGAAAAAGCAGTTCAACCCCAGCCACCAGTAGATACACGTCGTTATTGGTCTCTAGTCGTTACCTCTCCATTGAGTTAGTTGTTTGCTGCTTACACGCTGGTCGTAACTTCTCCCTCCGGGTTCTCATGGAGCGAGTTCTTCGTCGAGGCCCCCACCGAAGCAAAGGATGCTCGGAGAGGCAGGAGGAGATCACCCTGGCTTTTTTGGCAGCTTGCAGAGGGCAGCCGGTGGGATGGGCACGGATAAAGCTGTGGGTGGGTGATGTTCAGCATAACCCCCTTTTTTTGGCTGTTCTGATGACCATTTTGTGGCTGTATGGTCTTTCCCTAGCTAGAAACCAGCGCTTTGATTACTGGAAGAGAAAATTATCGCCAAGATTATGGGGGAAGGATGTCTGCTGACTTGCAGTCTTGCCCTTTCAAATGTATTATATTGACTAGCCAAAGGAAAAAGGTGCTTAGCAGGGAGATGCGTTTTTTTCAGTTTCCTTTGAACTCGCTGGCGTCGTCTATAAATCAAGTGCTGGACGTAGGGAGATTTAATGCAGGATGCTTTTTTTGGTGGCTAAATGCAACCCTTCCCATTTCCCTTCTGTAATCCCCGGGATAAAGCAGGCACGACAGCGGAGCTGGCCCTCGTGGGGCAGCGCTTGGCTTTGTCTGCCAAGTCTAATAACTGGCATTGACTCCGAACGACTCCTTTGAAAGAGCTATAAGGTATAAATAATTAATACCTGTTAAATTATTCAAGCTGGAAATATAGTACATGAACTCAGCAAGCTGACCAGGATGCGAATGAGTAATTATGTTAATTAACCCGTGCAGCTAGCAGGAGCTGCAATTAGTTTATGTTTTAGGCTGCTCTCTGTTTTTTAGAAACAGAAATGAGCTAAAAATAAACAAACAAAAGCTACAGTTGAAAAATACAGGTTAAACGATGTGGTTTGAATGATCAACAGACAAACTGCATTCAAATTCTCTTGGATTTATGTTCAAATGGCCCTTCTCTCCTTCGGGGGGGGAAACAGGTACATTTTTGGAAGCTTTAGTCACTGGTCCCTGCGAGAACTTGAAGATGTTTCTGAAAACTGTTAGGAGCACGATGCAAGAAGTTATCCTCTAGACACTCTGCTCCAGTCTCTGCACATTTCTACTGTTTCTTTCCCATGTGTTGCTGAAGAGGTAGAGGGATAAGGGGAAAATATCAATTAACGTATACCTTTTTTGTAAACCCATTAGCATCATGGAGGAAGTCCCAATAATGATGTACCAATGGAAGGTCCAGTTTTGCAAACACGTGCCGTGCCGTTCAGTGGGCAGTAAAACCTGAACGTACGGTAAAAGGCTTTTCCAGTAAAAAGAAAAAAAAGCATTTAGTAGTTACAAAGGAAAAATATTGCATTAATTCAAAGCTTTGAGTTCAACTAATTAGCGTTAACTGAGATTTTAGGACTGGAAATGGTCGTTGTCCAAATGCTCTGTCTGCATTACTCTCTCGGGTGGATGAATAACGCGTAGCCTCAGAAAAAGAGGTCTTTTTTTCCAAAAAGTTGGAACTGGTTGTGTTGCAGACAGACAATGGATTTACACTATAGGCCTTCCTATGGAAATACACGCTCTCTGACTCTTCCTACTTATTAATATAAGTGGATATATTCAGATTTGGTTTTCTTTTTGTGTGGTTTTTTATTTTCCCTAAAGGCATCATGCTGAAAACTTGTCTAAGACTCCTTATTTGCATGAGGAGGCATCTGCCATCCTGATTCCTCAAAGGACGTTTCAATAAGTCTGGGTCTAAAGGCAAATCTCTCGGAGGATTCCCGTTTTCCTCCTGCTCTTGTTTTGCTAATAAGCATTGCTTTTTGCTGTGAAGGTAATTCTTAGTTAGTATTGAATTTAAATAGATGCAGTTTGTTATGGAATTGGAAGAACCCTGTTAAAATGGGTTAATGAGAGAGACATTTAAGAAATGCTTTTGATTTCCCAAGATGAAATGGAAAGGCTTGGCATTTACCTCTGCTCTGAGCTTTCCCTCTCGTCAAGGAATTACCCAGGTGAAGTGAATTCTCCACTGAAAATCTCAAAGCCTGCTTCAGCTCTAATGGTTTTGGTGAAACTTTTTGATAGGTTGCATCGATATGCAGATGATAGTTGCGTATTTGGGGTAATTGCAAATAATGCCTCTTAATAAAAGTACGAGAAGAAGCCACAGGTGAGAAATGGACTCGTTTCCATCAACGAATGAGTAAGAACATTATTCGAGAAGAAGGTTGTGTGGCAAAGCGGAGATGTTTGGTGCAGTTCTTGTCCATGCAGGTTCATGGAGATGCTTTAATACTCCCTGAGATTTCAAATCCAGCTCAGGCTGTAGCAACCTGTGAACAAGAAATGATTATGGCGTATCGGTTGTTGCTTATGCTTTTGAAAGAGCACAGATTGCAGAATTTTGCTCCTTCATAGGCTGGATATCAGACATAGGGTTCACATCTCCAATTTCATCTCCTGGTAGATATTTTGTGGCTTATTTCATATAGATATCACAAATATATTTTGTGGCTTAGCCTCAAAACCATGCCTCTCTCTTCCAGCATCATTATCTGGGCTAATAAAAGGTTTTACTTCTCTCTACAACGTAAGCTGGGACATCCTTTAGCTTAATCTCAGCTAGACCCTGGGCTGACCTTGCTTTGCCACCGAAGAATTGGGTACTGTACCGTTTCAGCCTGAGGATAAATTTATTTCCCTGAATCTCCTAATCTGTTTGGGTTTGCTTTGGCTTTTAAAAACATTATTTACGCAGTCTCCTGAGTGTCCTCTACAAAAACATACAGAAGGTTGAGGGGAAAAAAACATCTATTTAAATCTTCCATTCTAGTGGGGCTCCCATATTGATTCTTTCCCCATAATTAAGACCTCCGTGCTCAGCATTTGCTGTTCTGCTGCCCAATCAATACCAATTCCATCTGGAAATTACATTAATGTTTTTTAAATAAGAGTTTGCTTGCAAAGTTTAACTTTATCTGCATATCTGAGGAGTTTGGGAAGGTGGGTTGTTTTTTTTTGAGGTGATGGATTAATTGCAATTGCAGTGATATTTGTGTATATGTATGGTGGTATTAGCCTGAGCTATTTTGATTTAATTGACTTTTCTGAGAGTTTCCGAGGGAATATAAATGGAAAGTAAAAAGATTCAGACCCCTGAAAATGAAATCATTTAAAATCTAAAGAAATGAGACTAAATACAGAATTGTGGTATATAGTGAAAATAAAATGTCTTCCTTTTTCAGATTGGTCATTCAATTGGTCATTAACACTAAAAGATAGAGATTTTTAGGTTTATGTGTCCTGAGTTTTATGTGCGTGCTCGGAGTTGTTGCATGTTCTCGTAGTGGCAGCATGTACCGGGTGTTGAGCCAAGTGCCAGGAATTGGTACGAATCAATGATTTAATGTCTATTACTGAATCAAATCATCGATTCAAACTTTCAACAAATCAATCTATCTTTTGCGTCTCTTTAGGGGGAAACACATACAGGTGTGGTAAAGAAAGCCCACCTAAAATGTGATGGCTGGTCTGCTGGGACTTGCAGGTAGAGTTATTGTATCTCTGAAATAATTGGCTTATCAAGTAAACTGAATATTAAGAAGAAGGAAGGCTGTGAGTTTGACTACGATAAGGGACGTATAAAGAGGCAGTACTGTGGTTTTATAAATGCCCACTTTCATATAAATATGCCCCTTAACGTGCCACACGTTCACTTTTTTAGAGTTGTTATAGCTAACTTGACAAAAACTTGCAATATTAATCCTGCCCTCTTGCTGAGAAATAGAAAATATTAATATATCAGTGGGAATTTAAAGCTGAGTTTGAGCAATACTCTTGGCCCCCATGGTCTCTTTTTTTTTTTTTTAATGCATGCATTTTTTTGTCTCTATATTGCCTTTTGATTTGAGTGTTTTGGGGGTGGTTTGGTTTGGGGTGGGTGGTTTGGGGTTTTTTTTTTTGATGTTTTGCTGTTTTTGTGTGGTGGCGTTGATTCAACAAGTATTTGGTGTGAAGGTTTGCAGGCACGCACCTCAAGCTGGGAAAGCAGGGCAGCAGAGGGCGGCATTACTCCTTGCGTTTTGTGTTTTCTCCTCCTAAAAGAAATGAAAATTAAAAAGCAGGGGGGGAAAAAAGAAGAATGTGGAGAATGCTGTGCCTGCCAGAGCTGCAGGCCATGTAAGGGAACAGAGCGGGGCCAAGTACCCACCGCGCGGGGAGGTGGCACACAGCGCTTCACGCTACGTCATGCCCAAATCATGAGCTGAAAAACAGTTGTTTTGCTGATAGTCATGGCTTTTAAGCAAAGAAGAAAAAAGAAAAGAGTAGATTTAAAAAATAAAAAAACCAACACAGCACAACAAATCGACGTTTGTGTATCTGTAAAGGAGCAGGGGGATTTTTGAAGCGGGTTGTGAATTCGCACTCTTGTTCCAGGGAGCAGAAGTATAAAATACGTTGCTTTTCTGTGTGCCACAATGCAGGTTTTTATGCTGCGTATCAATATTGATCCTTCCTATTCTAACACGAGAGCCTTTCACAGCACGTCAGATGCTTTGAAGATGAGTTTGTACACTGAGCTTTGCGTATACAGATTGCATAAATAAGAGTATGAAGAAATTGCTCTGTTGTTTGGGCCAAGCCGCTCAAGTGAAAACAGAGACGATAAAGCTTCAGCGGAAAGAGTTTTTGCAGAGAAGTAGCCTATAAAAGGTTGATACCAGCCTAGAAATCTTTCTTTCTAGAGCACAGAGAAGCAGACCTAAAGTGCTTGTTGCCTTTGCAGCATCATCACTTCCAAAGGATTTTTCCTTCTAGGTTTGAGGAAGCTCCCATGAGTCGGCATCGTAATTCCCCAGCAGTGAAAATTGTGCTGTTCTCCACCCAGATTTAAGATTAGGAGGTGGTGGGGAAGATGTGCAGGGGCGAACCTTCCCAGCATGTTTTATGGTGGGGAAGAGTTGCATAGGTGAACTTGCCCAGCATGTTTCAACGCATGTTTTAATACTATGCAACAGAGAGGAGTCAGGGTCAGAGCGAAACCAGCTGGAGATGGAGCTGGAGTCAGAAAAGGCACCGCAGCCCCGGGTTCGCACAACCCGACTTGCCCGTGGCTGGTGGGGAGATGCGGTTGCACGTCCTCCTCCGGGATGGGGTAGTGGCCGTGCAGCGAGAGCGAGGAGGGAGCCCTGCACCTTACCCAGGGGTTTAGCTGCTGATTTGAAGCAGAAATTGTGCAAAGGTGAGAATAAAAGTGCTGCCCATCCCCTGATTCACCCAACGCAGCAGGGCAGTCAGTTGAAAGATGTTGGCAATGCTTAGGAAATCAGGCGAACACTGGCCTCTAATGCTCTGATGAGTAGAGCAATCAGTTCAAGCAAACACTGACAAAGAGAAAACTGTGAGCATAAACACTTTTACACACTCGGAGAGCCCAACCTGATGAAGTTTCCCCAAGCATAAATAAGAAATAGCTGTAGAAGTCAGTGGAGCGCTGTAAAACCTTTGTGAAACGCGATGTGAGCCCCTGTTTGCAGATTGTGCCTGGATGATTCGCGGATATTTCCTTGGTACTTGAATGAGCCGGGTCTTCTGTGGGACGCGGCCATTTATTCTGAGCCTTAAATGATCACGGGGATCAACTCTTGAGTACAAACCTTTTCTGGAAATGTTTTCTGCAAGGAAGGGTTTAGTGTTGCTAGAATTGTGGACATAAACACTTCTAGATACTTAAACGAAAGTCTGGTGGTACTTCAGTAAAATATTTGTAGTTGCTCAGGACATGCAGATGTCAGACAAAGACTTCAGAATAAATTCTAGCACAAATCTGTTTCTAAAAAGGAAGGCAACTTTCAGTACGACTTGTATTTATCTTTCAGAAACACCAGTCTGTTGTCCAGGCATGTAAAACAAAGATTTAAAATCTATGGTTCATACTTATTGTTATAAATACCTGGAACAGTCAAATAATAATTTTTAATAAGCAGGGGAATTAATTTGATTACATAAAGAGACAGTGCACTTGTTCTCAATGCATTCATCATGAAATAATGATAACGCACTGGTTATTTTCATATCTGTGGTAGCGGAATACGTGTTTATTTCTAATCCAATTTCAAATATAAATGAATTGTTTTGAAGGTTGGATAAATCAGCCCAACAGACCAAGGCAATTACGGTAGGTGAGTGGTGCATTACTGGCAAGGAGAGATAAGAAATGCTGCAGGGTCCAAAAGGGCGATGAGAGGGAACACCCGGAATTGCAAATGCTCGGGGCTAGCAAGTGGTTTGCCACCGTTAAACCCGGGAAGTTAAGAAATGGCATCAAGCAGCTTCAAAATC
Organism: Gymnogyps californianus; assembly: GCF_018139145.2. Lineage (NCBI taxonomy): Eukaryota > Metazoa > Chordata > Aves > Accipitriformes > Cathartidae > Gymnogyps > Gymnogyps californianus. The sequence goes on along the minus strand of NC_059476.1, from coordinate 41,126,397 downwards.
AGGCTGTAGAAATGAGCTGCTATCAGTTGAAAGAATCTGGGGGGAAAACAAGTCTCTTGCTGTTCATACCTTCCTGAGTACTTTGCTTTCCACCTCTTGCAACCAGAGAACCGCGACTAAAAAAACGAGCAAGTTGCGGAAGGCAACGGAGGTTGGAGAAAGGAAAAGATGTAACTGCGTGGTAACAGCTGATGAGTTTAGCTGTGTTTGTGTAGCGTTTTAAAAGTGTACCATGAAGAACGGCAGGCGGGCTTACAAGACAAACCTCACTTTTGGTCAACGCAAGTTTTTACCAGCGTACTGCTAAAAACCGATGCAAGAATCACTACTCCAAAACGTGCCCTTAGAAGCTGCTGTTGCTAGAGTCCCACGTAAAGATAAACGAAGCGACGATCTCACACGGAAAAGGTTAGTAGGAGTAGATGAAGTCAGAAACAAAGGCAGAAAGCTGGGGTTTGACCCCAGATATCCTGACGCCCCGTTGAGTTCCTGATTGCCTGGACCTTGTAACACGGTAAGGTCAGATCTATAGTCCGCCCAAGCGCCTTTCCTAAGCAACGCAACTCAAAGGGGACACGCAGCGTGTGTCAGGCAGCTGTAGGGTTTCTGGCTGCGTCAATGGCTTTGTAAGGGTCTTGCCTCTGAAAAGCGAGGTTTGGGAAACTTTTGGTAGCCTGTGCGTTTTGATCGTTCAATGACTGACCGAATTGCAGAGCTTTTCGGCATTAGGATGTTGTCCCTGTTGTGGGATCAGGCTGGGTTGTTTTCATCCTCGGGCAGTAACCCCACGCCATTTGGTGCGTGGGCTGGGTGACGGGTGAGTCGCCGAGCTCTCCCACCCTTTCACCGTGACACTGAGGTATCGTACAGCGGGAGGAGGAATGTATGTTAAATAGTGAAGATAAAAGGGTCGCTGAGCATGGGCTGTCCCAAGCGGTTCAACTCTGGTTGACGAGAAGTGCCAGGAAGCTGGCCTGGCTATCCTGGCTGTGTCTCCATGAAAATCAGTGGCCTCGGATCCAAAGCGTGGCTCCTGCCTTCCTTCAAATGTTTCAGCTTCTCCCGATCTCACGGATACGTGCATGAAAGCCAGAATGAAACTGTTTTTCCAACTACATCAACTGAGTTGATGTTCTCTACAAACTTCACCTCCATTATATCCTGTATCTCATGGCTCCAAGACTAGATCTGCATCCTTACATGTAGTTTAATTGGTCCCTGGGTTTATTTGCCGGTAGCTTAAGGCTGAAAGCAAAAGAAAACTACATTTCCAGGGCTCTCCTTGTCTAAATGCTGCTTTTGCTCTACATAGTCAGTGCCCTGGGACTGCTGAGAAAAGCAGGGGCATAGTCAGTGTCTAATTGTAGTAACTGCAAAACAGCACTAAGTATTTATGTTGGCAGTTTTCAGAACAAGTTGCTGCTTAACATGAGCCTAAGGAGACTTCTTAGGCAGCTGAATCATTTTGAAACCGCTTCTGACTTAATCCAGCCCACGGGAAGACGTGTCTAAGCTCTGCTCGTGTCTGACCTGGCTGGGCAGTCCAGCCCTTTCTGGCAGGTGGGGAAAAAAATCAACCAGTCACTCGAGGTGCGTATGGGCAGGATGGATCGGGATCAGGGACGGTGGTTCCCACGCCTGACCTGCCTGGAGATCTGCTGCTATTTGCAGCTCCGTATCTAGGGGCGCACAGAAAATGAGTTTACTCTTTCCTGGAGAAAGCCCAGCCCCAAAGATTTCATTTAGGCTGAGGATATGAGAAGGTGCAACTGGGAAGCCTGTAGCATCCCCTCCTACCCCGTAGGGACTCGTGAGCAGCGGAACCAGCACTGAAGGGAAGGGATGCGGAGACCCGCTGCCACCACATGCAGCCGTCTGATGGGGTAAGCCGTTGAAAATCCAGCTTCCCGTGCGATCGTGGGAGAAAAGGCCTGGCTTAGAAAGACGTCTTTCAATTAAAGCGTGTCAGGTGCTTTTTGGAGGGCAGAGGATCTGTGGTTTCTGTAGACACATAGGCAGGGCTGGTGTGAATAGGCTCTTGTTAGTGGGGAAAAGAAGTCAGAGCGACTGTTTTGCTTGCTCTAATGGAAGGAAACAGCTTTGAAGGGCCTGTTGAATGCGTATTCAACTTCGGGATATTGAGAATAATTTATTGTGCCATTTTTAAGTAAAAAAAGTCATGTTCCTCCCATACAGATGACTGATAGTCTTCTATTGTATCTCTGCAGCCCACCCAGCAGGAACCACAGGTACAGGCTTTCCTCCAGCCTGGAAAAACGACGAGGGGAGGGTTCTCTCTTACCTTGCCAGCGCATTAGGTCCTTCGTGCCATCTATTTTTTCCGGGCAAAGGGCCCACGAAGGACAACGGGGAACTTGCATCTTAAATCTGATTCTGGCACATGCATCTGTGCACGCGAGGGGAGGAGGGCTTGAAACCACCGTGTTACATGGATAATTCTGTGCTATTATACACTCATAATGCCCCATCCTTTTGCCTTGCGTGACACAAACATTCGTTTTTGTGTTGTTATGTATGCCCCTAATGCGATATAAAAAGCTAAGCATTATTACCAATTGCAGTACAGCACACTTATTTTTTTCTCGTCTCTGCAGTGAGCATTTTTTTGTGACATTAATAGGTCTCAGGGTATTTTTTTTTTTCTCGTGCACTCTACTCCAAATGATCGTCATCCTGGGGGGGATTTCCTAGGGCAGGCTGGAGCAAGCTCTTCGCAAGAGCTACTTCTCAGTATGTCTTACTGATAATGGAAAGATTCTACGTACTAAAGGAAAATCCTCGAGATAATCCAGTTGAGATGTTGATTTGGCTTCCAGCACTCAGGAATCAATGGGGTTTGAAAGACAGCACTCACTGCAAGAGTGCCCAACCCTGGATATCTCCATCCCTTCAGTGGGGAGGAACAAATGGGTTTCAGCGCTCATTTTTAGAGGCTCCAGAAAGGACCAAAATAAGGAGGAACGTCTAATGTCACGAGAAAATAGGGCTTATTTTCAGAGAGAAATGGGGCTGAAGCACTCCCCAAATACTGCCAATTCCTGCGCCCATGGTCTCGGCGAGGCTGCTTTGACGCAGTAAGTCCAGCCTCATCCCCATTCTCAGGGGCTGAATTATTTTCCAGCTGCCCCGCGCAAATCTGTAGGGCACCGTGGCACCAGAAGGAGCTACCAGAGGCACTCTGTTTGGGGCGAAAGGCAAAAAGAACGGCCAAATGCGCCCTAGGGAGGTGTCAGACGTGTTCATGTTTCAGTAGGTGGCACTCCTTCCTCTGCCTCAGGGACTGGCGTGAATTTTGGGTGCATGGTGGGATAGCAGGTAGCATCCCACGGATGAGACGTGGTGACCCTCAGGGGTGAACCGCAACTTGAGTTTGGTTATAGCAAGCTTTTTGCAAGAGTTCAGCTCATGTACGTGCTTGCTTTCCTCTAGATCTTCCTCTATTTTTAGTCTATCCTTCTTCCCGTCGTAAAGGTGTTGCTGGGCATATGCACGCAGGGAACGCAGTCGGCTTTGCAAGTGGCTGCGTGCCAGCGGCGGGTAGAGTCTCGTGGGTCACACACCTTCCCAAATCTGCACAAAGCCCCGACCAGCAGAGAAATACATCGCAAAATCCAAGCGGTTCAACTTTCTACCGCTGGCTGATCTGCTCCCGTAGATATTTTGGGAAAAGAGTAAGGAGTGGATTGCAGTGGATTAGGCAGGGGAAAAAAAAAATGCTTCCAAGAGGAGGAAAATGTTTATGTATGTACTCAGTGATGCATCTCCAGCTTCTCTGTCTGTGCCGTCCTGGCCGGCTGTAGCAGGGTGACGTTTGCCTGTCAGCGATCCTGCTTGCTACCTGCGCTTTGACTGGCAAGCCCAGGGAGATGTTTGCAGAATCGAGAGCTTTCAAATATGTTTTTAGCTTGGAAGATGGCAGCTGAGTGGGTGCATTTGGTGACAGATGATCCTTGAAAGGTTTAGAAGCAAAAGCTATTAAAACCTAGGAGCTGTGCAGAGAGGAAATGTTGTGAGTACATCAGAGCCTATTCGAAGAGAAGAAACATCCCTGTTTCGTGTGATTCCCATCAGCAAGCCCCGGTGCGTGGTGTTTCGGGGCAAAGAGGATGCCGTCTGCAGATGCTCTTTCTTTTTTTTTGCTTCCTGCTTAACTTGACATCCAGGCACAGTATCGCAGTGGCTGGATCAGAAAAAGGCTTCGGGACGACCATAGCCAAAGGCTCCCCTAACAAACTGCCAGCAGCTTCGCCCCGTCCTCCCGAAACCAAGCCGGTTGGTGCATTCCTGCCATTCTTCTCCCTAAAGCTGTTTCTTTCCGTTCACTGGATCAAGAAGACAAAGCAGCTCTGAGAGCCCGAGATTTTTTTTTTAATTGGGAACTTTAAGTTGAAAAGAATGAGATCAGAGGATTTATTTTGATCGGAGTGGGGCGGTACGCTGGGATCCCTGCGATTATATGCCAGCCAGTTGCAGGAAAAGCCTGAAGTATGAACCGCGGGGAGGAGATCTGCACTCACCCGATGGTTTCTTTGGGAGAGCATGAAGAGCCGAAAATAGGCAACTGCCGGCTGCCTTCCCGCAGCAGAACTCGGCTGTCAGGTTGTGAAACCCTTTGGGCCGCTTTGGCCTCATCCTTAGATTGGGGAAGACCAGCCTTAGACTTGACAGCTGTTGATTATAGTCCCAAATCTAAAAGTGAGCCATAAAATCTCTCTTTGGACCTTGTAGCTCTTATGAAAATCTGCTTCCCACCTGTAAATGAATATTTTCTTTAGATATACTCAGCTCAATTCCTTGCCAGTTTTATTTCCCGCAATTTCTCATGGTGTTCTCCGGATCCTTGCTGATCTAGGTACTGTTGTCTCAGTCCCAGGCTGTGCACCTCTTATAGAAACCAAGGAATGTGACTTCACCGCTTGTCATTGAGAAATTATGCACAAGTTTCCCCCCAGGGCTGTTATTCTTTTGAAGCCCGGTGGGCTTCAGTTAACCGTATCGCCATCTCCCTCGTCCAGAAGCTGGTATCGCTTCTGTAGGGAGGAAAACAATAAAACTTCAAGCATGTCAGCTGAATGCTATTAAAATATTTTATTTATCATTGATTTCTAGTTTGTAGGCAGCAGGAGCGCATCTATTTAACGCCGAACTTCTTTAAAATGGAAATGTTCGGAAGATATTTGGTACTTTTGTTCCTAGCGAGTTACGCAAGATTGAAATGGAGGGAATATACAGTAAAAAATGCTGCTGAACTTAAAGCGCGTTGGCAACCTGTGAAAACAACCAGGGGACTTTGCTTTTGTGCCTGGCGCTCATGTTAGCAAGGGGACCGAAAACTGAAGCGTTTTGCATAACCCAATTCTTTTTTTTTTTCACGTGCATCTCGAAAAATGCAGGAGGTATCAAATAGATTGACGAACCCGCAAAGCCTCAGGCTTGTGAGCAGAGGCCAGGCCCTTTCAAACAACAGTGCTGAGCAGGGAACAGTTGTAATTCCTCATCTGTTCTTTTTTTTTTTTTAAATTTATTTTATAAAGACCATCTGCAGGTTGAAAGCTGGAACTTTGGACTCAGCCAAGCACCAGTATGTAACAGGCAAAAAAAAAAACCCCAAACAACCAAAAAAGCTCGATCCCATAAACACGGTCTCTGCCTGGATGTTTCTCATTTCCAGCTAACGCCCGAATGGGAGATCTAGACACGCTGCTAACAGCAGATACAAACACGTAGGTACCACCCACCTCCAAAAAACGTATCCGTGGCTGCATCCTACCTCTCTCCTCCCCACATCAAACTCCCAGAGAGGGAACTGAAGCAGCTGCTTCTGCTGCCCTGAAAACATCCGAGCACAAAACTCTGTCGGTGCCCCGGCGCCGCAGAAGCTCTTGCGGGGCGCCTGCGCTTAGCTGGGCTGCGGGGGTTTTTACCCCCGACTCCTCCAGACTGTGCAATCTTATCGGAGAAACCCCCAAACCAGCTATTTTCTTGCCCACAGATCCCTCTGTCTGCCCTGGAGGGCCAAGCCCAGGAGCCGCGTTGTCATGGCGTACGTCGCCGTCCCTTCTGCGCCTGGCAAACGCAGACAAGACAAAAGAAAACAGAGCCGTTTGGCACCGAGGGCTCAGCCGATGCGGCTCATTTATTTTATTTTGTTATTTTTGTGCTGCAGACCCGTGGACTGTATCGCATAGGTAGAGCCGGCGCGTAGCGGTTTGTCAGCACGCAGAAAATCCTAGCGCATGAGGCATCGCGCTCGCACACTGGGAAAATCCGATCGCGTTTGGTACGGCAGAAGCTAGCTCACACTTTCATGTGGGTATTGGGGCTACACACAAAGTCTATTTCCCATATTTTAAGTTAGGGTTTTTTTAGTGCTTTAAGACCCATATGCCTTGCCTCCGGGCTTTTCCAGTGCAGACATACTTGACCGATATTCACATTAAAATCTGGGTTTTTGGAGCCCAAAGCTTGTTGAGGCTGAGGAGGAGCCGTGCCAGGCACTGGCTTGTGCTTTCACTCAGAGAAGACAACAAAAATTGGCTATTTAACAACAACAACAACAAAAAGTAAACGGGAGATAAGCCGGGCAAGTTCTGTAGGGAAAAAGTAGCACCCTTGATTGGAGCAGAGGATGGGAAGGGAGAGGAGCGGGGGCCACCCCGACAGTGGGACGGAGAGGGCAGGTTTGTGCAGCCATCTCCCAGGGTCTGGACCTGTTTGATGGCCTCCTCCTGCAAAAGGAAGGCTGGGCACAGGCTCCCGGCGGCGGAGCGCTCCCGCGGCCCCGGGGAGGGGGGGGGAGCCGCCGGCCAGCCCCCCCCCCCGTCCCCCTCCCCGCATCCCCCGCCGGGCGACCCCGCGGGCCGGCGGTGCGGGGGCGTGGGCGGTGCGGGGAGCCGGCGGGGCCGGGAAGGAGGGAGCGGGGAGTGCATGTGCATCCTCGCAGGCGCCCCTGCCTCCCTCCCCGCCGCCTTCCCTCCTTCCCTCCCCCTCCGCGTGTGTGTCTGTGTGTGTGTGTGTGCCTCCCGCTCCCTCTCCAGCCTAGCCTGACGCAGGCGGATCGAAATCGCCCCTAACAACCCGGCTTCGGAGCGCGGTGCCGGCGGCGGGGGTCCGGCTGCGGCGGGGGCCCGGCGGGCAGCGGGGCCGCGCCGGGCCGGGCCGGGCCGGGCCGGAGGGGGCGGCGGAGGCGAAGTTGGCCCAAGTGCGGGGAGGGGGGGAGGCGGCGGGCGGCCCTCGGGGGAAAAGTTGCCGGGAGAGGCGAGGGGCGAGCGAGGCGGCAGGACCATGGGCACTTTGCGGGATTTACAGTACGCGCTGCAGGAGAAGATCGAGGAGCTGCGGCAGCGGGATGCGCTCATCGACGAGCTGGAGCTGGAGTTGGACCAGAAGGACGAACTGATCCAGAAGCTGCAGAACGAGCTGGACAAGTACCGCTCCGTGATCCGGCCCGCCACCCAGCAGGCGCAGCAGCAGAGCGCCGGCACCTTGCAGGGGGAGCAGAGGACCAAGCGGCAGGCGATCTCGGCCGAGCCCACCGCCTTTGACATCCAGGATCTCAGCCACGTCACCCTCCCCTTCTACCCCAAGAGCCCACAGTAAGCAGGGGGTTCACCCCGGGTACCCACCGCCCGCGGGGAGCGGAGCGCTCCGTGCCTCGCCTCTCCATCCGCCGCGCTCAGCCCCCCTCGCCCTTCTTCTCCCCTCGCTGCCTGCGGGGCAGCCGGCGGACGCTTCTTCCCCTCCATCCCCCGGTCCTGGCTGCCGCCGCCCGCCGGGGAGGGACCGGGGAGGCGGGGGGGGGGGGGGGGCGCGGAGCGGAGTGCCGAAGCGCGGCCGCCCCGGGTGCCGCCCGCCCCCGCACCCTCCCGGGTGGCCCCGCGGTCCGCGGGGTGGGAAAGTTGCGAGCTCCGGGCTTGGGGGGGAATGTGCGACAGGAGTGAGCCCCGAGGTGGGGGGGCGAGCCGCGCTCCCCCGCCCCGGCCGGGCTCTTTTCGGACCCGGCCGCCCCTCCATCCCGCCGGGGGAGGCACGGCGGCGAGCTCGGGCAGGGGCGGGCTGCCGCCGGGGGAGTTTGTGCTGCCGGCGGGTTGAACTGGAGCGCATGGCGGTCTCGGGGGCTTTACCGCTGCGGGAGGGGACGGGAGAAACCCGGGGGGGGTGTCTCTCCTCTCCGGGGAGGAGCGGCGTCCTTGCAGGGAGCGATTCACAGCGGGGCGGGCAGGGATGGGCAGCGTGCGGGCAGGGAAACTTGGAGCCCGGCGGGGTGCGGTGCCCGGGTCTCCAGCAGCCTCCTCGCCGCCCTGCCTGGCCGCCCTTGCCCGGCGGGTGCTGGCGTTTTGGGGAGGGGGGGGGAAGGCAGTAGCAGGGGCTCGTTGCAGTGTCCTGGTCCGGGGGAGGGGGGGGGGGGCGGCGGGAAGGGAAAGTTGCGGGGAACCTCAGCTCCCAGCACGCCAGGGAGATGCTCTGCCCTGGTTTCACACTTGCCGCAGACTAAGCAAATTGTAGCGATTTAATGGAGAAAACGGAGACCTCGCAGGAGCGGGATGACTCCCCCCCCCTTAGTATCTTTTCTAGCCAATAAATCGCAATGCATTTGGTTCAGCACTCCTTAAGGGAAGGAGAAAAAAAAAAAAAGAGGAGAAAAAGAGATTATCCGCTGCTGAAGCGCCTGGCTTCATGTGCAAGCACAGCGGAGGGTGGTGGGGGCCGGCCCGGGGCTCGCCTCCCCCTGCCCGCTGCTGCCGGGCCGTGCCCCTCGGCTGGCGGCCACCGGGGCTCGACCTCCCCGCCGCCGCTGCCGGTCGGTGGGCAAATCCGCCTCCCCTTTGCGGTCGACATCCTCCTCGCTGAATTAAACGGGAGCGCGGGGGTCACGGAGGTTCGTTCGAGCCATCCTGGTAGCTGGGGTCGTTCTTGTTTTGGGTGGGCTTCGGGATGCAGGCCACCCCCCAAGCCGCTTGTTAGGGCACATGGCGGACGGGGCCCTCGGCCTCTCGACGCTGCGTCGCTCCAGGCCGAGGCGATGGCGGGGCAGGTGCGAGGGGCGATGCCCAGGTGCTCGCCATTGCCCTGACCGGGGATGGCAGAGCGGGAGTTGCCTGCCCGCCGCCGCCGGCACTCGCTCGTCTCCCCCCGGTAGGTTATGGGCTGGGGCCGAGGCCGGGCGGTGCCGCTGGCCCTTCCCGCCGCCATGGCGGGGCCCCGCCGTCTCCTGGCAACCGCCGCGCCGGGGCCGCCTGCCCAGGGAGGGCGGCCGCCATGGGCCGGCCCCGCCGCCGCCTCCGGGACCCTCGGCCGAGCCCGGCTGCCGTGTGGCGGCTCGCCTGCCTGCCTGCCTGCCTCCCCGCCCGCTCCCCCCCCCCCCCGCCCCTTCCCGCCGCCGTTTCTCCACAGATATTTTGCCCTTTTAAGGCGAACGGCCGCGGCTCCGGATTCAAAAGGGCGTTGGGGAGAAACTGTGGTGGACCGAAAAAACAAAAACCCACCAATCCCCCCAAACCAAACAAAAAACACCCCAAAAAGTGGAGACCGGGCTCTGTCAGGCGGGGGGGGGGGGACGACGACATGGCTCCCCCGCAAGCGGGCGGCGGGCTGAGGCGCGGGCAGGCGGGTGGGTCTGTGCGAGCCGTGGTGTGTCTGGTAAAGGTCCAAGGGGGGATAAGGCGGCCCAGAGGCATTCATTCCCTCAGTTAAGCTGTAGGACAGCGTATCGCATCCAAAACCACTTATTTTTCTGTCAGGGACGCGTGCGCGTTTGTCCCTTGGTGCCCTCGAAGTGTGAATCGAGCCCTCCAGAGCTCGGGGAAGCGCGTCAGGTTTCCAGCAGAACGAGCCTGGAGCCTCTGCCGAGTACGGTGAAATCCGTAGGAAGCCTGACGAAGCCTTGAATTAACATTTTCCAGCTCCAACATTTTAGTTGCTCGTTGCGTGAATGCCTTGCCGTAGTCTCGTGTGGGGCGTAACACGTGCCACCCGCCTGAGGGAGTATTTCGTATTGACCTTCCATGGTCGATACGCTAACGCTATTTGCAATATTTAAGTCAGCTTGCAGCTTCAGACCTTAATCGCTGAGGGGGAAAAGGTAGTTGCTCACAGCTTCAGGAGTGCACATTGCTCTAGGAAGCGTTCACTGTTCTGTTTGAGCTGTCATGTTACGGTGACGAGAAGCCCTCAAAGCCTCGTGCCCAAGGATGGACACCGGCTGAGGTGACACGACGTCTTCTGGTGATAGACGGGTCATCTTGGGTGCTTGCCTAAATCCGTAACTGCACCGATGAGCACTTTGAATTTGAGCATCCCAATGGAAAGGAAGATACAGCTACCTAAATAAAGGAAAATATGAGCTGTGTATTTTGCTTACCTGTAGTTCTCATGATTAAAATACAATCCAGATGACCAGCTCTGTTAGTAGTGGATGTACCGGGGAGACTGAGTGAGGAAGCACAACAAGTTTAGTTTATTTGGGATCATTAATACCTAAATTTTGATTTTTCTTATGCTTTTCTACGTGCAGTCGCGCACCTGGCTTACACAGTGCTCGTGTGTGGTTGAGGGGAGGTCCTTGTCTTGATTAAACAAACGCAACACAATCTTGGTGACATTTTGATGTTCAAGATAACCGTTCGTGGTGGTACCGGAGGCTAAGGTGGAGAGGACCTGGAAGCAGAACAGGACCTACCAAAATCCGCAAAGAAGGGTTGACTTTTTTGCCCCGTTCATGCCGAACCTCAGTGACTCTTGAGGTAAGGGCATCCGACCTTTGGTTTTGACAAGCCACCAAAGTGTCAGCCTCTCTTCCAGCATTATCCAGAAGTAGGAGCACCAAGAGGACACACAGGAAATCTTCCGTTGTTTGGTAGCCTGTGGGGTTTTTTGCAGTTAAGTGGTACTGGGCCTGTCCTCCTGGTCCGGTGGAGCACCTAAGGCGGCTGGAGATTGGTAGGAGCAGTAGTAGTAGCAAGTCTGTTACAAACGAGGAGGAGTGATCGTGAGGGCGATGGTAGACTTCTGATACCTGTGGGTCTGACTCTGTGGTGAAGTGTCGATGGAAGCTGCTGTGATTCCACAGAGAAGATTCTGGGTTGTAAAATGGGTAAACTCTGAATGGCTTTTAAGCGTGAAATTGAATTTAATTGCCTCATATGGAAAAAATGCCGTTAAATTTCCTGCAAGTTCTTACCTTGCACATAAACGCCACCATTTAAGATGCATATAGTTTAAAAAAAAAAACCCCAACGTTTCAGAGTGTTAAGAGTTTTAATTGCTGTTGCAGGGTTGGACTTATTTTGCCTCTAAACTTTTTTTTTTTTTTTAACGTGAAACGGGACTTTGTGGGCTCACATGAGCAGTTTATAGCTAAAATCTGTGGAGGGACACATCCCGCCATTTTCTTCCAAGTTGTGATACCAGTGAGCGAAGTCAGGCATTGGCATCTTTATCAGTCTTCGTATTCAAGTCACTAGAAGCCAGGTGTCTAAAATAAGTGTCTCTCTCTTTCTGCCCCCTCCAAAGGAAATAATTTGGAAGAAGTGACTGGAGTAAGTGGGCACAGACTGTGGAGAAAGCTGGATGGTTTTCCATGGCAGAAAAATGTCATGACAAATCGTTATCTCCTCTTCATCTTCTAAAATTGCTGCTCTGTTTGTTTTTCCACACCTTTGACCTCTCGTAGGATATATCGTGGCTGCTAACAGCCTGTCAGCCCCAAAAGAATACTGTGAGACCGAGTTTGTACCAACTGTTATTCCAATTAAGATTTTATAGAGCTGCAGACTAAAGAATAGCCTTTTTAACTAGGAAGCTGTAACTCTCGTCTGTTCGCTTTCGTTATGTTGTACTTGCCGTGGGAAAATACTCAGGACTTTAATTTTAAAAGGCTGTTTCGTTGGGTGATTTGCAACAGCTGTATGCTTTTTTGGAAGACTGTGTAATCAGTGTATTTTGTTTTCCAGAAGGGAAAAAGAAATGTAGAAGCAGAACGTGAAACAAAGCAGAGAGCTCGTGAGTGTGAAGACATGTGTAGGGCCCGATCTTCTCTTGTCAGAGGTGGTGTATGCTCTGTCATTAACTGAGATAACGGCAAAACGCTGTGTCATTTATAGAAAATGTTGAGTAAGATGAAAAACGACTTGTTTTTGTGCGTTAACAGACTTAGGAATGCTTTGAATGTAAAGTTGGGGAATCTGCCAAAATCCCAGAGATTCGTTTTTGGGGGGAGGAGCAGCCTGTGAGTCATATTTAAGAGTTTGGGTTTAAAAAAAATAAAATACTTGATTGCATAGCCTTAGGGAAAGTACAACATACATACAAGAGATTTAGCAAAATCCCTTCAACGGCCAAATTGATTCTTTGAAGGCGAGCGTGCACGTCTTCTGTGGACTAGAGACATATTTTTAAGTGATCATAATAGTAATAAACCCCCCAGAAGTATTTGAAAAGCACTTCATATTTAGAATGTTTGCATAAAATTATCTGCTGGTATGTACGCTGCGGTACCCAGCAGCCGTTCATTAATTAAAACTCTCAGACTATAGTTCTAAAAAAACCAAAACCCTGACCTCTTTTCTTAAGCCCCATGCTTTCCTCTTTCTAAAATAATTTGGAGGATGGTTGCAACATAACTTAACCACTAGAAACTGATGGTTGAGACGATTGAGGGACCGGTGATCAGGAACGGAGACACCCTCCCGCCATGATTGCTTCCTGAGTTGTGGGACAGGAGCTGTGAAATCAGATGAGGGATGGTGGGTTCTTTAGTCCTGTTACTTTCTGGTTTTGCTGTCACGCTGCAGAAAACATCATATCAAAAGCAGTCAGCAGCAGCGATGGATGTAGTGGTGCAACCTTAAATTTTTTTTTTCGCTATCAAGATGTAATTCAGTATGATGTGTCCAGCGACCAATTGAAATGCATTTATCATTTGAGAGTAATTAACTGCTGTGGTTGCTTTTATGTGCTATGTGATATAACGTTGAATCCATCTGAATGTAGTTTAACATTGTTCTGAAAAAGAATTTATGTGCCAGGAAAGATCTGCTAATTCTTGATTTAACGCTGACATCCATTGATGTCAGTGGGGTTTTTTTCGGTATGCAGGATTTAGGGGGTTAGGACTTTAGGGTTAGGACTTTACTGGTATGTGTCGAGTAGTGATGCGGCAGCGTCTTTCCACTGGTAGGAGGTCTGTGAGAAAGGATGACGTGCCCACCAATACGAGACGTGGCCAAGAGCATTGCCTTGGGGAATGATCTCCCTTAGGCGCCCGCTGACTAGCTTTCCACTCGTCTTGGCGGCTGTCAAGGGGACGAGATTGACTTTTCTCCCGCCGTTCTAGCAGCGCGGTGCCACTCAAACCCTATCGCGGTTTTTGGGTTTGGCGTCAGCTGGCTGATTTGCATGGAGAAGCTGACGGATGCTGTGAAGGACAGCCCGCTCCTGTAGCAAGTCCTGCTGCATCTGGGTACGTGGGACTTGTTGCCTACCCAGCAGCCCAGTCCTAAAGTTATCTCACCTCTACGGCTGGCCAAGGCAGCTTGGCAGAGTTGCCTCGTGAGCCATCTCCTCTCTTGACTCCCCGAACACCCGACTTGCTCCGCTGCTGTTCCTGCAGCAGGGCTGAGAGCAGAGCCTCCTCGCGCTTCGCGGGGATGAGGTTTTACTGTGAAGGATGATACGCTTCCTGACAGAAGTTTTAACATGCAGCGTGTGAAGGATAGCAGCGATTGCAAGTCAGTCAAATGTTGTTTTACTTTGTTTTGACAGGTCTGGCTTGGCAGTGGTGGTGGTGGTGGTGGATGGGGCTTTCCTGTACGCAAGAGGCACACGTGTGACTCACGCCTCGGGAGTCTGTGCTGCTTAACGCGTTGTGAAGTGGCAAGCGTGAGATTGCTGATAGTTTGGCTCTTTCTTTGTATAACTCAGCCTTCTGAGGCTTTGGTTACTAGTGGTGGTAAGGAATAACTATATCGTATTTACTTATTATGCAGAGGACGAAGGTTTTTCTCTATTGGCGAGCAGTGTTCTGGGTCATTTCTGAAGTACACTTGTTTAGTCCGGTAATGTTTACGCTGAATGTCAACTCTAAGGACCAGAGGTGTTTTATTCAAAGGAAGGTATAAAAACAATTCACCGGACAAAGCTATTAAAGCCACATATTTGTTTTGTCATTTTCTGTCTGATTCTTGCTTTGATGAGTGACAGCAAGATTAAGCGTCACTGCAATTTCAATTATTTTTAGTTGTGCTTAGTAGCAATAAGCAACACATACTTCTCTGAATTTCTGCTGCTTTCAGATATTAATTTTAGCAGTGTAGTGTAAATACACGATGTTTTAAAGCAAAGTAGTTCTGTTTAGAAACTATATTGACATCTTTATGGTGGTTATACGCAAAACAAAACTATTCAGCAAGTACAGGAGTTTTAAGCAAGCTAATAGCACTTAAATGAAGGCGGTCATTAACGTAGAAACTATTTTTTTAATTGTAATACATCTCCATAAATTCATTTTCTACAGAATGCACTTTTTTCCTCTTATCTGTATTATTGGGTGAATGCTGTAGGTGGATAAAGTACATCAACAGAAAATGAGGTCCCAGACCATGGACATGAATGCCTTCTCTCCAGGCTCTCTGTGAAAGTAGTCCTGAGCTTTAGCAGCCTGTGTTCCTAATGACAGTATGCGTCTTACATGTCTGAAATGAATCAAAAAAAAACCCAGATCAGAGCACTGATACTGAGCAAAAAATGTACGTAGTAGCACAAAATTTCAACTAGCCAGCTGCTCGCAGCAACCTGTGTTGCAGACTCGCTGGGAAGGCGAGTGGACTCCATGCCGTTAATAAACACTGTCTCACTGAGCACCAGATGCAAAATATGAGTCAAGGGGAAAAAATTGCTCCTTTAGAGAGTTAAAAAGGACACAGTGACTTGATATGTACCTGTTTTCTTTGGTTATCCTGCTTGGGATAGGTACTGCGGGATGCTAAGATTTCAGGATTCATTGAATACGAACCTTATCTTAAGGTAAGGGGTCCTGGAAAGCTGTGCTTTTTGAACTGGAGGTGGTAGGTGGTGGTTTAAATGCCACTTACTGTCATAAATGATGCTCCTTACTGCCTGTGCTGCTGGTATTGCTTCTCTTTTGGCTTTTCATGGTGCCAAAATACTTGCATTTGTAGCAAGCTAAAGGATAAATATTTGTATAAATGTTTTTCATCTGCTGTTTTGCCATTTCTAGAGGGTACGTGCAGGCAGAGAAGTCCCTGACATTCACGTTTTGTGTAGGTTGTCTTTGTTTCGAAGGGCTGATAGAACAGGAAAAACCAAAAGTATTTGCTGCACTGGAGCCTAAAACAACGCAAATAATTCCTTTCTCCTTCTCT
Source organism: Gymnogyps californianus (assembly GCF_018139145.2). NCBI lineage: Eukaryota > Metazoa > Chordata > Aves > Accipitriformes > Cathartidae > Gymnogyps > Gymnogyps californianus. The sequence continues at coordinate 41,110,996 of NC_059476.1, read as the reverse complement.
CAACATCTACGGAAAGTGGTTTGGTTGCAAGTGTGCATGTTGCTTGGATATGTACTGTGTGTACTGACATCCTAAACGTCTGAAATAGTATTAAGTTTTTTTAGAAACAGTGGTAAAGCATCTACCTGGAAGGGTTTGTGTCACGGAGATAGCTACAGTGTACTTGTGAAACAGCGAGCACAGGACTTGCGTTTTGCAATGCGCATGCAGTCACTGGTTTCCTTGGAAACTAGTGCCTGAGCACATATAGCCAAACTTGAACACTGGTGCCTGGTTTCAAAGTAGAAAATGGGCTCCCAGACTTTAAAATTGCAAAGTAGGATTGGGATATTTGGACTGTACTTGGTGCTTGTTTGTTAGGAGCAATCTTGAAGTAGGGTATCACTGAAAAAAAGCCCCTTGTCATACTGCAACACTTTTCCTGCCCGGAGCTGTGTTTCTTTCTCCAAAATTCCCTTTTTTGATTTGGTTTGTGAGCATATTTATTGGAGGTGTTTCCTGTTAAACACACAAACTGTGTCAGGAAAGCTGTGGACCAGCTCTGCGACGTGGGCTTGACGTGGATTCGAAAACTACCCAGCCAGGCCAGCTCATTTTGTTCACTTATTTAATATTCTGTGAGGTGGTGATCGTGGGTGATCTGAACAAATAGAGACATCATAACGTAGCTGGCTGGGCTGACCGAAAATGAAACTGGAGTCTTGTAAATGCACGCATACTGCGTGTTAAATGTGATATCCTAGGTTCAAGAGAAATATATATAATGACAATAGTGTATGTGCACGTATGTACTTATCCACATGTGCGGGAGTATTGCATTAACACAAATATACTACGAGATGGACTTCTATTAGGGTAGAAAACAATCACGCTTTAATATCGGTGGAGTATATGGAATTTGTTCCAGTATCAGCTGGGCTCTGGGAACGTCCAAATGCTGTTGGCTTCTGCGGCTTAGCAGCCACGGAGTATCATTCAGATTCAGGAGCAAAAGAGTAAATAACTGGTGACATGGATGTGATGAAAATCTAAAGCCATTGCTCCGTGCCCCCAGTGTCCCTGGGATCTGTCAGTGCTTGTTACTATTTAAACTGCCTATTTGATGTCAATTGTGTGCAAAGATCCACCGGGTGAGGGGAATTCATTAGTGCTCTCGTAGTCCACAGGCTAAATGAGGAAAATAACTTTCTTGGTGGGTAACATTTCTGATGAATAGAAGAAATCAATCGCAGTATGACTCAGGCAACAGCACATCAAGGCAATAGCCAAGCACTTAACGAAAGTGGAGATAAACCAAATGTGATGCAAATAATGCCATTCAGCTCTACCTTTATGCTTGTTGGAAACAATAGCTATCTTAGTAGCTATAGAGATGCTTTGAAAATCATGACTTAAAACCCTGAGAAATTCCTTTAGGTAAAATGGAAGATGAGGCATCCGCCTTTCTGAGTTGGGAATACATACGCAGTGGAGTTACTCTCCACCTCTTTGCCTTGAAGTTTCAGTATTGCTTAAATTAGTGAAAGTCTATAAGGGGTTACATGTGAGGTTTAACGGTGACTAAACTTGGTCACATAGAGGAGATATACACCTCTTCTGGCAACTGCTGTGTTTTGTAGTTTGGTATGTATGTTTAATGAACAAAACAGAGACATGTTTTTGACACCTGATAAATGACACACGGTCTTCAGCAGGGCTGTTCAACATAGCTGTCATCGAGACCACAGCTGCGATAACAGCAGCTCACTTCTGCTGTCTTTGGCTAGGCAGCTGGATCCCGGCTCCGGAGGCTGCAGAGAGGTGTGGAGCGAACGGCAGCAAGGACTCGGGGAAGAGGCTGGAAGAGGCAAACGAGGCAGTAGGGTTTCTTTTCTCTCTCTTCCTGCTTTAAGAAGTGAGGGAGGAAAAACGGAGCGTTCAAGCGTTGTGGAAGAGAGGGCTGTGGAGGGACGAGGAAATGATACTTCCTTTCCAGTTTTCTGCAGTGACCTGCAGCTGGATATGAATCTGCAGGGTGGGATTGTACAATGCGCGAGTATTGCAATTTGCAGTTGCTGTGGGCTGAACTCATTGCGTCTGTTCCCTTCATCTCCGCTTCCAGGTTCCTGCTAGGGTCCCCTGCGTGTCTTCTCTGTCCCCTTTGCGGCATGTGCTCTGGCATTGTGTTCCCAGAGCCCCCTGCCTTCACGCCACTGTCCTTTCTGCCCACCATGGCAGGGCAGACTGCTCTTCCCAGGAAAGGCCTCACCACCCTCTTCTCCCTTCTCTTCTGAGCCCTCAGTTACTTCCCTGGGTCTCTTATTCCTGCTCCTCCTTCTTCTGCCCAAGATTTTTCTCTCTTCCTATGGATGCTTGCCCTTCTTTTCCCTCTCAACCCCAAAGCTCTTCCTTCTACAAAGCTGTCCCATCTGATAGAATCCAGACTTTACATCTCCCTAAAAAACCTGCTTTGTTTCCCCTATACATCAGGAGGCAGAGAGCCTCCAGTGGCTGTAGCACAAGATACCGCGGGAGGCTTGATTTTCCTGACAATCCAGCTTTTCTGGTGTGCCAGTTTGTACAAAATCAGTCGACTCATGACTGATGAGATGTGACATCCCGTGGGCCTCCTGTTACGGGCAAACAGCAATTCTATCACGTTGGCTGCCTGCACCTTGCTCGGCTCAGCCGAAAGACAGATAATGCACATCCCCTGCCCTAAAGAACCGGCACCAAAAAGGACACAAAGCAAGAGAGCGTCTGGTGTCAGGGCGTTTAGCGGTAATGGCTTTCAGTTGTATTGACAAAACATCACGGCGCACGCTGTGCGATGGCTGAATGTCATCCTGCAGTGACTCGATACGTCTTTGCGCGCTGTTTGATGAAGTGCTGCTCCAGCTCCGGGAGGCTGCGTTATAGCGTTTGTTGTTACTCGCCCTTGTTACAGTCCTGCCTATGGACCAAATAACAGCAACATCTCACTGGTGGGGAGCGTACGGACAAAAGGGGAGGCTCAATCTCAGTTAGAAATGGGAGGGGGGGGGGTGTGTGCGTATAGCTTCATGCGTAACTTGTGTCTGAGTGCTCAAATGGTGCTATTTATCTAAACTTGCTAGATATTTAAGAACTAGTTGAATTGGAGTATGTGTGTGTGTATATATATAAAAATTATGTATAAGTTTTTTTCCTTACATATCTTTGCACATTGAAATCCTCTTAACACAGCAATTGCACGAAGGGGAGAACACATCTCCTGCTCATCAGATACTTGATTGCTTTCTGTTTTCCCAGTAGAAGCCTAGCTCTGCGAGGCACACGTGAGAAATGAAGCGTGGAGAGGCGATGGCTTTTCTCTATTAGCAGTATACCCAAACACAGATGTACTCAGATACCATGATAATGAGTACGTTGGGAGAGCTTAAGTAAGGCAGATACTCTGGTTTTACTTGATGTTACCTCGGTTCAGGGCATTGCTGAAAGGAAGACACAGCCTCTGACTCGCCGCTTGAAGTTAGACTTGTTGCTGGGGGAAGGTAATTGAAGTTTCGCGACGCTTCTGCTTGGAGAAGGGACACAGGTGGTGCAGCTCTCTTATTTTGCTGCTTCTTAACTGACTCTGACAGGGTATCTGGGAGTCGCAGCTTGCCTTGGCAGGAAGAGCTCATGTGGCCTTTTTTTGGCAGCGGCGCAGTGATCTGTTGCGGGGTGGATATTGTATTGCGGCCCAGCAGTCTTTCATTAGAGGAGTCCCAAGGGAACGCTAACTATCCGTCTTATTTCCCTCCATTCATTTGCTAGATTTATTAATGTGCCTGCAGGAGGGCATGCACCGTCAAGGAGTGTTTTCTGCAGGCATGGCAAGCCTGAATACCAGAGCACATTAGCCAGTAATTGTGAACGCAGGTATGTTATGTGTGCCACCGCTGTTTGTTAGGAATTAGGCACTGGGGAAAATGACATTTGGCTCTGTATGGTGGCGGACCTGACCTCTGCTCCTGTCGTGCAGGAAGCAGCTGCTCTACCTTCTGCTTTGCAAGTGTTGTTATTTTCTCATCAGCCATCGTGGCAGGTACTTCAAGAGCATCTGTTGTCCATGACTAGGAACAAATTATCACTTCCCTCTTAAATCGCCAACTTTTTTTTTCCTTCGGACTTTGTACAAGGATGAGTCTTACCGTTATTTAGGTAGGCAAAGCAAGTCCAAAAGGGACATCATCAAGCAAATCTCAGCTTTGTGATTTTGTGCCATTACTCTTGCACAGACACAACAGGTGGTTGGGTTTTTTTTTTTATTTTTTTATTTGAAAGCCAAAAAGAGCTCAAATAGGAAACCACTAGCCTGATATTTAGACCATCACTTAGGATGTATAAACCCAGGGTAAGGCGTTATCCCAGTATTTGCAGGTACAAATGGCAAAGCTTCCATAGAGAGTGAGGCTGCCCCGTCAGCATAGTGAGGACAAATGCATGGGAGACCTGACTGAAATTGGGCAGAGCCAGGGACATGAGTCCATGTCACTCAGATTTCACCTCCGGAGCACAGTGGCTCTTTTCTCTCTCCTTGTTTCGACTGGAAATTCCATCTATGAGCTATAGAGGACTCTTTCAATTGCAGGTTTAATCAAAACGAACCTGTTTCCACTTGTTTTTTCAACTTTTTCCACCACAAAAGATTCTTGATGCGGTCTGTGACAGGCAAATGTTATAAATTGGAGCCACATTATTTGATTAAGCTCACTGGATTTAGTGGCCACAACAGTTTTGGCTGTGGGGCTAATACTGAGGAAGGCTACTGTTGAAATACAGCCGAACAATCTTCCAGAGCGTTGCGGCAGAGTTGTTAAACCGATGCAAAACTTATGAATATGTAGGAAACAAAATGTAAAGCTTCATGAACATGTACCCTGTTTGCATGGTATAGGATCTGGAAGTGTGAGTTAGGACAACCTGGCTTAGGCACTGAAGTGATGCAGATGTCTTAAGGATGGTCAAGACAACTATGTAAAATGTGGATGCTTGTGTAACGTACCGAGAAGGTAGGATCTTTACAGGTATTTGAAGTTTTAATGTATGCTGGAGGCGCCTTATGAGGCTTAGATGCTAGTTCCTGAATAGCGCCTGAAATTTAAAAAATTACATATGGTGCTTGTATAGTTGGAAGCCTTCAGCTCCATTACCTATTCTGATTTCGTTGGTCAGCAGTTGAAATATTTTTTGACTTTGTTCATACTGAAGAAATGATATATCATGGGGAGATAATATTCCACGCTTTTCCCAAGCTTCTTAATGGAATTCTTATCAATTCAATTGAAGAATATGATGCACAAAGAAGCTAACTTGATGTCAGGTTGTTTGCTCTGTAGCTCCTTCAGAGTTGCCCTGGCTCTCCGTTTGACTTCCCAGTACAAACCGTGAGAGGTGAGAGGGGCCATCACACCCTAAATCACAAGTGTCTGCAGCCTGACATCACATCGCTCAGGTCACCAAGAGACAGGCAAGGCAGAACTGAAGGCTGCCAGGTCCTGAGCATGGAGTCTGAACATCACTCATCGATGCTTCAGAACCATCGCTGGGAGACAAGCAGTGCTACACCTCTCTCTCTTACACTGCTGTACAGGTTTTCTTCATTCCACCAACATCATCTGGTTGTTTTAAACCTTTCTTGTGCTCTGCACATTTTTGGAAGACCTAAAAGTCTAGTTTTTTTATCTGTTTGTGTTGGCGATCCTGAGATTGCTCAGACACAGCCATTCAGTGCCTTGATACCATTTTCTCTGGATTGCTTTGCAGACTGAAGTGCACTTCCCTGCGGTACATACATTGAGAAGAAGAGACAGCTACCTCAGCAAATTAGCCTGAAAGCATTGGAGAAAAATTGTAGAATATGGGTTTTTTTGAGTAAAAAACTATCCTTTTGTTGCCCATGGCCTATGCTTTTTAAAAAGTATCTGTTGTGCAGGGAGAGATTCTGAGAAGTTAAATCAGTTATCTATTTGTGCACTCATCTAAAGAGGTAAATCAGATGCCGCATTGACAGAGATCTGTCTGTATGGTAAAACTTCAGCAGGCAAGGTTTGATTTAAGTGATTATGGAAAAAAAAAAAAAATTCTATGTAGCCGTAATCCTAATGTATGGTAATTTTCATCACAAAAAAAGTTTTCCTCCACATGCTACAGGTGTCCAGTTGTGCAATCCTATTACAAAAAAAAAAAAAAAAAAAAAGGCAAAAATACTCTGGAGGGTTATAATACTTTTTAAACAAGAATCTCAAAATCCCAAAACTTATTTTTGTTTACTATCCGAAAAGGCTTTTCTTAGAAGCAGCCTCCATTCTGAATGCAGTTGGTTGAAATCTGAGTTCTACCAGCAGCTGCGTCATGTTGTATGAAATAACTAATCAACCTGTGGCTGATCTGGAATAGCAGCCTCCCGATGTGTCCTCTTTGATTATTAGAGGCTTGGTTCACAGCCAGGCATAGCTGAGCTGAGCTCCTTCATGTAAGGCTCAAGTTAAGAGCTCATCCTTACTGCTGGTGCTTCAGCTGAAAACTTAATTTTTATACCCAAGACTCAAGTCATGGTCATGGTCACTTAACGGCAGAGATTTGTTCTGGGGAGCAAAAGCAAATTCCCCATCAGAGAATGTAATAAAATGGTGATGCTACAGCTGGTTCCTTACAGCCTCTAAATATAGACAAAATAGCATGTAATAGAGAAAAAATGTTTGCTGAGTTAACTGGGCTATATTTAGGTGCCAAATAAACAGATTTCTGCTTTTGACCCTCCCTCTCACACCCTCAAAACCGCTTTTTGTACTGTCTGCAAATGTCTTGGCTGTTCGTGGCTTCTCTTCTTTGCAAAAAGAGTAATTCTGAGTGGTAGGGAAAGGACATCTGTCACGGCTGAAAATAAAAAAAGGCAAGCTCTTAGGCACACAGTCCCTGTGTCCGCACGTGTTCTCTCTCCTCGGCCCTTTGTTAGCACTACATCCATAGGCTGTTTTAGGTACAACACAGTTAGTGCTTTAAAAAACCAAAACCCTAAACCCCCTAAAACTCTTCTCTGTGACCAAAGCCTTATTGATCCATATAAGAAGCACGAGCTAAAAAATAAGCGTCTTCCCTTATATGAAGCATTTTACATGACATTTTTATCTTGCAGCAGGCTCTTTTCCTGGCAGTACTGTTGGTACTGATTGTACGGTTAGCCCTTTATTCATGTATGCATAAATTTGATTTTTTTTTAAAAGGAAGCAAATAGCGTAGTCGTCTTGCCGGAACAGATTAGGAGAGGGAGTCTGCAGATCCACAACAATCCTCTTCTGCGTTTGACGAGGAGGATTTCATCTGCCCGCATAAAGTGCTTCTTGCAACCTCAAGGGTGGCCAGAGTGCAGTATGAAGTTAGTTTATTCCTTTATTTTTTCCTTTTCAGACATACTTGTGCTGTTCATATGTTTTTGCCTCCTAATTTACAAGAAGTTGGGCGGCTTGGGCCACCCGGTGTTGTACCTGAGAAGGAGGGAATTGTGGCCAGCACAAGCTTTGGTCTGCCCCCATCATTGCAGGCTTTGATCTATCTGGCTTTTAATGCTGATTAACCAGCATTTGTAAAGTCTTAATTTTTATATTCCAGAGAATTTGTTAACTATAATTCCTTTGTAAGCATGAGCACTCGGTGATTAGAAATTAGGTTTCATTCCTAATTAAATAGTGAACTACAAGGCATAGTCTCTAACAAAAACAGGGCACTTAAAATTCCAGTGCTCTCATTTAAGGGGCATTGATTTTCACAGGCAGAGAAGCTTTCCCCAAGTTGCCACCTAAATAACAAAAACTTAATACAGATACAGGTTAATGTCAGATTTATTTAAGGTTTTCTTTTCCTATTAACCTGAGAGTAAATCACAGAACGATCTTTAAAATTGGGTTTATGTCTATTAGAGATGCGCCAAGAGTGTGAAGAGCTGACAGTTTTGAATAGTTAAAATTCAGGCTAGAAACTTTCTGTATGTTTTTTTTTTTTTTCTAGTCTAAAAGCTATGTGGAGCCCAGCTTGATTCTTGGAAAGTATAGCTGGTCACTTGGGATTTCTGCTGCTTAACTTCCAGCTGGGTGTGCTGGGCATATCTGTCCAAAAAAATGAAATTAGAGCACCTGCAAGCAGTAATTCTGCCTGGCACTTCTTTGTTCTCCTTGACCTCTCTTGCCTCTACAGACTTCTCTGAACTGCTTGAGGGAGAAATACGACAACTCTAAAACTGAAACTCGGGGAGATATCTTCCTCAGCTGCATTTTTGATCGCACTCGTGTTCTTTCATGTTGGCTCGATGGCACAGGACAGCCCTCAGCTCTCAGGCATTCACCAGACCTTAGAGGCCGTGGTAGCAGAATATCAAAGATGAAATGTCATCAGGAATTCAATTTCCTAACCAGGTTCAGTTGAGGAATTTCTTATGTATTGTGGTTTCAACGCAAGTCACAGCGTTTAACTGTAAATGCTGTAATTGGGATTAGTTTAGATGGGATTTCTATGTTTGCTCGTTCATTTGCTGCCTTCCTCAGACTCCTGGATGGGCTTTTTGCAGTGCTAGCATCTCCATAGGTACTATTAGCTGTGTAATTTAAGCGGTCTCACGCACAGGCCTCTCTGCATTTTACTGTGGCATAATCATCAGTATGATCATAAAACCTGTTTATTTTGAAATTGTTGTTCACTGGATTAAAAAACGTCTAGCTGGTTCTAACAAAACTAAGGAAGATTTGAGCATTGTCAGCTTCCTATGTTGTTGAATCCTTGTCTGACCTCCTCAATAATTTGTGTGAAAGTATCGATCAGTGGGGCATCATTCCAATACAGGAAGATGGCAGAGGTATGGCTGAAGGCAATGATTTTGTCCCGGGGACCCAGGTTAAGCATGTTAAACCCAGTTTAACCCCGCTTCTCGCCCCCAACCCCCTTTGCTGTTCTTGGCAGTTTATTTCCTTGCCCACAAGATAATGCAAAGCTTTTTCCTTGCTTGAGAGCCAGGCAGGATTTATAGCTGTGGCTTATCCAAACAATCTGTAAAAATGTTATAGAGTGTTTGAAAAATAATATTTGTTATAATTCAAGTGAAGAACAAATAAACACTTGTATTCCTGTTCTCCTCAGTGTACACAAAATTGCGTACATACCTTAACTCAGATTGGAGGGGAAAAGACGTTATTCTGAGAATTTTTTTTCCTCTCTCTAAAGGGGCTGTCTAAATAAAATATTCTGTTTTAATAATACAGAGATGTTAGGGCTCCACAGACTGCATACAATTTACTTGACCTTTATAAATAGAACAGCATTGTATCTCTATTGCAAAAAACCCCCTGAAAGTAGCAGGCAGATTTATTAACCACCATATATAGGAATTGTTAGATTTTATTCCTTGAGCAGAAAGGCAAATTGTCCAAGTAGGATTTGGACAGAATAGCATCGTATATACCAGCGCTCTCGGATCGCTGCCAAAAAATTGCAGATGCATGTACATAAAACCGGCAGATGAAAACTGACTGTTGTATTCCTAAGGTCTCTTGCCTTGGATTTGAGCAAGCGTACTCGTATGAGTTACAATATGGGAGGAAAGAAATGCTGTTATTTGTTGAGCACCTTGTGAAGTTAATGCCACCAACTACTGAAACCATACGCTGTAGAGAAACAAAAACATGGGAAGCCAAATCTTAATGTTGCTTTTAGCGTCCGTTTAGGAACATTACACCTCATATTTTAGAGAGCTTTTGTCCTAAGGGACACCAAGGTTAAAAATGATTAAATAGCTGGTAATTTTGTTATTGTAATAGAGGGAGAAAATTGACGCAAGCAAAACTAAATAGTTGGTTTAGCTGGAGGAGATGGATGCCTGTTCTCAGTGTTTCATAATGGAGAAACTCAGGAGTTTTCATTTCTAGAGTGAATCTGTCTCATAGGGACACAGGTAAAATTAAAGTGCATTTCCAAAGATCTGTCTAGCTGTATCATAGCTAACTAAAAACGTTTTGTTAGGTGAGCAGAGGTATTTCATTTAAGATAGGTGAATCAGTGGGTGACCTACACAGTGTGTGCATACGGGTAAATAAACTGAAGTCCATTGAAAATAACTGGTATTGTCACAGAGTTTTCTTTTAGCTCTGGCCGCTGTTGCTGTTTGCTAGCTGAGAGGAGATAATAGGCTGAATTTAGATTTAAAAAAAATTACTGGAAGTTCTGCTATTTGCTCACTGACTTCAAAGATTTGTATGTTTTTGTTTCATAAACTCACTAACGGGAGGTGTTTTTTCAGGAGTTTCAGTGCCAGTTACTTTCATTGCTCGTTGGTTTAACACACGCTTGGGCTTATCCTTCTAATCATGTTCTGCTCGTGAATATAGGGTATATTAGCATATATGCAAAGGGCTTGTATCTGCTTTTGACTTTGAAGCAAAGAACTGTCTGAGCATCTTTAAAATGCACTTTATCTTGCAAGTAACACTCTTTAGGTCTGTTGGGGTTAAACTGGATCTGAAATTGTTTCAGCTCACTCCAGTAGTTCTTGTTTCCTATACCAAAATAACTCGGCTCCTTGGCACGCACATTTTCTCCATCTCGTTAGCTCTTTCTGTGTATTCCTTCATGTAAATATTTCCTAAACGCAGCCTGCAGAGCGTGGAACAAACTCAAAATGTGGAAGAGTTGTAGCAGTGCTTTTCAGAAAGTGAACGAAACTGCATTCCTAGTCCTGTAAAATATTTGGGGCAGAGGAAGCGAACTGTTTCCCTAGAGAGCCACGTGTGCCATATCGGAAGGACCGCTGTTTCCGTCTCATTGTGATACACTGATTTACTGTTCTGCTTTTTTGTCTGTGGTTTTTTCCCCCTTTTCCACCAAATCTGATGCAAGTACCTCTGCTGCTTCCTTCTTCCTTTCCTATTCTTCCACGTTAAACCCTCAGAGTCCTTCTGGCTCCTTGCAGCCCCATTCCCAAGCTGGCTGTGTCTTCTTTCAGACCTTTGCCTCCTGGCCTGGGGCTTGGCTTTCTGCTCCTCTTCTGTTGCAGGCTGCGGTTTCTGGTTTGCTTTGGCTGCTGTTTGCTTGCCCGACTGCCCGGTGGAAGCAGGGAAATAGGAAAGGGCAGGAACTTGCAGGGAGAGCAGGAGGGGAGAAACTATTTGGGAAGATGGTGGAAGGAAAGAGAAAAGGAAACGATGGTGCGATGCACTAGGAATTTCAAGTAAGGTGCTCGGACAAAAAAGGAAGATGATCCAGAGTTGTAACGGGAGCAAGCATTTCTGAGTTTGAAGATGGTGTAGGGAGGTGATGAGACATAAGGGTGGTGGGAAATTGGAGAGTAAGTACAGGACAGTAATGCAAGGAAAAGAAAATAATCATAAAAGTACATAAGGCACGTGAGCAAACTTACTTTTCTGCTCATATGATGCAGATAAAGGTAACTTAATTCTGTGCCCTCTTCTGGCTTATCTTTTCTGTTACAGTTCTCAGCCTCGAGACCTGTTTCTTCTCTCCAGTGCCCCCGTTTAGAGCCTTCCTATGAACAAAAGGTTTCCTGTTAGGGACCCGGGCAGCAGACTGGCGGCACTTTTTTATTCTAAATTATGGGGAGCAGGGGCATTGATAACTGCCCATAGCTATAGCATATGTTGTACTAGGTGCTTTTAAATCCGTACGCAGCAAACAGTTTGATCTGCCACATGTCACACATTAAAAATATTTTGGGAGAAACATACATGACTGAGTTCTTGTTTGCACTCTTGCAGCAATGTTAAAGTATGGGATACTGATGGCCAAGTGATGTCTTCATTTGGATTTGACCTGACACAACAAATCCTAGATCCAGGGCATCATTTGTAATGGTGGGTTGGTTTTCCAGGCCCTACCATGTGAGGTTTGTAAGGTGACCATCCCAGAGCCTTGAGGATTAAAGATACAATCCTTCCTAAAGCTTTTGAAGCTGTCCTGCGTTCCTCTCAGTGGAATTTGAGTAATCTTGACCTTTTCTCTAACATGTGATTCCTTGCGCTTTCAAATCCTCATTGCTGTATGCATTCATGGATTTACCCACCAGCAAATCAGTATGTGTCTGTCTCCTTTTCCGTTACGCTTGTATAATCCCATCCCACGTTCACCCATAGTCTTTACATTTCCCGTGGTTGAAAGGGAATTCCCCCCTGTCCCCTGACGCGACAGCGACAAGCTGCGGGTACATTTCACGCACCCTGTCTCTGAGAACAGAGCTTTGTTCGCCGTCTGCAGAGCCTGTCCTGTGATAGCAAATAAGTATGCTTCCCATCCCTCGCGTCTCAACAGAATGAATCTTGAGTATTCCTGTCTTATTAAAGGAATGGCTTTCTTGGCCTGGCAAAGGAGGTAGAATAGCAGTCATCTGCTTAATGCACGTTGCTGTCTATCCTCAAGAAAAAAGCAGTGCTCTTGTTTCTCATTGAAATGGTCCTGTTTGTAAAGAGGAGAGCTTTCCCTTGGGAATACCTCAACATCTCCCACGCTGGGATGTTGCTAGGCTGTAACACCAGTAGGTTACAACTGCTTATAGGGGCAGGTTGCCTTATTGAATGATCTCCAAAACTTGCTCAGCAGGATCATTTCCCCGGTGAGCATGCCGTTCCTCAGCTTTACCTGGGCAGTACGCATTTGTGTTGCTGCCATCCTTTTACCTTCGTATGTCCATTCCCACTAGCATTCCCTGAAGACAAGTGATGCCGTGAAATGTGAGGTTACTAGTATGCTGCTTGTGCAAAAATATCCTCCCATTTGCAAGAAATATGACATTTCCCCTTCAACATCCTTTCAGGCTGAAATTCCTGAAAGCATTCAACTCCTCTGGAGCACAGTTATTTTGATCAAAGAAGGGCCGTTTCCTAAAGTCCTTAAAAGCTCTTCATCTTTTCCTTGCCTTGGTGCCCTTCTTCTGACATCATATTTGTCACTATTATTCTTCAAAACAGTTCTTTTAAGTTCTTTCTGACTTGCGTTTTTACGTGGCTGGATGTAATTTCTCTGAATCCCCAGCGCGTCTCCTCTTGCCCCCTGTAGATTGTTCTTTACAAGGTAGCCCGAGACTTTATGAACACTTTGCCCTGAGGCTGCAACTTTCCAGGCTTGGGGTCGCGTTGGCTTTTTTGTGACAAGTCTGCTTCTCTGGAGGTGGTCACCTTGTGCCGCTCTCATGCCTGCTTTCTGGCTGGGCATCCTTGCTGTGGCCGCTGGACCGCAGTCCCACCCGCAGCGCCCCTCCGTGAGGACAACGCCGAAGCCTGCGTCCTTCTGCTTCAGAGTTTCTGTACCTTTTTCTGGTTACAGCCAAAAGGCAGCATCACAAGCCTGGGATTCTTAGCAGAGTTCCTAAAATAAGATTAGCAAGAGCATTTCTGAACAAAAAAGCATCATATATGAGGCAGTTGCTTTCGGGATAGTCTTCAAAGCTCAGCAGGATAGTGACAGTCAATGCTCATGCAGTGGAAGTACAAATTAGAAGATAATATTTTGAATGTGACAATCTCTCCCTGATCTGACTTTGAAGGGAAAGAAACTGTCAGTGGTACTGCCCTGCTACGAGCCCTAGCCTCCCTGCTTTTCCACCGTATGAGCTTCCTGCTGCTGTTCTTTCTCCATTTAAACATTATCAAGTTGTATGGTTGTTTAGAGTTCATATTGTCTGCCAAAAGGTGCTTGCCCGGCTGCAATCTGGTTTATTAGCAGACTAGACAGAGCCTGCATGACGGTGCTCCCACAACTCCGCTCGGGATTGCTGTATCCCGAAGTGACCCTGCTGTAAGTAGGTACATCGGCAGTGCTTGCCTTTAAATCCCCGCGGGCTGCTCCTTGGCTCTCACGGGGGGGTATGTTATTTAGATAATCCCATACATCTTTCAAATATTTATGTCTCAAAGCATGGCTGCTAACGTCAGTCCTTTTACTGACTCGTAAAGCAGGAAGAAATACTTCTCCCTAAAATCCCTAGGAATATTTATTGAAAGACTAAGGCTCCAAGCGCTTGTCTGCATTCTGCTGTCATACACCTATGGCATTTAAGCTGGGGACTTCTCCAGGCGGCTGAAAAGCGAAAGAGCTGAAGCAACTTTCCTAGTGACAGTAACATCCATCAGAAGTGTTAGGTGAATCAGAGTAAGTGACGTTAAATCTCTGTCACTTTTTCCCCCTCCATACATCACATTTTCTGTGAAACCCCATCCTAAACTTACACTGGAAGCAGCTATATATTTATGCTGTCGTGACAGCATTCACTTTTGATGTTCTTACGCCAAGGAGGAGCAAAGTGCTTTTGCAGAGCACATTCATTCTGCCTGGACAACAGTGCATTTAGAAAAGCTTGCGACGTGTTAATAGCCTCTAATCCAAGAGACGAGAATGAGCTGTCTCTGCTCAGAGGATCTCTAATTGGATTTCTGCATCTATTTAAATTAGGTTATCATCCACTTGGCAGATTTCCTGCTTATTCCACCAGGGTGAAGGCCATCTCCGTAGCGGCTATCAGTAACTTTCTTCTCCAGGGCATCTGAATGCAATTCTCTGTCCACATGTTCATTTATCACTATGAAGCCACACAGACCTCAAAATACGCTAATAAACTTGGGGGAACTGTTTTAGTTGCCATTTAGATAGACTCCTCTTACCTGCCTCCAGTCAGAGTTCGCTGCGTGGAGCTGCCAAGAGTGGAAGCGTACGTGGATAATTGTTTGACTGATGGAGAAACTGTTGCCTTTAAAGTAGGTGGTTCTTTTCAAGATGCATCGTCGTGACCTTCAAGATGTGTTGTCTGGATCTCCGCGACTCAGTCTTGCTAACTGAACTCCTCCTGGAGGAGTCTGGATTGTTTCTGGATCCCTTGGTGTTGCGACATATGGGTACATATGTTTTATCTGCTATTTTTGTTGGTGCAAAAAGTCTCCAGCTCAGTTGCGGTGGATGTGAGCACCAAAACTGCGAGATGCATTGGGATAACACCCCTCAAAAGACCACTTTTTTTGGCCAGGCATCTCTGAGAGACACCCCATTCCTCCTTCACCACGACCTTGCTACATGTTTTCACCTATAATTAGCTGCCCAAAGCTTCTACTGTTTGCTTCAGGTAATCAAGTAGCTGCTTGATCCTGTTTGGAGGTATTGGTAGTGGTTTCTCAAGATGAAGCTCATGTGGGAGTTCCTCGGAGGTGTCAGATATTTCAGAAGTAGGCGAATTGTGTTGGCAAGAGCTGACTTTTTTTTTACTGAGCTTGCCAACGTTTCCAGTATCTAAACCTGGGTTTTTGTAGGATGCGAAATACTAGCCTAGAAAAGGGTGGTAAATTAAGATCTGTGGTGGGGTGAGACACGTTAAAATGCAAGAGTTAACCAACTCTTGCCTACAGTATTTTTATACTAACAACAGTTTTCAGCGTAGGTGAAAGGAGATTTTAAAATTTTTTCTTAAATTATTTTGCTTCTTAAATGTCGAGTGCCAAAATATGATACAATGAACAGCAGTGCAAATGAGCTGCATGTTTTACTGATATATTTAGAAATCCTAAGTGGAGCTGTCTGATCGACACATTTTCTACAGAGCAACTCGATTCTGTGACTGTAAGTTGTATTTAAGTACAAGAAAAATGAAAATGGGGGGGTTATTTTCCTTTTTTACAGGTTTAGATCAGGGCACAGTTACTTCCCCTGTTGCTTGTCTCTTTAATCAAAATGTCAGTTTAAAAAAATTTTAATGTACTCTTCTGAAGAACATATTCTTCTATCCAAGTATGCAGTAACCATCTTGGCTGAAGATGCTTAAGATCCTACTCAGAAATTTCCTCTTGCAACTTGAAGATACGCCTTGAGTTGTATGTTGTGGGAAAGGCAAGCACTGTAAAGAAAATCCACAAGTATATTTAAGGGCCTTCATGTTATTCAGTCCCGGACTTGAATCCTACTCTTATTCCCAGTTAATGAGACAAGAATAGCTCTCTGCAGTTATATTTAAAATTCCCTTTAAGAAACATTCAAAGCAGTCTTTATCCATAGCCAAAACAAACAGCTAATGTAGTTATCAACTATTAATGGCATTACAGTCCAAACAAGACCTAGATTTTACCAAAAGGTCTGGGCTTTTCTGTACTGTTCTGCTCCTAGTAGTAAGTCGTAAAAGAAGATCCATTTGTTCGCTTGCAGGCTGTAGTGTTTAAAGACGTTATCCAGTATTATGCACTCCAGAAAGCGACAGTTCCTATCGCATTGCTGTCATGCAAAAAGTACATACGGCCCTACGCTGCGGATGTTTGTGACTGCCTTTAATGCAAAACCTCCTGGAGCAGTCGGGGAGGACGCTCCACTTTTCCGTGACTGACTTGGCACAAATAATTCTTCTAACAACATAAACACTTTGGTTGCAAAACCAGCTTTCCTGAGGACTATGGACTTCAAGTTGGTGGTTGAGGGATCAAATAATCATCTCGGGAAGTTCTACTACTTTCTGCCTCTACTTCTTATGTAGGAACCTAAGAGTTAACTACAATATGTAACACAACCTGTTGAAAAGGGATGAGTGCAAGGAAGAGATTTTGACTGCTGTCTCTTGTTGACAGTCATTTTGATATCACTGAAGGCTTTTTGATTTTCTGCTGTTATTTTTGAACCTCTGTATGTTTGGGCAGGCCACAGTATTCATAAACAGAGCCAAGAAGATCAAGTATGCAGATGAATACGTGTAGGATCTATGGGCCAGTTGGTGGATTGAATAATTTCATAGTAAGCAAGAGCAATTTTTTGGTAAGGCTTCTGTATCTATATACTTACTGCTTTTTAGAAGGTGGGGGCTTTTCTGTGCAGAAGGGAGCATCTCTATAGAGGACTTTTAAAACACCTTATTCCAATTATTTAACTTGTCCATTCTTGATGTCGCTGTCCTCAGTGATTAAACATTCATCCTTCCATCAGACATTTTCTTTAGTTTTGTTGGTTAAAGAGATAAAAAGGTTCATAACTGGTAACTCCAGTGCTTTGGTGTTAACTAGACTGGGAACTGAAATGCTGAGGTCCTATTCCAGAGCAGCGTGTGAGTATATGTTCTAGTCTTATGTACTCTTTTAAGTACACAAGGGCTTAAAAACATAATTAAAAGCTCTGTGAATGTGAGCTTTGAGCAAAGAGCTTCCCCAAACCTGCTAGAAACTTCCAGCCTTTGCTTTTTGTGTTATTTGGAATGGATGTCCCCTCACGAAATGGAGGTATGTCTAGGTACAACTTAAAAAAAAAAATCTGTTCAACACTTTTTGCAGTGTATCTGTATCCTGCTGAATAGTTTCTGGAAATCTGGAGCAGGCATAATACTTGGCCATGTTTTCTCTTTTTCAAGAAGTATTTTTCTTTCCATGGCCACATTTTGTAGAAGTAAACACTTTTAAACATTTCACAGTGTGGATTTTAAACAGATGGTTGTTGTAGGGATTGTCTGGGCTTTTGTATCACTCATCATAGCCTGGGTCAGAGGCTGCAGACTTTTTTCCATGTTTCTCATCTACTGAAATCAGCTTAATTCCTTGTGGAGGGATATGGATATGGAAGCTCCCAAAAAAGTAGTGCTTGGGCATGAGTTTCTACAAATACGCTTGATAGGTTTAGTTGGTGGATAGATGTAAAGGATGTACATGTGTATTTAATTTGGATTTTTACAGCAGTGATGAAGCAGCACAAAAAAGATGCCACTGGTTGTAGTAGCTTTGAGGAAGGTTTATCATACGAGTAAATAAGGAGTTCTCATGTCCCAGGGAGCTGCACTTTTACCGCTTTAAACTTCAGCCCTGGCAGTGAGCTCTGTCTCTCTGCTTGGTCAAATTCATGTAGATGTTTCCCTCCTAAATACGGGGCTTTAGGTCATTAGTAGTAGTTGGCAGACTCTTGATGGGGGAGGCCGTAGTAAAAATACTCCTTCCCCTCCCATTAGTATTGGCATAAAAGTTCATATTGAAAAGTTTATTTAAAGTTTGGAGAGAGGAACAGCTAAAGAAAAGGTCTTGTGTATTTTTTTTTCTTCTTCTCGACTATTAATACAAAATGTACTTTGTCTTTCCCTTTTTTGAGACACCTTCCAGCCTGTCTGCCTAGTACACTGCTTTTCATTTTTCTTGCTGGTAGTTTAAAATGGTTTTGGTACATAGCTGTGGTGGTATACTTGTGAACACCATAAAATTCAGATCTGCTTCCAACCGCTCTGTGTCAGTGTTGTCTACATTGAACTCTTGATTTCTTTTATTCGTCTTGATCCACCTCTGTTTAATCAACTCGTGCCAGCAGTAGATTACCTGGAGAATGATACCTGTGTAGCTACCGCCGCTCCCTTTGAACCTCAGGTTCCTGCAAACTCCATTGCAAACTGATGCTGTACCAGCCTGGTACGTGTCAAGGAGGGCTTTGCATTTCTGTAAGCGTCCCTAGATGTATACGGCAGTAGTCTTTCCATCTGCACTTAAATCCTTCCCTTCCTTAAACTCAGCAAGCGGCTTTTCCGATGTTGAAATAAGACCTTTTGGGACGAAGATTAACTTTTTGTTCTAATATTTATCGTACGTGCCGGAAGGTACAAATCTAGCATAGAGAACGTGGTTTTTTTGCTGTGGGTGAAGAGCCTGAGATCACTATTCGTTCTGCTCTTTGTAAAATGTAAATTACTGTCAGGATAACAACAAGCTGTCATACAGGGTTTGGTATTTTACTATGTACATTGCAAACCACTGTAGCATTAACTTTGCTTCTTATCTAGGGCTGCATAACATCTCAGGTTGTTTTTTCACATCTGCTACAAACCAAAATTTTTATCTTCTGCCTTCATGCTTGTTTGAGTAGCCAGCGAACGTTAGCAGCAGGGTTTTCAGCAAAATGCTTGGCCAAATTCTGCGGTTTATGGCCACTGCAATAAGGCAAATCTTTAATACAAGCCTTTTCCAGCACAGCTGAAACGCAGCTTCTGTGCAGAGCCCCTGTCTGCTGTGACAGAAAACGTGGCTGAATTTTTTTCCAGGCATTTTGCTGCTCCCGAGCTGTCATGCTGGCTTGTTGGGGGGGGTTGGTGGCTGGCTCTGATCTGGCTGGAGGACCGGAGCAGCCCCCAGTAGAGGATTAGGAGGTGTGTGAATTAACGCACATTTATATGCTTTGTTCTGAGAGGCATTTGCGACCAGGCGTACAGGTTTTTACGTATTAAGTGTATTTTTAGCAAACTTCTTAAGGTGCTTTTTGCATGACTTCTGCAAATTAGAATGCAATTAGCTTGTTCCTACTGTTGCCTTATTAATTACCGTGATGGGCTTAAACTGATTTGGGAAAGGATGTATCGCAGAGGATTGTGCCCTTTCTGGCTTTTTTTAAACTGTTCATCAAGTCTCCATCGCATTTGATCATTAATCTTTCAGAAAAATAGTGATGGCTTAGTGCCAGGTTCCTACCTCTGGAGAGTAAAGATGACAACAACCACTTTCTGCTCTGAATGACCCTCTGCATTAGGAGCCGTTCAATTCAGCGTTAAGTAAATATTCATGAAAATGCCCCCTTCTTAAAACAGCGTCATTTGGAAATAGTCTTTTCCCTTACAAATACTGTAGTTGATTTTGTTTGCAGATTGTTTCTATTAGAAACATGAATCAGAAAATACAGAATGAATACTATTTGGAAACAAGAGGTGATGAAACAGCCGTATCTTGTTTAAACCACTTGCAATAGCAGAAGTGAGTTTTTGACCATTTTAAATACCTTTTTTGTATTACTAGGTAGATTTGTGTATTCACATGTCTGGGATAGATGCTGTTTTAAAATACCGATGATGATGATTAAAGAATGGCGTCGTTTAGAAAAGCATTTGTTATGGAATAATTATGAACTATGAGTTCATTTATATGCTTTGCGTTTCATTTCATACAAAAATAAATAGAAAAGAAAGAAAAATCTATTTACCTGAAATTGCACCTGTGAATTATATTGAAAGAAAAGTGTGTAATAAAACAATGTAGAAGTTGCTGAAGGCCTGGCATGTGAAAGTATGTGGGAATGGTAATCTACATTGCATGAATAATTTTTTTGAATTATTAGAGTGACGAATATTCTCTTGCAGGGAACAATAGAGCCACTCTTATTGTAGCTATGACAATTGTATTTTTAGTATCAACTAATTTTCAAATATGTCAAACTAAGCTTTTTATTTATTTGTTTTAAAGATGGATGGAATATTTCCTGATGAAAAGGTTTGTAGCTTACAAACTATGAAGCGTGGTTTAGTCTGATGCGAATACACTCATAAATACACAGTTGGGTCACAACGTGCTTGTTCCTACAGCCAGCACTGTTTATGGGCAGCTGGAGGTGCTTTTCTCTCATGCTATGCCCTTTGTATTTGAAGTCTCATTTTAACTAATTATCCGTAAATAATAATAATACCTATTTTGTTTACATTCAAGCATGATTGAGTTATTATCCAGACCATTCTATGGAGATATTTAATTT
Source organism: Gymnogyps californianus (assembly GCF_018139145.2). Lineage (NCBI taxonomy): Eukaryota > Metazoa > Chordata > Aves > Accipitriformes > Cathartidae > Gymnogyps > Gymnogyps californianus. The sequence continues at coordinate 41,090,497 of NC_059476.1, read as the reverse complement.
TAAGATGCTTAGATGTGGCAGAGATGAAACTGCGTTATTGATGTCCTGGCCAGCGTGTTTTTCCTTTTAATGGATGTATTTCATATGGTTGTTAAAAGGGTTTAAATGACTTGGTGGGCATCTGAGCTTTAATTTCTCTGATATTTCTATGTTGAAGGGCAGAGGCTATGAATCAGTTGGTTCCGATGTGCTCTTAGACTCTAATAATACTATTAAGCTCATAAATTCACTTAGTTTTATAGAATCATGGAATGGTTTGGGTTGGAAGGAACCTTAAAGATCATCTAGTTCCAACCCCCCTGCCATGGGCAGGGACACCTTCCACTAGACCAGGCTGCTCCAAGCCCTATCCAACCTGGCCTTCAACACTTCCAGGGAGGGGGCATCCACAGCCTCTCTGGGCAACCTGTGCCAGTGCCTCACCACCCTCACAGTGAAGAACTTCTTCCCTACAGCTAATCGAAATCTACCCTCTTTCAGTTTAAAGCCATTACCCCTTGTCCTATCACTACCTGCCCTCGTAAAAAGTCCCTCTCCGGCTTCTTGTAGGCCCCCTTTAGGTACTGGAAGGCTGCTATGAGGTCTCCCCGGAGCCTTCTCTTCTCCAGGCTGAACAACCCCAACTCTCTCAGCCTGTCTGCCTAGGAGAGGTGCTCCAGCCCTCTGATCATCTTCGTGGCCCTCCTCTGGACTCGCTCCAACAGCTCCATGTTGGGGGCCCCAGAGCTGCACATAGGACTCCAGGTGGGGTCTCTTGAGAGTGGAGTAGAGGGGGAGAATCCCCTCCCTCGACCTGCTGGTCACGCTTCTTGTGATGCAGCCCAGGATACGGTTGGCTTTGTGGGCTGCAAGTGCACATTGCCGGCTCATGTTGAGCTTCTCGTCAGCCAACACCCCCAAGTCCTCCTCAGGGCTGCTCTCAATAAATTTGTTCATGTTTTGCTGGTTCTCCACAAAATAGACTTCTAATGGACTTTCCTAGCCCCTATGCTGCTCCTTCGCTGTCATTTAGACCAAGTTTCCCGAATTCTTTTCGAATCCTTCCCTGTGCTCGATTCTGACAAGAAAAGCATTGTTTTTTGCTGAGGGCCTCTAAGTTAACAGGGGAGGTCTGACTTGAATCACGTCCGAATTCCCTCCAGTCTGTTGCGGGTATTCTTACAAACACTCCACTTGAAAGGCTGACTTTATTTTATCAAGGAGAAAGCCTCATTTTGAGCGTTGGAATGAAATAAATGGCTGAAATTGTAATGCTAGTTGATATGACTAATGCAAAAGCTTTTATTACGCTTTCTTCTTTGGCAGGCAGTTTGAGTAATGCTAATAATTAGTGCCTTTGTTAGGAGGATTTGGGGGACCTGTGGGGGTGGCTAAGACCAAAAGAGTGGTAGTGAGTCAAGGCATAGCGTAAAAAGCATAGCCTCACTCTAGCACAGGAGGAGGGAATAAGAAAATCGGGTTATCTGTCATCTGGTCAACCTTACAAATTACCAGTTTCTTGCATTACTGAAAGCAAAAAGTAACACAGATGTAGGTGTTTCTGGTGATTTTTATTTGCATGCACAAGGAATTGGAGTCACAGTATGTGAAGTCAAATTAAATTTCTGAAGAGCACAATGGTTTTGTAGCAGTCTGAGTCCGTGTCGTCTTGCAGACCGTACTTGAAAAGTTTGGTCTGCTTCCCATCCTGCGCTTCAGCTGCGTCAGTACTGGTGGACTCTGATGTAAAGTAGCATGTTTTGTTGAAATAACCTCAAAACTATCAAAAGCATAAAAAGCATCTTAAACATTGATGAATCGAATCTGTGCTGCATATAACCTTGAGGTATACTTTAAAAGGACTATAGCACAGGCATAGTATCTCCAAGGCTGTCTGGCTGGTTTTGGACTTCTGAAGTCCCAGTTTGGCTCTTTTTCAAGAAGACATGATTTGTTAATGTATCTTTCTTTGAAAATCTTGTTTCATATTCATATTTCGAAAAGATAAAACTCTTTTGAATGCATAAGCTCTGCAGGTAGCTGTCATCTGCCTGGGCTATGTTCACATTAGGAAATAGTTCAGCCCACAGAAGTGAAGCTGCAGAGTGAGAAATGAAGGGCTGAGGACCTGGTGTCCACCCTGTAGGTGTTTTAGGGGCTTTAGTTTTGGTCTAGATACAGATTTAGCATTCTCAGTTGTTCATTTGCACAAGTTGCTTTAGGAGTTTTTTGCAACATGTCATAACATGGTGGTTACGCTGCATTAGCAGATGGATGAAGTTGAACTTGACAGTCTGAAGGGAAGATTGGAGGGTTCACCTGAGCGTGACTCACCGTGTAGCAAGCACTTTAGTTGTAGAAATTGAAAGAATCTCAGGAAAATCAGGAAAAACACATCAGTGGTTTTCTTGCACATTTTCTGTCATAACATGATGCTGGCAGAGACACTTCTAGAGATAGCAGGTTGTATTACATTCCCATTTGGGTAGTCTCCCAGAGAATGCATGAACTTTGAGTTCTGAAATCTGTATCTTCAGAAACAACTCCTTCCTTACTCAACTTTGCAAAGTGGCTACTAAGACCTCCAGACTTCCAACCTGATTGCATGCCAAACCAAAACTGCACGTATAATTCTATGCATATTAATATAGCTTTGGAATTTTCCATTTAGTCATCAAAGAAATGAATTAATGGTGGTGTTATTCCTGTAACAGTGGTGCCTCCTCTAGTGAATATAACAGCCTTTGGTATTTGATTAATACTCAAAGAATCAGTGCAGTATCGTGCTTTTGTGTGCTCCAGTTTGTATAATTTAATAGAAAATATAATAAACTAAGTCATAAATCCTTTAACTTCTTGTTTTTATTTCCTTTCGGTTTTGTATATGGAAGATATTTTGAGTAGCTCTGTTATTCTTTGGTGTTATTATAGATGTGAAACTTGTAGCTAAAAGAGGATCTTGCAATCACATGAAATCTATTTTTATTTCAATACTTGATGTATCTAAAACTTATTTACAAAAAATAATTACAAGTTAACATTTCTGTAATTTTTTTTACTTCTCTGCAGATGGGCTTTATCAGATTTTTAGGGAAAATATTGAAATTTTTTTCCAAGGAAATACTCATTGAGATACCGTGCGGTCGTGCTGAAGTTCACATGCTATTAATGAGCTCGGCTGATGGACACGTGGATAAATCTTGTCTTTTTTTGCCTCAGGTCCAAGGAGCTAATAAAGGAGGCGATCCTTGACAATGACTTCATGAAGAATCTGGAACTGTCTCAGATCCAAGAGATTGTGGATTGTATGTATCCCGTGGAGTATGGCAAAGACAGCTGCATCATCAAGGAAGGAGATGTGGGTTCCCTGGTGTATGTCATGGAAGGTACGGTTTAAAAAGCTAGTATTTATTTCCTTTTTTCAACACATACAGAGACGAAAACTTTATTTCATGGGAAAAATCGTTTCAAAGAAAGAGGCTAAAGACGTTGTCTAAATATGGTTGTTGAAAAATTGTGTGGACTACTTTTGCCTGGAAAATTTCCGACTAGATTTGTGTGCCTCCCTATATAAAGAAAGAGGGTGAAGGCTGTTAACCTTGCACTGAGATCCGTTGGAATAAACCTCCACTAAATATAGTTCTTTGGCTTTGAGGCAATACCAATGGTTTGCTATATAAATTAGGGACTTAACAGAAAGAATGGTGTTATGGAAATGGGAAATGACTGTAAAACAAGGAGAATATGGTCATCGATCGCTACCTTATAGGGCATTGTGAGGACAAGCTTATAAATGTTGGTAAAGCACATGGGGCTCTCTGCAGAAGCAATGCATCATATAATAGAAAATGGTATTTTTCTGTCCTGTGCACAAAATAAGTGTAGCATCTGCAGTTTAGCACATCTGATTTGTCACAGTATGTGTTGTGGCAGGGTTTTGTTTTCTTGGTGGAACACGAGAGCAGTGGATGAGTGGAGAGCATGGAGCCGTCAGGTTTCTGAAAATCTTTTAACGGGATCAGTGCTGCCAGTGCTCCGCTTCTCCAAAATGTCAGCTCTTTGCATTTTGTATCTTATTCTTTCCAAGTTCTTTAACTCTTCACATGTCAAATTGGGCGTATTTTATATATGTGTTTTCTTTTTAAAGGAAGTGTATGTTCATCTGTAGGAGTTACTAAGGTTGATCAAACCTTGTGTCCATCTACTACAGCATCCCTCTTCTGAGAGTGACTGATAATACGTTCTGAGGCGAATGTCACTGTTATAATTCAGCTAACACAACAAGTGAATTCTCAGTTTGATTTGGTACAATGCAAATGGATAGATGCTTATAAAATTCTTCTTGCTCCTTACCGGAGCCATCTGGTAGACTTGCAAGCATTTTGGCCAGATAACACCGAAGGGGAATGGAGGTTTCTCACTTGCCCGTATCTTTTGAGCAAATATGGGAACACTACAGGTTATGTATGACTTGTGTGTTTATATGTACGTGTACATGCGCAAATTCATTTCTTAAATTGTTCTTTAAGCCATCCTTTAAACATCATTTCCTGCCAAACTCTTTATCGTGGTTTAGGCCCAGCCGGCAACAAAGCACCACGCGTCCGCTCACTCACTCTTCCCCCCCAGTGGGACGGGGAGGAGAAAATACAACGAAAGTCTCGTGAGCCGAGACAAGGACAGGGAGGGATCAGTCACCAATTACGGTCACAGGCAAAAACCAGACTCGACTTGGGGAAAAAAAAATCAATTTAATTTGTTACCAATCAAATCAGAGTAGGATGATGAGAAATAGAACCATATCTTAAAAACACACCTTCCCCCCACCCCTCCCTTCTTCCCGGCCTCAGCTTTGCTCCCGATTCCTCTATCTTCTCCCTCTCAGCAGCGCAGGGGGATGGGGAATGGGAGTTGCGGTCAGTTCATCACACGTTGTCTCTGCTGCTCCTTCCTCCTCGGGGGGAGGGCTCCTCACACTCTTCCCCTGCTCCAGTGTGGGGTCCCTCTCACGGGCATTGGCCCTTCATGAGCTTCTCCAACACAAGTCCTTCTCACGGGCTGCAGTCCTCCACGAACTGCTCCAGCGTGGGCTTTCCCACGGAGTCACGGCCTTCTCCAGGCCCAGCCACCTGCTCCGGCGTGGGGTCGTCCACGGGCTGCAGGGGAATCTCTGCTCCGGCACACCTCCTCCCTCTCCTTCTTCACCGACCTCGGGGTCTGCATGGTTGTTTCTCTCACATCCCGCTCCTCTCTTCACTGCAGCTCTTCTTCCCTTTTAGCAGTCTTTCCCCTTCTTAAATATGCTGTCACAGAAGCGCTACCGCTGTCGCTGATGGGCTCGGCCTTGGCCGGCGGTGGGTCCGAGTTGGAGCCAGGGAAGCTTCTAGCAGCTTCTGACAGGAGCCACCCCTGTAGCCCCTTCCCCACTACCAAACCCCCGCCACACAAACCCAACGCACTCTTAATGCTGTATAGTTGCAAATGCTCTTCACTAGTTTCCCAAACCAGCTGTAACGTTCTGTCCTTTTAAGGTTACGTCCTTTCTCAAGGCACAGGTTTAGTTCCTTCAGCTTTTAATATTTTTAAATTTTGCACATTCAAATGGTATTTTGCGTTATGAAGTAGGTAGTGGGGGATGCCAAAGCAAATTATATGTTTCCAGCCCCAGCATTACATGGAAAGATTTAGGTTTTTCAGCCCTCCATTTGAATACAGAGACTACTTTGATGAGGTGCAGGATCTGTTCTATTGATAATAAAAAACTGCTTTAAAATAATATTTGAATAGTATTTCTTTTCATAGTAAAAAAGTGGAGGTTTTTCACTGCACAGCTCTGTGCTTGCTTCCCAAAACAACACCACAACAGAGGCATGCTCACAGTATTTTTGCTGCATGGCTGGTTTTGGATGTTGCATTCAATGTTGTCCCTTGAAAAAAACCATAACAACAGGACACCGTCAAAATCAGCGTGTGCTTATCTCCTGCTCAGCCTCTTCGCATCCTTTGGAGAGGATTTTGGGGGCATACATGGGCAGAACTGTTTCCACCACGGTTTGGAGTATTGAACACGGCTTGGTACTCGACCTTTTATTTGACACATCTGATGATGATGTACTATAACTGTCACTTCCTTGAATTTACCAGATGTTTCTAATTGTTGGTCCAAACTCTATCCCTGAATTCTTGATTCTTGTCTTCTCAAACAATGTGTGTCAAAGACAACTTTTGTGTCTTTTGGGCACTTTAGCTTATCTTTGCTCTTCTGGCAGCCCTCTATGTATGAGGGCATGACTTGGCTCTCCCCCAGTCTTCGGTTGGTCTTGTAACTTAATTTAAGATTATTTAGATAGCTCTGTAAATATGCATAATGCTTTACAAACAAAATTATGAAGAGTTTATAGTCTGTGTTTAGATATAATGCAATGAGTGATGATGAAGTAATGGAAATGGAAGAAGACATTATCAAATAGGTTGGATTATGGTTATGAGAACAGGCTCACTAGCTCATTTTGGCTTAGCATTCTGTGTCCTCTCAGTTATTAACACTCCCCACCGCCCCCAACTATATTCTTTACAAAACTCTACTGGAGAAGCTCATCTTTATGAGTATTACTGAGAGGTATTTTCGTTTCTCAAAAATCAAATAAACACTGCAAGTATTTCTTCCATTAATTCCTCTTTCTTTCCTTACTTGGACTTATAGCCGTGATTAATATGAATAAAAATTACTCATGTAGAGCATTTGATAACCAATACTCTTAATGCTCGTTTATAATTTATGATTCAGCGTTTAGATAGAGCCTCTTACCAGAAGTCTGAGTTATATATTGGTGATGTTTCCTTAGACTAATTTTAAATAATAATTCAAGTAAGATGGATTTGAAAACATCCATCATTTTCACTGTTACTTTCTGCGTTCTCGTTTATCACGGTGCAGCAGTAGTAGTGTCTGTTTTAATTTTCCCCTCTGGACACAAGGACTCTACTAGTCCTGGTGAGCCCTTTATAATTATGATCCTTGAGTGTATGGTTCTTTACCATGGATGTTAAAATTTATATGTATGTGACACTTGCTGAGCTCAGTGAATCTTAAAAGGCTGGATAATGATGAGTGTTGACCTCCAGACTCTTTCTTCTTCTCTATGGCTTAATGATGCTTTCTGAAGGTAATTCCAGGTTTGCTACATTCCTTGGGTGGGAATGGCTGTAGCATTGTACCTCAGCAAAGAGTCAGGAAAAGGCTTGACTCCACTTTTCCGTGTTCTCTTTGGTTCTAGTGGAAAGGTAATTTCATGCTGTCCAATACTGGGTTTACATGTGCAGTCATTTTTATTCGTGCATTTGCCCAACCCTACCCACTCTGGTAGGCCTGACTCTTTCCCCTCCAGCCATGTGCTCCCATGCATGCGATGACTGAATAAAAACTTTGTATTCTTCGTCCTATTATTCCATGTCTTACATCCCTGTATTTTTTTTTGTTATCAGGAGTGAGAGCAGCACTGGTACAAACAGGTTGGACTCTAGAGATGAGAAGTTGGTTAATACAGTGAAGCTTGAGAAAAGACTGAGGTTATTGAAAACACAAGAGGAAAATCTTTCATACATTCTATTATTCAACCTGTTATGTGTCAAACTGCAAAGCTGGGCAGGGAGAAGTGAAACACAGTACAGGAAAATAGGCGGATACTATAAATTGTGATTTAGATGGGGAGAGGAGGAAGCTGAGGGAAATGTTCTTGGAGCAGAAATGGTGAGGTGCTATCAGAGGGAAATCAGAATGAGGTACTGAGTTCAAAAGGAAGATGTTCTCTCTATCTGCAGCATGCTGGATAGAGGCAAGTGTGGAGTTTGAGAGGTAGGAGTGTGCCTCTGGCATGTGCCATGCTTCAGCTGGATTGGATTTTGTTCATCGGTCCCAACAGGAGGGAAATGCCCATCAGACTGAGGAGCTCTCAATCTAAACACCCTCTGGCCTGAACATGCACTGATCTGGGAGCTCGCTTTTAAGGGTGTTTGCATGGAATAGCTCTTAAATTGTGCAAGGCTAAGGGAGATGTGTGGTTCGTCTCATCCTCTAAACCCAGTAACTGCTAATATGCTCAATCACTTCTAAAAGAGGAGGCTGCCCCAGTCCTGGTAGACTTCCCTCTTCCGGGTGTGCATCTGGACTTTTTGGACTGGCTCTGCATTTCTTGAATCTGAAAAGTTTTATGTGAAGAGTTTGGGGGTTGGTTTGTTGGTTGGTTTTTTTTTGGTATGGTTTGTGTTTTTTGTTTGTTTGTTTGTTTTAAAAAAAAAAGTCATTGAAATACAGGTAGGATTTAACTGGAAACTTGCCTGCTTTTCTGGTGTGCTCCTGCGTGGGCTTTCATAAGATATAGCCCTGAGGAGCTACAGAATGAGAGTTATGCTTGTTGGAGAGCCCTTGTGGGTCCCTTTCTCCAGGACAGCCTTGCTGCACGGAGGCAGACGGGGTCCTAGGCATGAAAGCCCAAGGATTGCTGTTTCTACCAGGTCTGAAGCCTTGGAAATACTGGTTTGGGCTGAACTTGGGCTCTTGTTCCTCTTTGGGTTGGTAGTGAGAAAACAAAGCTGTAAGTCAGGAGCGGAAACTGAAATTTGTCAGCAAGCAGAATCCCAAATTTAGGGCTGCTTTGCTTTTAATAAGTTTAATAAGCTTTTTTTTGTTCTGGGCTGACTCTAGCCATAGTCTGTGTCTTGCTGGCCAGATTTCCACCTGTAGGAAAATAAGGGCCCTCAATTCACCTGCTTCCGACTTCCAGGACTACGGCTGGCCCCACCATATCCCGGTCTTTAAAACACTTTATTTCTCTAGCTTCATCCTGCTTGTACTGTTACTTAGTTTAGTCCTGTGGGGTAACTGGGTCTGATGGATTTGTGGCACAGGCCACCTTAGAAATGCCTTATGTATTAAATGTAGATAGTCAAGGATACGTTTGTTCAGTTAATAAAATTCATTAGGTTGATGCCAACGTATTTCTTCCAGAGAGGAGGGAAACCCTAATAGGAGGTACCCACAGTGAGGCACAACAACCTGAAGGGCTCCATAACAGGCACTATTAGATAGGTGCCAGGGTGGGAGAGAAGGTAGCGTCGCAATTGGAGCCCAATGAAAAGAGATCTCCTTTTGGCTTTATACCTTACCTGCCCTCAGGCAGGGTTTTTGCTGTTTACAGACTGTTCTTTGCATTTTAAATATTTGTCTGTTCCTTAGCAGCGGTGCTGTCATCAGGTATCTGTGTGATCATTAAATAGTAACACAAACTAGGTCCTATGGCTGTGAAAGTCTTCTCAGGACAGAGACCTTGATTAGGATGTGGAGAGCCATTGGATTTGGGCAGTGGTAGTACCCGTGTTTCCTGAGCAGCGTTTTGTACAAGTTGAGCGTTTCTCTTCCCTTCCAAAGTTTTCCCTTAAGCCCTACGGGAAGGAAGCTGGTTATAATGGACTCTTGAGGCAAATGGCACGTGTCCATTTGTCTTGGGTGGCTCTCATGAACTACAGAAGAAGGATTTATATGAAGTAGCAAGGTAGGAACTGGTATTTCATCAGGTTCTGAAATGGTTTGGGGCAGGGAACACCCCTTAATTCCCCTATGTTCATTAAGTAGCAAGAAAAGCCCACAACTTTTGCATATCAACTGAATTGGGTAAAGAGATGCCCTTAATATCTAGCAACACCAAAAAATTTCCCTTATAGCTGTGCTTTGAAGGTGGAAATTAACTTATTTCTGATATAAGCAAGTATTCTTTAGGGGCTGAAATTGCTGGAAGCATTAAACATACATGCTCTGACCACCTACAGCAACAGTATTCCTCCAGGCTGATGAGACTGGTAGTGAAAAGGGGAACAAGTGATGCTGTGGCTTATACATCTGAACTAGTCTATACTGGCACTCTCAACTCTGCGAGTAAAATAATTTTGAGAATAAAATAAACTTATCAGAAATATTACCTTTCTTATGAGAGAGTATATTGCTCTAAAAGTGGTTCAACAGATTGTTTGTCTTAAAATTGAAGTTTCTTTTAGAGCCAAGAAAGGTTCTTGCTGGTTAATCATATTCTGCCTCTAAAATTAGTCCACCACCTCCAGTTTTCTTTAAGGAAAAACCCCAAACATTCTCCAAGTTCTAGTTTTGCAGGTTTGCATTCGTTAACTTCTTTGTCGTTATGCGTTCTTGGGGCATAATGTTTCTAAAATTTTCTGAAAGCACTTAAAAATGTGAAAACCTGGGAAGATCTCTTTCAGACAGATACATCTAGATCTGTACCTTGTTGACAGGTTTGAGTTATGTGTGGGTGTTACCTCACCCTAATGAGGATAAATGTGATATCCCACATCTGAAACCAAATGTTTCCTCTTGTGCTCCCTCTCTGTCTGAACCTGTCAACTGCAGTACGTCAAATTTGATGGTTACATTATGAAAGGAAAATATATCAGTGGAGCTGTAGATAAATCAGGTGACAAAGTTCAAGTTTTAGGCTCTCATGTGAATAACAGTCATGCCATTATAAACAGATGTTCTAATTTTTTTAGAGGCTATATTAATAGGTGTAAAGAGTCCTCCTCTTATGTTTCTTGCTATTTCCATAAAGTACGGAAGAATAATACAGTGAGCTGGGGGAAAAAGAAAGGTTAAAATACTTGGATTAACTATTTTGTCACTCATGATTTTGTATTGGCGGTGAGTGCTGTAACATCCTCCCTGACTGTTTGTCCTTCTGCAAATTAATATTGAGGTTGCGCCTCTGCACCACAGCTTGAGAACCTGAGTAAAGAAAAATAGCTCCACCAATACCCTGTGGGCTCCTACTTCTGTAGGCATGCAAAGGGAAGAAGCAGCTTTTTAAGAACCCATGTTGAGAAACAGCCTCTACTTCCCCCAGCCCTTGTTTTAGTAGTTTTCCTCTCTTCTTAAATTTCGTTTTATTTTTGTCTTCAGTCATGGAGATTTCCCTTTTATTTTTAAAGGAGACTTTGTTTCTTGCTTCATTCTTGGTAGCTTCTCCAAAGCAATGAAGTGTCTAACTGTGACTTCCCATGGGAACATGTTTTTTTGGGAGTCAGAGATGTTTTGGGAAAGAACGTATTCCTAGAAACTGCAGGATTTGCCAGGCCATCAAGCTTGGTGTTGATAAGGGAAGAGAAACAAAGTCTCTGTAGCCATTTGAACTACAGAGAGAAATGCAAGAGGCCGTAGAAGACTTCCCATCAGAGACAGCAGAGCTATCTGGTCTCAGATGGGTGAAATCCTCAGAGCATCTCCTCAGTCTCTGGGGATTTTTGCTGTTGAATCAAAACCAAAGCAGGCATATAGATACTGTCGGTGTTCCTCAAGACATCACCTTGCTGCCTCCTGCGAGTTATCACAGCCTTTGCCCAAGTTTTGTGACGCTGTAAGAATTTATTATCAATCTGTTGGCCAATGCACTTATACTTGTCCTCACTTCTGAAGGTGTGCTGGAGTGCGTCACCCTTTTCTCTCCTGTTTGCTTTTTCCTAGCTGTGCAGTTACGTGGTTTTTTTCCCCTAACTGGACAATGATCACTGCAGACTCTCGGATGCTATGTGCAGTCATCCACAAATGCTGCATTCAGTCTGTCTTTGTGTCACTCTCCCTCTGACCCCTCTTTTGTCTCTTTATGGGCTACTCTCATAAGGATCTGATTTAATAGGACGTAATTGCTCTTCTAGCCCTGGGGTCTTCTGAGTCAATTCCTTCTCTTCTCAGAGAAAGGATTTGGTAGGACTGATTCTTCTAAATGAAAGAGAAATGGAGAACAGAGACCCTTTTTGGGTTTAAGTAGGCTAAATGACTTTGTTCCCAAGTGCAAGTTCAGAATAGCGAAATGGGGGCAATGGTACTGTCACCTTGGTGGAGAGAGTGCATCATGTCTCGACCTGCACCACATTTATTTTTATATTGCTGTACACTGTACTTGCAAGAGGTCCCTTACTTTATTATGGTCTGCTACTATTGTCATTGCAAAGTCCAAACACATGAGCTTCTCCTTGTTGGTATTCACCAATACTGATGGTGATCATCATTCATCTCAAAGAAAACTATATTAAGGGGTTTGTTGTTTGGTTCCCCCCCCCAGCTTTGGTGAAAGGATGCTGGCTGGAACAAACTTTATAATATCTTTAGTCTGTTTTTAATTTGTTTAGTCTCAGGGGCTGAGAGTGAATATGCAGTTTCCGGTTCAGTCAGTTAAATCCAGAGACGTTGGCTCTGCGTCTGCCGTGGCGTTTCGGATCAGTCTCGTGCTCTGAGATCGTACCCAGAGAGACGGAGCTGAGCCCGTGCAGGCAGGGATTTGCCTGGCTGCATAGTGCGTTTTGTCACGTATGCCCAAATAGTATCCTCGCTAGACTTCCTCCAGATTGGTGGTCCTTCAGACCACCATGAAGTTCCTGCCTTTTTGGTGTAGGACCAGACAGTTTTGAGTGCTCTTTCCAAATATATTCCTGATAATGTAGCTAGGTCCTCTGATATGTGTTCCCACCTTTCTGCATCTCCCAAGGACACCCGGGAAGGTAATAATAGCTGCATCCATTGCCATCGGGGCTTTTCTAACACAATTGAGGCAGTTCTGCTTCTAAGACTTATTCTGCCTTTCAGTACGAGTGTTTTGGGCCCTACCTGAGCCTCCAAACCTCTTCTCGAGGGGTTTGGATCTGCCTTACCAAGCAAACGTCAAAAAAATAGCATCTCATTGCACAGGTGTTAGATGGCTCTTGAGATTGGAGAGCATTTACTCAGTGTCTGTAAGGAGCACTGTGTAGGAAGGAATCAATTAGACATTTATGGCAAAGTGGGATTTTCTGCACAGCATGCCAACAAATCACTAGCCTCTGAAGAACCTGCCTTTCACAGGACTTTCCATTAGTTTTGTGAAAATGTACTGTGGCAGCAGTTTCTTCTGTGCACTCCTCTGTTTAATGTTTTCTGCTGTTTTTTGCTTTTTTTTTTCCTTCTTCATCCTGGTAGTGTAGAGTTGGGCAAGAATCAGATCAGGGTTTTTCCTGTGGTCAGAGATACTGCTCCTCACTGGAATCCTGCAGCCTTCATGGGTTTCCCATCTGAGTCTTTGTTTTCCCATGGAGGTAAGTGGTTTAGTGGTCATGACTCTGCGAAATTTTCAATATTGCTCATCAATAATCCCTCCCCACATCTCCCATGTCTAGTGCTGAGACCATTACATATCAGGGCAAGACCATTTTCTAAGGCTCTCTGGGCTTAAGAGATTCTCTAGGATTGATGTCTTCATTCCAAAGATTACCCTACTGCAGAGCAGACTTTATGAGGACATGCTGGAGAAGGCAAGGGCAGAAATACCAGGTGTAATTCCAGGTGTGCAAGACATCTCAGTAGCTGCCTGTTGGAAACTGGCCTCTTATGGAGCCAGTGTTTTTGTAGGGCTTGAAGACTGTCCCTTGGGCAATGCAGTGGCATTAAAAGAGTATTCCTGGAGCTCCTTATGCTACAAGCGTGCATACGGGCCAAAGGAGCAAGGGAAGTTATCAACCAGGTTCCTTAAAACGTGCTGTCAATATATGTTTTCATATCTGGCACTGCATCCCCTCTATCTCACAAGTCCTGGGGGAAGGTCTGTAGGGCAGAGGAGTGAAGGGTTGAGATCTCAAAACATTTCTGGTTGCATCTTTTTCATTACACGCTCACCTTTTGGTTGGTATATCTCTTGAGGATTTCCATGGAGTTTAGCCCACCTCCCTTGGAGAAGATCAGGTTTGTTTCTAGCCCTTAGTTGATGCTTTGAGACTGTTTTATGTCTAGCCTGAACATTTGCGAGAAACTTGGTAATGTTACTTTGAGACCTGCTTATCTTTAAGGTAACAACTTTATTGGTTTTGGCATTGTTTAATAACCATCTTTTTATGGGAGCAGCATGAAAACTTGGCGCGCTCAAAAAATCACCAGAACGTACGCACTGGATCAAAGAAGCAACTGTACATTTGCTCTAGCAGTCTGGGTCTCCATCTAAATCTACTTCAGCGTTTAACCTAGGGCTTCATGCATCTTCACAGGTTTTTGTGAACTGTAAAAGTTACAAAATCTGTCAGTATGAAGTTGGAGCACAAACCTGTTTGTTAATTTTTGGGGATTTCTTAACTACCGCTTACAGAAAATGGGCGCTATTCCAACTGCTTCCTTTTGGAGTTACTACAATTCATACTAAAATTTGATTTTTCTCCCCCTTTTTTTTTCTTCTGGAAGTCAAAGCTGTGGTTATTTATTGGTTATAAAAATCCACAAGTATTTCTCGCTAAGTATTTTTACATAAATAGGTAAAGTGTGGACTTCTCTGTGTGGCTGCAGTATTGAGAAGGCTTGGGTTTGCAATACTGAGGCCCAGCCTGTGTGAGCACCGTTACAAGTGTTTGTTTCTATATTTTTCCAAATTTTTATCAACTTAAAACCTGTTTATAGCAGTCTTCCAGGATATGATAAATTGAATGTTCAGGTGCTGTGTTCATTTACTGTGTCAGTGTTAGAGAGCCTTGTGTATGGCCTGTCTCTTAGAGAAATTGAGTTGCACGCTGTTGTTTTCATATACAGGACAACAGAATGCAAATCTTCCACTGTTATAATGTAGTTATTTTAATTTTACAGTGTCTTAATAATTAACTCTTCTAAGAGTAGTTGTTTACTCATACTAGTGATGGAGAAGTAAATATTTCTTGTACTTATTTCATAAAATGTTCATGAGATGAAATAGGATATGAAATTGTGATGATCACAGTGGCAGTGTTTTATAGGCAGTGATTGCGCTCATGATAAATATAGTTTGATATTTGTTCTGTATAAAGTAATTCTTTTTAAAGCTGCAGAACTAAATCTTAGCACTTTAAATGCAATAAGAACACTAGAGGTATATAAACATAGTACGGCAATACTGCTACAACATGTTATGGGAGATATTCTTACTTACCCTTTCTCCTAAAAATAACTCTAACCAAACCGCAATTTGATGTATATTTTGTGTAATAACTCATATGAACCTAACAGACTTCATTAGCAAGATTGCTGAATGGAAGCAAAACAGAGTTTACAGAAGGAAAGACGATAGTGTTTTATACGGGCAGTGGGAACATTCATTGTCACCTGAGCTGGGATTTAGGAAAGAAAGCCTGTATAAATCTCACAGGTGTTAGAAGATGAGCTTGCGAAGCAGAACTCCAGTGAAGCGGTGGTCAGAGAGGAGTAATGCGAGGCTGGCTGCGACCGCTGTCCCGCGACCTGCCCCTCTGCTTGGCTGGGATGCTGTGCGGGGTGAGCAAATCACCTGTAGCCCACCTGCGCTGATCTTACATACTGACCTCTTTTCAAAGAACAAACAAACAAACAAAGGCCCAAACTCTATATAATTTATGTTAAGGAATGGCAAGAGGATGTACATATATTCTAAGGATATGATTTGATTACATAATTCATTTTCAGTAATGAAAACCTAACCTCTGGTTAGTCTAAGCCAGTATTTGGTAGAGGGGGAGGAGAAAATGCAGTCAAAGCTGGGAGCTAATGACTTCAGACCTATCAAATATAATTTCTTGTAGCTATCTAAATAATAATAATCATCATCATCATCAACAAACTTCACGTTTCTAAAGGTATTGCCAAACTCTGATCAGTGGAGAGGAGGGACTGTGTATAATGCCTTTATACGAATGCTGCCAAGCACCTGAATAGCTGAGTCTCGTATCTCTGTCCTCATTCAAGTCCTGCTGTCAGCACAAGCTTCCCCGTTAGATTTGGATGAGAGAGGACTGCTGGCAGGTTCTGAAGCAACCCTGTAAAAGTTTTAGTGTCAAGATGACCTGAAAATATTTTCACTTTCAAAATGAATGCCCAGCTTTCTTTGGGATCTGCTCATATTCACAGTGATGTACTCCTCTTGCCATTTCGTTCATCATTATCTTGGCTTCTCTGAATCTGAAGTTGCCGGTCTCTTTGCAGTGTAGTATTGAACAAAGCTGGAGCAGATTTAGCAAAAGCTCTAGTCTTAATTGCTAGGGAGGGGTATTCAGAGTTTATCAAATAGATACATTGTTCTGTAAATGCATTCGTACAACCTGGTTCATCTGCAGGCAGCCAAATATTCATCTTGCCCTCTTCAGGGAAGAAAATGCATATCTTTAAAAATCTTTAAAAAGATTCCCACTGTATAGGAGACATAATGAATGTATATTTTTTTCCTCACGTAAGATCATAGTTGATGTGCTATTCATTTTTGTATTTCTCAGCAGTTATGCAAAGACTGCTTTGTCGTTAAGGGGGCTTTATTTACAAAATAAATGGGTGAGATAAAGCCTCATTCATTTTGTTAATAGCAGCTGAAAAGGGAGGCACAAATGTCTTTCTTGTCTCCCCCACCGTTCCACGACTCCCTTCTATTGAAACTCCCACAACTGAAATGTAAAATAAAAGGACTTTTCATCATAATAGCATACATGAAAGGGCCTGGATTTTGACCTTTGTTTCTGCCCATTAAAATACATGGCTATATAATTTAGTCTGTGTATGCAGATAGAAAGACTCTGGTGTTAGCAATCCAAACTATTATTAAAGGAACATTAGAGGCAAAATGTTCCCTTTTGTTAGGCTTGATTCGCTTTGGATTGCTTGTTTACTTTGAAAGCTGATCTACCAAAAAAATAATCAAACCATATGAGCCCGTGCCCTTTCTTACTGCTCTAGGTTGTACAAAGAGAGCTCAAAATAAACAGTTTGAGGAAGGAGAAGGAGAGAAAGGCTCCCTGCTTCTTGTTTAAAGTGGAAAGTCAGGTCACTTCTACCTTGTAAGATTCCCCCCCCCCCCCAATCTGTAGTGGAAAATGAGAGGGTGAAAACAGGAAAATGGAGAAAGAAAGGGATTTCTAGTCCATAGACATCCAAGGTCTCTAGTACTCTAATTGGAAAGTGCACCATACAAATCAGTTGAAATGGAGATGAAGAAGTTGTTTTAAGCCATCTTGATGACCCTCTGCTTGATGGGGCGCCGACTCAGCCTCTCAGACCCAATCTCCAGTTTATATTCAGCACGTACAATATGATCACTGAGTGCTCAAGACCACTTCTCGGAAGGGTAAAGCATTGCAAACACCGCCGCTTTTAGCTCTCCAGTGATGCCAGTTGTTCTGGGTTTGATTCTAGTGGTGACTTAGTCATCACTATTTCATGCAGTAATGGGCAAAATGGGGAAATCCAATAGCGATTCCTCTTGGTAAGACACACAGGCAAAATTTCTGTATATATCCATGTTCCTTAAACACTTCACCTTGGTTGAACATCTCTTTGCCCCAGGGGAAATTCAGGTGAGATTTCATCTGTCTCCTCTTATCAGTGGGGAAGAACTCCCACGGATTTGTATGGCCAAGGCTCTCTGCAGACCAGAAGTTTGACAGGGAGAAATCTGAGAATAAGTTAAAAAAAAGGGAATAAAGCGAGGGAGGTGGGGAGATTTTTTGATTGCATTCTTCGGCAAAGTTTTCTTATTTTTCTTCTGGTTTAGTATGTTGGTGCTGATCTCAAACTTCTGTGTAGCAGAAGAGTTTTCGGGAGAAATGAGAATTTTGCTCTTAGGAAACAAATCTTTAAGATATCAAAATGTCAGATCAACGTTTGCACTGTATTCTTTTAAAATAATGGAAATGACAATGTATCCTGGCAGCTGCTATTCCTAGCACATCTAGGCACAGATGATAATTAAATGCAATCTGAGTATGTAGGAATTTAAGATTGAAAAACTAATAAAAATGTTTGCCATCCTTGTGCTAAATATTTTTATAACCTCTCGGTTCTGACTGGAAACAGCTATTTTGTGAAATGACTAGAACATGAAATAACACTGGGTAGGCTTTCTCACATGATAAATAAAAGCAGCAGCTGAGGTTTGAGATGATGCAGATCTTGAAAAGCAATAATCCTGTTGTAGTTATGCAGTCGCATCCTTCCAGTAGAGATCCACCAGGGACTGTTTATCACTGCTGAAACGATATAAACTCTTATCTTGAAGTAGGAGGAAACTTGAAGTTATTTTCTGGCTGAGTTGTGGCTTTTTTTTTTTTCCTGGTAATGATGTATAACTTCACAGGTTTCTTAAAGTTAATCATATTTTGTGTTGCCTGTTGTTCTTCATCTGCTTCCACCTCTTTTCTGTCATTGCTCTTGGCGGAGGATGGAGTCGTCCCGGAGCTTGTAAAAGGACTTTGTTCATAACTAGGAGAAATCTTACTTAAATTAGCTTTTTCAGGGTTTTCAGCCCAAAACATTGTGTTCTTTTGCCATGTCCTCTTATGGCAGTTGTTTCCATTGGAAAAGTGAAGTCAAGTTATAATATTGATAAAAGATCTTCAGTGGGAAATAAAGAACGGTCTGTGGCAAAGCCCTGCTAACTTCACCAGTGCAAAATGGTGAATAACTTGTGAATTTTAGTGCAGACGTCCCTGGGAAAATATTCCTAAGGATCATGAGGTGATTTTTGCCCCTAAACCTGGTAGTTTTCCAATGATCCATTGAGGTTTGCAGTAATCCATGGGGTAGACGCTCCACAGTGGCTGAGAAACTGTTAGGTCCCAGTATAGACTTTTATTAGAGCCAAGTGGTCAACATGCCCTAAAATGACAACTATCTCCAGAGATCTCCTTTAAACACTGGTTTCCTGTGTTAAAATTTGGACTGAACTAAATCCATGGAAAACTTTTTAAGCAAGGAATGTGTTTGTTCCCAGTCGGTACGAGATAAGAAGAGAAGGAGGTGTCCTTGGTAATGTTCGTCTGGAGGGAACAACTGGACCTCAGGCATGATGAATGAAAAGAAAGGAAGTTTATTTTCTGCTTTTCATCAGCAGCTCCTGCTTGTTATCATTTGTCAGCTATCTCCAGTACGTTGTTTTCCTTCTTGGAAAAAAACAAGCCTTTTTCACAGATGCCACTTAGTCGAAAATATTTAACACTGCAGAACTAACCTTGCTCATAACTGCCTCTCGGAGGGTAATTTATTTCCTAGTCTTGTGCTCTGTTGGCCAAACAGATCGTGATCGTCAGGGAATTGAAGCATTTGGGTTTCCTTAGGTGCTTTTGGTGGTGGTTGGGAAGACCGAAGCGCTGGGGAGTGCTGAGATGTCCCGGCAGCTTCCTATGCTGCTTTGCCCCTTTAAATTTTAATGGTAATCTCAGTTTTCCATCTTACTTTTGCAAAATAAATGTGTCTTATTTAACTGTCAGAATAAGCAGGGCTGTGTTTTCTTGGTGGAAACATGCTGGGGAGGAGATTGGGGAATCAAAGAGCCAAGTATGTATGCTCAGTCACTTCTATTTTTTTCAGAAGTCTGGAGAATTTGGGACCTCAAAGTACATACTTGGCAGCTTCTATTCCTGATACTGGGGAAACCGTAGCATCTGTCTTTTCTGGTTTGTAATTGTGTGTGCCAGACCAGCAGGATAGAAAGGACAGATGATGGGTCAGAGCCCCTTGGCTTGGTGCAGGGTAACTAAGGCTTCTGCCATGGTAGCACGAGGGTTTGGGGGGATTATCCCTAGGGCTTTCTTTCCTCTGCAGGTGGGGATAGTTGCCACCAGAAGGTTTTTTGCTAGATCTTCCTGAAAGTTTGCCACCGATCCTTTTGGGGTCTGATTCTTAACAGTCTCCGTCACTAGACCATCTGCAAGAAAAACCTAAAAAAACCTGGCTTACTAATCTTTTTGAAGGTAACGTGAAGCTCCTTATCACTCTGACTTCTCGCTAGATTTGTTTCTCAGTACCGTAGTCGAGCGATTATCATATGTTAGCATTCGGAGCCAGGTCCTCGGGTGACATAAACCGGCACAGTCCCATCTGTCGGTGAGCTGCCGTCTCCATGCTCTAGGAATCTGGTCCCGTTCTTTTAATGTTGTTATTTACCATAGTAAGATGATCAGTAAGTTAAACCTTTCCTTCATGTTTTGTCCTCAAATAACGCAGCTTAAAAAGAGAAGAAAAGCTTATGCCAAAGCAAACCAAAAAATGCTCATAGTAAATGAAAGCTAATGGGAGTAAATGTACTATAGAATAGTATATTTATATGTGGACTTCCACAGATGATTTTTCAATGCTGATCAGGCCAAGTCAGTAAGAAGTAGAAAGGGTTTATTAAGTTAAGCAACAAGATAAATGACATTCCTTAGGGTGACTAACGTCTACGCAGCTTAAGGGTTAAAAACTCTTGCTGGGCTTTTGTTACCCCTAAGTAAGTAACAAGAACGATATGTTTTATAATATAGTTTTAATTTTCCAATACCTACGAGTTGGAATTGGCACTCAGTAGGCATTTTCCATAAATCTTGCATTGTATTGCAGTGCACAGAAAAGAGATGCACTGAAGGCTTATTTCACTGTCTTGAGATTTGTTATACACTGTATTCACAATATTATGCAGATCAGCTGTCAAACTGTGGGATATCTGAGTTAAGAATCGCTCTGATCCAAGAACAGAAATCAGTAAGTATTCACTCTAAGATTACAAATTAGTGATTTTTAAGAGCTCCATAAGGAGTAGAAAGAATCACCATTTATAAAAGCTTACCATAAACAACTTAATTCTGTTTCAGCGCTGTGGTTGTCATTAACATCAGTGTTAGGTTTTCTTGTAGTCCTGTCAGAGACTTATTTAGATTGTCCCGTGTTTATTCAGGACGTTATTCCCCATAACCTCATTTTACAGAGCTATTAGTGCGAGGGGAGCCCACTGGTGACCAGCAAGAAGCCTTGCAAATTTGATCCTCGGTAAGTGCAATGTGCTTTAGCCTTGAGGCTTTCCCATAAACCTTGCATAGTTTCCTAAACCTGAAGAAATCCACCTTTAAAGTACATAGAAAACAAAATCCCGCTTCCATCCTTAGGTAGGGGACTTTGCCTTGCTGACCCATTTGGGTAGCTCATGGTGGGGTAACTGGGATTTTCAAAATGCGTGTCCATGTGTACCCGTAGGGAAGGGCAGGAAATCTTTGCCGAGAATAAATTCCTGAAGTTGTTTATAAAGATTGAAAGACTCAGTTATGTAGAAAGCAAAAAATTGTGAACGTGCCATTGTAAATCCATCAAAATAATCCCATTAGTACAAAGGGGAAAAGTATGTAGAATTTACATTTCTCGTATGAAGTCACCTCTAGGAAAAATTTGCAAATAAATTTAATCTGGCAGTCTGAGAACAGAACTGTTCCAAGGTGCGCTGCAGTGAATTGAATCAAACCCACGCTATTATTCGATTAGCAAATGACGATTCCTAAATTACTTTCCTTTCCCTCTTGGAAGCAGCAGCATCTACAGCAGCGAATGTCGGTGAGTAGAGAGGTGTTATCTCCTCCGAATGGCAGAGGAAGAATGAAGCCTGCTTGCCAGTGCTGGCTCTTTAGTTCGTAGTTTCTTCTCAGATATGCTTGGGGAGGACACTTGCAGTTGGGTTTCAGTAGTGGGTCATCGTGCTTCTAATTTTGCTGTTACAAAGCGATAAATGGATCATATTTCAGTTCTGCTGTCGATTGATGAAGAGCTTTGTAGACTAAGATTAATGATTTCTTACCAGAAACTCCTCGCTTCTGCAAATAAAATCAAGAAGGGAAAGAAAACAACTATGGAAAGCTGAGGTAGCGACTTAAAAATGATCACAGAAGAGAAAATTTCATTACATAAACCAGGGCAGGCTAAAAAAGGCACAACCGTAGCTCACTTGTCACTTCTTCTAAAATTTATAACTAATACAGGTGAATGCTGAATGTGTTGACTTTGTACATCCCGTGCTGGTGGAAGAGTTTTGTGCTAGCTGGAGCTTCGGGATAAGACAGCAGTTTTTACTAAGTATGTTTTTTAGGTCATCGGCTTGCTTTGCCAACAAAAATAAGCTTTGCTTGTTTGCTCACCTAAGTTTTGTGAGCAGAGAAGCAGCTCGGTTCCACCCTGTCGTCTGCAGCCTCAGCAAAGCCATTGGCTGACGTCCACTTACAGCTGAGTATTACCGGCGATGATCCCAAAGCTGGGGAAAATGCAGTGGTTTTTACTTTTTATGATCCCAGATCAAGTTTTACTTAATTTGGCATTAAGGAAAATAAGTTTTGGGATGTGTAAACTGAGCACATTTACTATATACGAGTCCTCAAGAATAAATCTGGAAATGTTTGCACTTCATGGTATAACACTTTAAACAGTGCCCTAGGCAAAACGGGCTGTTTGTTTTCCTGAGGACCTGTTTGTATAAATTACGCTTTTATATGTACAAGGAATGTCAGACACAAAATACATATATAGGAAGTGATTGGATGATTGAAAAAGTGAAGCTTGATGTTAGTAACTGTGAAGAAGCAGCTCTAGTGCATACACGCAGTGATGGGATTTAAGTTATCTGCTGCACTCAGGAGAGAAAGGTCAGAGTTGTCATTCCTGTGTGCCCTGGCTGTGCCTCCTTGTGTCCAGTGGTAAGCAAAAAACCCCAAACAAATAGTGTATTTGGTTTTACTGAGAAAGGAGTTGAAAGTAAACCAAAAAACATAGGCACAGCATGGTATAGGATCTTGGTTTGTCCCCACGTTAAGTGCTCTGTGCAATGCTGATCCCATATCAAAAAGGGATGTAGGAAAGAGGCAGTGAAAGAGCAAGGAGATGATACAGATTAAAAATATTGTGGAGAAGGTGAATAGGGAATGAAAAAATACCAGGGGTGAGGGGGCTTTCCATCATCCAAGAAACAGGAGGCACCAACAGACCTGAACAGGCAACAAGCTTCAACAGCAAAAATGCATTTTTTAGTGGTGAAAGTCATGCTAACAGGATAGAAGAAGGCCAGAAACATAAATGGGCTAAAAAGGGGATTAGGTATATCTAAGCAGAGCAGTTCCACTCTTCTGTTGCAAGCCATTGTCTTTGTTCCATAGCAGAACAAAATCCCCCTGGGAGCAGGCTGCCTCCGCTGAAAGGAGGCAGCGCAGTAACGAAACAGCTAATGTAGGAACTGGGGACGTAATTCAGGCTGAAAGCCTTTGGTGCCAGGAATGTGGCGGAAACATTTGGAATTGGAATTGGAATGGAACAAATGGAAACATTTACACTACCTGCTGTTCAAGCCTAGTAATATGAAAGAAATGGAAGTTTGCTATAGAAGTTGTAGTAATTCTGGGTGTTTTATGCTTAAGAAAGCATCAGTCAAACTCCGTACACAAATTTCACATAAGCAATTCTTTACAAAGTGTAGAAACACTTTTAAATTTCAAGTATGACTATATCCTTAAGGGAATATGCATTCTGGAAAATTGTAATTTTATTAATTTGACTTAGTTATTTCCTTCTATGGCATCTGTTTTACTACCTTTGCTATGTGCAGGGTATTTAGAATATATCACTGATGGCTTCTGAGACTGTATTGTTGCTTGTCAATGGATGTCCTTCCTGGTCCCTTGAAAATTTTCAAGTGTAGGCTTCTGAAAAAGGCAATGCTTTAAGAACCAGAAAGGCAATCCATTTGATTTGCTCTTGGTGTGGATTACTAGCTACTATGTTTCTTTTGAAATAAGTGCTTTACCAATATTTTCCCCTTATTTTTCCCCCCTCTGGTTAAGCCTAATGATTACCACGTAAACTTGACTAGAACAGGTTGGGAGCAGGTGCGAACTAAACTGTTCAACATCATAGCTTCATATCAGGCTATAATGAGAAAAAAATTAGCTTTTCTGACGGCAGACGATTGCTAATGTGCTAAAATATTACTGCTGATCTCTCCAGACTGCTTTGAATTCTAACATCATTCTGTCATACAGTCAGGACTGAAAGCTATGAAAACGCCCTGGTTTTCCTAGTGATGTTGAAGTTCTCCATGTCATGAAAGTCGAACAGACCAGAATGAAGAAAAGAGGACTGAACTGATTTTTCTAAAATCGCCCATTGCTACCATGTGTCACAGCTTCAGTAGTTTGACTGGCAGTTGTCTCACCCTGGTGAAGGGAGCGTTGCTTGCCAGAAGACCATGACTTTTATCTGCTTTACAGGTCAACCTAAATTAAATTCTTTGAGTGCTTAAAACTCATCAGCTCTGTGAATTGTGCCTTCCCTCTTCCAGATGGTGGCTTTTGCATAAAGTTTTGCTGGGATGCTGACTTTACCCAACATATCTTGGTGCTGCCTGGAGGAATGGACAACCCAGTTCCTCTTCAAGGCTTTCCATCACAGAAATAGTGTGAAAACTATTCTTTGCTGGTAGGGAGAAAACAACTCCTAAACTTATCATCTGGTGAAGAACTTAAACTTTGACTGCGGGGTTGTTAATGAAAGAGCATGATGGTTTAAGCAACATGCCTCAGCTTTCTCGTTGCTTAATTCTGCGGTGGGAAAGGACGTACAGGTGGAGCATCTGGCTCTGAAAGCCTGAAGTCATCTAAAAGAGAAGCTGAGTGCTTTTTCCTCCAGTACGTATTGGAGAAGGCTAAAAGTCCCTGTCGTATGGAGTCTGGAGACCTGCTTCTGCTGATTGGGTTTTTGCTCTGTATCAAGGACATTTCCACCCCTCAGGCCTCACACCCCCACGGGTGACTAATGACAGTGAAAAAAGAAAAGGAAAGAACTGGGAAACAAGGGATCTTCCTGGTATATCCGAATATAGACAGTGTGCTTCTAATATGCTACTGGACAGAAACGGTTCATGGCATTCTTTTTTCAGAAGTTTCATCCATCAGTGCATGACTTAGGACTTGGGATTAAAACTTTGTTCTTTCTGAATTTAAAGGCCACTTACTGAAGAAGTGGTGCTCCCATCTTGTCTTCTACATCATTCCCAGGCAATAGGAATTATTAGTTGTGGTAAGTTCAGCTGGAGGGACTCTGCAAATTAAAAACCTTGCTAATGGAGTCATTATCAAGGCCACATGCTAAGTAAATTTGGATTTTCATTTGACTTGCATGGTACCTATGAAATGTGCCAACCTACTGTTCCGAAGCAAGTCACTCCCTTCTGGGTGGAGAGGCATTATTGTTCAGACAGTGACGCTTTGCTATCTTTTTGTATGGTCAGAACAGAGCGGTTTAGAGCTTCATTGCAATTCATCAACTTTTGATCTTAAAAGAAAACAAAAAATAAAAAACAACCTCCAGAACATTTTGACATACCAAACATCTGGCTGGACTGGAGCGGTACTAACACTTTTTACTCTTTGGCTGATTGATCTCTGTCTTTGAAGGTATCTATATTTTTTCCTCTGCAGCCTTCCTGAACGATCTCCTGGTCATAGTTATCTGTAGGTTTGCCACATAGTCCTTACTGTATGATTTTTCTTGATCTCATGTCATATTCCAAATTTCCTGGTGTGATGGAGATTTCCAGCAGGAGCTTGTAAGGGACTTTTCTCATACAATAACCGAAGTACTGCATGTAGAAATGAAATTTTTTTTAGCTGATAAAATTAGTTCTTTCGTGAAAGATACTGATTTATATACCAAGCAATATCAGTGTTCAACTTGGTGTCCGACTTGGTGCTTTATTAGTGTCCTTCATATTAAAGAGCGCATTAACGGCACCGTAAGGGCCAGACCCTCCAGGCTCCTTCCCCCAGTGCCTGTGCTGCAGGTGTTAAACTCAGCGGGTATCTTGGGGAGCAGTTTGCAGCACCCATGAATCCCCACGCAGTTGCCTTTGTCGCGGGCTAAAAATTCTGCTCCGTAGCCCTGCAATGCTCATGCTTTTCCTGCAAAAACTAACCCAGGTTTTTAGGCAGGGTACCCTGCCTATGAATTGGACCCGCTGCATTTCATATTGCCTTCTGCGAGCGGTATTTGTACTACTGATGCAGATGTAAGGTTTCTCTCACCCCAGAAGAGGTAGGTATTTTGTAGCAATAAAATTTTTTTAGTTTACTTTGAAGTAAACTTTGGGCCACAGTTTTCAAACCTGAATGCCTGAATTGAGGTGCTTGAATATCTGCATAAACGTTGTAGGGTTCCCGATACATCTTTCCAGCCTTATTCCCCCCCGCTAACCCTGCTACCCAGCTTACAGCAAGGACTCCCTGCATCACCCCTTCTTGTAATCTTGGCAATACGCATCTTCCTCTGTACCCAGAGCCTCAAAAACACAATGTGCCCTAAACTACTGTTATTTTGAAGCCAGCTGGAGAGAGGAAAGGGACTTCAGGATCCATGACATGGCACTAAAACAGCATCTTGCACTTCTGAGTCCTACCCAGTTTTCCTGCCCTTGCCTAGTGGTATTTCCCAAAGTAAACCCTAATTCTTACAGCACGAGAGTAGCCAGATAATGTTGTTGACAAGTTTTAACAAAGATCTCGCAGGAGATTTTTTTAAATCCTTCCTATTTTCTTCCTTCTGTAATTGTAATCGTTCCCCCCCTTAGCTGTTGTTGCTACGCTGCCCTCAGAATTTGCATTTCAAGGCAATCTGAAACTTTCTTAATTTAAAGAACAACCTCAGCAAAAGCAATTCCATAACCTGAAACAGGAACAGAGCTGAAACAATCACCGGTACGTTCAGTGTATTAATCATGCCAATGAACAACTATTTGGGCTGCTATGTGAACCAGACGAATCCATTTTATAAGGTGTGCAAAATTCTCCCATCAGCTATCCAGCACAGGTTAATAACCTCAAAAATGATTTTGCTTCGCAGCCAACACAGCTAAGGCTTGCAGGGAGGGGAGGGGAAGGTAATACTGGCTTCCGAAAAAGGCACTTTGTCTTTCAAAAGATATCGATTCTTGCACTGTAGGAGCCTGGAGAATGGTGTAATACCATGTGGGACGTGCCTTCTGAATGAATGGAGAAAAACAAGATCAGTAAACAGATAAAGTTATTGAGGAAAAATGGCAAAGACGGACACAAAGATTCTTACTGAATCATGTAATTGAATGGCAGAATGGTATTGGTAATAAAGTCGTTTTACCTGCTTTAGTCTAAAAGGAAGGCAAGGCTTGTAGGAGGAGAAATTCCTTGTTAGATCGGCTGATATAGTTTGAAAGAGGAGCTTGGGGTATGGAGTCTCTGGACCGTGTAGATGCCCAGCCTTGGGATGAACAGGAAATATAATAAACATGCACAAAACCATGCAAGCGAGTAAACAGCAAGCAGGATGAAGGAGTAGGACTCAGTGGCATGAGCAAGCCAATACTGCCTTGGCAAGGGAGTTGAAATTAAGTGTCCAAGGCTGAGTCCAACGTGATTCAGCAGAATGACAAGGGTGCCGTAAATCTGAGGGTTTACATGCTGTAAATCTAGGATCTCACCAGCACCCACAGAGCGGTGTGCCCAGACAGCACAGAACTTTCCCAAAGAGCCCAGGGGATTATATTTAATCTTAAAAAGAATAAAACAAAACCCAGTTGTCTTGGTTGGGAAAAGACATTTATTTTTAGAAGCAAACAGGTTTCATACAGACAGTTGAATTAATACGCTCAGGTTATAAGTATTCAAAGCATCTGTTCCGAGTGATCTGCAGACCAAGAATTAGTCAATGGCACCCTTTGTGAAAAATCCTGAGGGAATGCATATTAGGCAATTTCACAATCTTTTCATCAGTAATCCAGGTAAAAATAATCCAATTTGGTTTGGTATGCATTATTGACCGAACCCTACGGAAGGACCGAGAGGCTGAAGATTTTATTGTACTTTCAAGTTTCTTTTGCTTGGAAAGAAATCACATTTTCTCCTGCAGACTTGCACTCCGTTATCTTGGCTTCCTTTTATGACAGACCGTATGCCAAGTCTTGTTTATAGTACATTGGGGTGCTGGTACACCCATCTGACAGTGTAAATCAGCTCTTCTCTAGAACAGGCGTCGCAGGGAACGGCTGCCCTGAGACGGCGAGGTCTGCATCAGTGTGCCTGCACTCTGCAGGAGTCACATAAAAGCCATATACAGAAATAAGCCTCAGGCTTGTCATTCACCTCTGTTCACCTCTTTTTATTACTTGGCCTCATCTGCTGTGGCTGTAGGGCTGCGGTAGCTCTCGGTGCTCAATTTGCTGGTGAACGGGACCAAGGATGATGTGGCTGGCAAGACCTCGTGGGACTGCGAAGCCTTTCTCTATCCCATTCCTCACGCCATCCCTTTGCATGAGATCTCTTTTCTTCTTTTCTTCAGTTTAGCCTGAGACGAGGGAAGGTGCTCCCACCTCGGTGACCCTCTCATCCCTCCCAGCAGGCCTGCTGCGCAGCGTGATGATGGCGGGCCACCTTGGGTTGGGCAGGTGCTGCTAAGGGGACCTCAGGGGCACCTCCTGTGCATCTGTTAACTTGGAAGCTTGGCTGAAAGGTGGTCATGACCAGCGTGCTCCTCTCCTTTCGTGTAAAGGACAGTGTGTGTGCTTGTGTGCAAGGAAACCAAGGCATCTTCCTTGTTTAATGCGTTTCTCCTTCATCCTTCCTTCCCATTTCACTCCTGTCTCATGGAGCGTGGGTTTCCACCTGCTGGGTCTCAATGGGGCAGTAACTCCAGAGGAGATGCAGATCCCAGTTTGCTACAGCAAACAAGCAGATGACAACATCTGCTTCACTTTTTGGATATACTAATATATCTCATAATTGCTGTTTCAAGAACCGGTGAGATCACTTAGCACCCCGTTTATTTCTGATCCAGTCTTGCATCCCCACATCAGATGAATTACACTTGCCCACGGGGTCCCTTTTTCTTAGTCTGAAAACGCTTTTGTTTCTGTCATTCATTATCCGCTTCATATTTTTCAGTGGGTCAGGAAACAACCATTTCATTTAGAGGGAGAAAAAAAGCAGGTGCAGAAAGGCATTTTCTTTTCTTCCAGCTATTTGAAGGCGATACAGGAGACTAGCTTTGAAAATATTGGTAGGCTTAAAAATGCCTCCGTCTTTCATGTGTAAGAAAGAAAACCTGTCTCTGACCTTTTAAGTACCTTTGTTTACTTTTTGGAGGGCACTTTAAAGAAAAAGAAACCGAGATTTAAGAGGAGTTTGCTACTTAATGGGTAGATAAAGTAGCTGATGAGGTGAGAATGTTGCTTTTGCAGCCAGAAATAAATCGCACTACACACCAGTCTTACACCTGAAAAGCTCTCAAAAGCAGCTGCCAAAAAAATACGTATGGGTGGGTGATTGTTCTGGGACGTCTGATAACGTCACCTAATCATGACTGTGTCTTGACTGTGTCTTTTCAACCACGACAGCAACGTCACGGCTGTGATTCATCCCAAATTCTCTAACGTTTCTGGCTAGCGTTGGGATGGTTTGTTTTCTTCAGACATCAAGGTAATTTGTAGAGGTGTTTAATAGCTGATTCAGATTTGAGTTGGCAGCAATTTCATCCTTTCAGAAGATGTTCAGAATTGTTCGGTTTGTGCCCTTTCAAAATAAAAAAAAAAAAACCAAAGAAAAACAAACCCCCCAAAGTTGTGGCAAGGTGTAACCATATGTTTATGAGTTCATGTTTTTAAGTTTATGAGTTCATGTTTTTAAGTGGGTTTGTATATTTAATATGATCTAGCAGAAAATCTGTGCTTTGCTTATGTGTGATGGAGATAAAGTATGCAGGCATTATTAGGCTGTTTATTATGTTTTTGCTTTTCTGGAAGATGCTCATTTCCAGTTTTTCAGAAAACATTGGCTTCTGTCTTGCATATTAACTGAAGTATGTTGTTTTTTTCCTGCAAGGAGGGAGGCTGGTGAGCTGTCTGCAGGTCTGGGGGGGTTAGTGATGGCAAATGGCTGTACATCATCTCGGAGATCACTTTCGGTTGTAAGTCCCTAAGGAGGAACAGAGGAAGCTGAGATAATGTTTGCATAGTGAAATAGTTATCCCCTCTCTTCTGTATTGCTCTTAAATAGTCGTGACTTTCAAAACATCATTTGTGATAAGTACTCGGCTACTGATATATGACGTGAGGAAACAAGGTCGACATGCCTGCCAGACAGAATCCCCCAAAAGGGAAGGAGCTCGAGTTCCTAAATCACTTTGATGTGTGTCCTCTGTGGGGACCTTACTGCCTGGCGTGCTCGACAGCATCCCCGAGCATCTCTGACCTCTAAGGAAGGTCTATGTGTCAGCACAGTTAAACGTGTCAGACTCGTAAAACTCGCTTTCTCTCCTGGTCCTGCTTCGGGATGTGTATATTGTGATGGGTTGTATCATTTTTTACCAGATTGGTAGGGAATTCATGGAAGTTGGAAGGAGGGGTGGCAGGAGTGTATTTGGGGGAAACAAACTGAGTACAGTGCGAGTGATCAGAGAGGATATATTGGGTTCATCAGCAGGGTTGGTCAGCTGAGAAACATTTGCTTTGCTAGGAATGAAATTCAAGTCTTTGTACAAGAGTGAAGCAAGGAGCTCTGTTATCTTTTTGATTACGCCAACTTTTATTTTAACCTCCCTCCTACTTCTCTGAGTTATCAGAAGTCTTGATGGAGCCAGGCATTACTTTGTCACCTAAAATCGTTCTGGGACGCTTGTGCCAAGTGGTTTCGGTGAACTGAAAGACAAGCGTGGATTTTGGATCATCTTCACGCTACTGTGAATAACACCTCTTGTGTTAAGTCGTCTTAGATTTCACGCTGTATTTGTGAAACCTCAGAGTTTCCAAACTTTGAGGACGAGGCATATGAGGAGCTATCCATCCTTCCGTCCTCCCATCCCCAGCGGCTCCTTTGGATGCAAGCTAACGCAGCCCCTAAACCAGCCAGCCGCTGGCTGATGTTAGCATGCAAGTGCAGCAGTCGTGGCTGGAAATTGATATGTTCTTCGCTTCTCGGAGCACTCAAGACAATGACCTCATCAAGCTTCAGGAGGATGAACGAGGCATTGTGAAGAGAGACGGAGCCGCTAGTCCAAAATTTCATCTTCACTCCCAAAGGACGCTCGGCAATGGTACTGATAACCCCGAAGCGGGGAAGAGCAGAAAACCAACCAGATGGAGAACTCCTGCAATGCAGAGGCATTATGCTGATGTAAATCTCACCAATTCAGACTTATTTTGTTTGAGAAAAATGATAGCTTGCCCTGCTAAATGTCTAAAGTGTTCACAATGAGAGAAAGTTTGTGTAGAGGCGCACAGAAAAATCTCTGTATAGGTGCGCAGAAACAGTTTTCTAACTCAGATAAACCCCAAGAGAGCGAATGCATGGCCTAAGTCTTACGTTTCACCTCACGCCAGGTGTCTGATGAAGCTTTATATTAAGTATTTAGTTCCTGATTATTTTGTAAAGCAGATTCATTGAAATTTCTGACATCATGTTTTGAACCAGGTTGCTCAGTTATTTGTCTGTTCTGACACCTCTTTTAATGAATTTTTTGTTCTAATTCGATGTCCATGTGTTGAATTTCATTGTCTTTGCACCAAGCTGCTGGTATTTGCATTTGAATTGCTTTCCTGGGTCTGTCCAAACTTTAATTTTCAATTTCACAATTCTTTTGCAGTTAGAGATAGTCAGATGAATAAAAGATGAAAAAATTGCTGGCTCTGTTTTTCACCATTATGAATACTGCATTTCTGAAAACTTTCAGAAGAACAGTTAGCTGTGTTTGTGCACCTTTATTTGTGCTCTTCAAATAACTCGAGAGTCCGGAAAGGACAGTACGAGGCAGAAGGTAATGGCCAATACTGAGGACAGCTGGGAGTACATAAGATAGATTATGAATTTCGGGGCAAAGATCACTCTTCTGTCTGCATCTCTCCCTGTTGTGCTGAAGCTGGGGTGGTGTGTTGCATAAAGGTCCGAGTCAAACAGCTTCTGTTTCTCTAGGACGTTTTAGAGGGTTTGAATGACACAAACCTTTTTTTTTTCATTCCATAATGATGCTGTCAAACTCGGAGGAAGAAAACAACGGGAAGATTTCGGTAGGGCTGAGTACAAGCACATGCTACAGACTGCTCCGACCCTTAGAGCTTCATTCAGTAGCTGAATGCACAAAGTATTTTAGTAATCTATAGGAGATGTGTTTTTGTTTAATTAGAGGAAACGAGACTAACGGACGTCGGGTAGGAAAGCCATGGTGAAAAAAAGAGGCTCTCTGTTGCCATCCGTATGTATTGCGTTTGTGCCCAGGCTTTGCCAGCTGCGTAGCGCTGGGAATTTACAGGAAAGCAAGTTCAATGCATCAGTGAAAATTCAGCACAGCAGTCAGTAATTCGGGCTGGTTAAGTAATGGTAATGTGGTCTCAAATGACCAGAGTGGCTGTTTGGCGGGTTAGCTTTATTGATATGTCTCCCTAAATGCTCCCATTACTTCTTCTATTGTTTTCCTTCATTCAGAATAACTTGCCATTTGACTTCCTTAAGTAAATGTGTGCGTTGATTAAATAACCTCCTACCTAAGTCCATCTTTTGCAGAAACTGGGGTTATCTATGTACTTGTTATAGTCTTAATCTTTTAAGTTAAGCTTTATAGAGGCTGCCTCTTCTCCCACCCTTTTGTTCTGCCGAGGCAATGCTTAGTAATTCACAGCAGCCCCTGCTAATTTAACAGGGGAGCATGACTGTGAATATCTAATAGCAACAGCTTCTGACAGAGTGACACTGGAGATAATACCACTTCTTCTCTTTTCTCTTCTTTTTCTTCATTTAAGTTATGTAGGATGGATCTGTTGACCAGAAGAAAGCACAGCAGTGAACAGAGAGAGACTGTGTATCCTGACTTGGATTGTTAAAAAAGTTTTTAGATCCTCAGATTCTGGTTTTCCCATTGTTATTTGTTCTTGCTTTTTTTTTTTTTTCCTTCAAAATTGGTCTCGTATCAGTAAATTTTGTTTATTTCCCCAAAGGATTAGCTTTTTATAGGCTCTGGACTTTTCGAAAGGTGTGCTTGTGTGCAATATAGATGGAACATATTCTCTTCACGTTGTATTTATCCATAGCGTGTGCTGCTGGCTTATCTTCTGCCAGGCACCAGCATCACCCCAGGACCCTTCCCGCAGGGCGGCTTCCCAGCCTGGGTGGAGGCACGAGGTTACTTCTCCAGGGGAGCACGTCACTTAAAAGCAGAGATTTCCCCCCTTTTTACCTCTCCATTTACCTTGTTCTCGAGAATTGGAGAGAACCTTGATCCACATCGAATGGTAGTCGCATTTTTGGTTTTCATCTTTGGGATTTTTATTTTCCCTAGGAATAAAATGAATGCCCTTTGCACTGCGAGTAGTTTTCTGCCTGAAATGAAAGCAGGCTCATTTTCCACAGGACCTAAAATCATTTCCCCGCTAGTTCTCATTAAGCAGTGTTTGCACTTGAAATCAGGACTGTTTATACGAAATTAATGTTTTCAAATGTGATTAAAAAGCAAATAGTTGAATATAATCTCTGCAAACTAATGAAAAAGAATAAAGTGGAATGGTTTAAACCAGCTTTGTTTACACTCCAGAGTTACTTTGTATGCACATTCACTGCTGGCTACACTTTTCCCAATCTAATTGCTCTTTTTCTGCTGAAGCAGCTGATAATCAGATTTACATGTTCAGTTTAAAGAAACAACATGTTTTATAAAAAAAAATAAATGCTCACCCCAACCTTTTTTTTTTTTATTTTCTGTCCGTCAGAGTTTCAGCCCGGGGTCAAGAAAGAACAGGGCAAGGGTTGTGTTAGTAATAAGAGTTTGTGAAAATCTGCTTTCTCATCGTGATACTGTCTCGCTGTCTGTTTTAGGGACAGCTAAATGATTCCCACTTTTACTGAAATGCAGCCAGCTGCACGTCTCTCCAGCCCAAGAGAAGCCGAAGCGTGGTAGCTGTCTTACTGGGGTTAGTGTTAGGAGACCTTGCAAAGAAACTGCGCTAATTCACTTAGTCCTCCTTTTTGTTTTTTCCTTCCTGGAACAGAAGGAGCAACAGTTTGGCCTCTTGCAGGGTGAAAACCAGAGACACGCTGATCTCCTGCAGTTTATATTTTTGTTTGGCCGGGGAGCAGCAGAGAAGGGTTCACAGATCTCGAGTGTTTGCTACATTCCACTTCCCTCTTGTTTTTCAGCTCAGAAGAGCCTTTTGGCAAAGCACCGCCGGCATCCCAAGCCCCAAATCTGCGAATGGGCTCTCAGTGCTTTGTCAGAGGTAGATGGAGGCGACGAGCTCAATGGCTCTGTTAGATTTGGGGTGGGATACCGAGGCACATAATTACACATATATTATCTTAGATTTATTTATTAGTGTGAGCGGCGTGCTCTATCCTTGGGAATGAGGGTTGTTGTTCGTGGAGGGGGCAAGGACAATCGGCTTGCCAGTACTTGAACTACTTGAGCGATATTGGTTACACCAGGGTTTTCTTGCCGAGAGTTCATTTTCATGGTAATCTGCATGAAAGGAGCTGCTTAATTCTCTCTCTTTGAAATCAATCTGCACTTGATGCCTTTCATTGGAAAAAGGAGAGCGGCCAATAGCGGGAAGAGGGTATGTTTGCAGCGATAATATGAAGAGGGCGAACATTTTTGGGAATTGGCAGATAATCTATTTTCTTCTTCGACTGAATAAAACAGAAGAGGCCCCTGCAAGATGCTGCAGGTTCCCCGGCAATTATTACAATAACAGTGACCATCCGGGAGCCGTGATGTTTCATAACAATAAATAATTAACTCCAGCAAATTAACTCAAATTCTCATTCATCAGAACAACAGGGAAGAAAAGTGTTATTGAATAATCCTGAAATCAAATTTTTCAGCATCCTTCTTGCAGTGGCGCTTTCTGAATTTATTCGCTTCTTTATATTAAGCACAAAAAGTCCTTCGTTTCCAAGCACTAAAGGAAAAGTTTTCTTCTCTTGCTCACCCAGGGGTATATCTGCTAGTGCCTGAGATCATCAGTCGCTTCTCTTCTTCCTTGCACTAAATTGTGACTGGACTAATTTGCTCCTCCTCAGGATGCCTCATGCCATGCCTTCTGACTCCTGAGCAAAATAAATGGCATGTGAGTGAGTACAGTTTACTGCGATACGCAGGCAGCAACCAGAGACCTCAAAATCCTGTCGGCATGTGCGGGATGTGCAGATGTAGCAGGGAGGTGCCTGGTTTTTGATGTCCTTGTGAAAGGTCTACCAACCACTGACGGTACGGTTCTGCTTCTTTATTAAAATAACTACTTCAGATTTACAAGTGGGATGGCTTTATTTATTCTAATACTGCATTATGTGTAGAAGTAATGTAGAAATAAGGAATTATTATAGTCTTGCAACGGTGGTGTTGCTGTCTGGGAAGTGCTGGCATCCCTGATCCGGAGAGGCATCCAAAGTGCAAGTGAGAGTCAAAATGTGACTTGAGCCCCATCCTTTTCAGAAGCAAAACTGGGAAGAAGAGGAAGAAAATACCATTAAAGTTTGGGGTTATATGCGTTATATATATTATATATATTTTATATATATATATACAGGGGTTATAGTACATAACTTTGGGGTTATACGCACCACCATGATCACTCTCAGGATGCAAACACTGACCACTGAAAAAAGATGACACAGCACTTGGGTTGCAAGCATCACGTTGTCTTAGCTGACAGCAGAACCCCTTTACGCAAATACACCTATAGACTTGCAGCCGGCAGTATTATGGTAATCATTTTCTTTTTGCCTTTCAGTTTTCTCTGAACGTTTGGCTTCCTGTTTTTTTTTCCTCTCCATTTTTGTCATCTGTCTGTTTGCCCTCATGTTTTCCTTGCCTCTCTCGATAGGTGGCCGCTAGGAAAGCCCCTTTTTGTTAGCAGCTGTCCCGCAGAAGGCACTTAAGCAGAACATACAGGAGAAGAGCATACATCAAACCCTAAACTTGCCATCAGCCCCATGGCACCAAGGGTAGCAGCTGAAATAGCTTTTTTTTCAGACTCTATGGCAAATTGTTTTTGTTTTTTTTTGTTCTTGTAGTGGTCAGGACTGTTACTCATGCCTGTTCTTCATTCAGCAGTAACCTGGGAGCGCTGGGGTGTTGCCTTGGCCAAGGCAACATCCGAATGAAGCCTGCACGGTTAAGAAGTCTCAAATTGCAGGTGATAAAAAGGAAAAGATCATAAAAAAGCAAATCTTTATAGAGCCGCTTTCTGCAAAAATTATGGCAGGGTTGTGATGTGGACTTGCAGATAAACGAGCAACAGGCAGGATCGGGTTGGGGGGGCAAAGAAAACTTGAGAAAAGGGTGGGCAGGAAAGATTACTGCCGCCCACAAAGGAGAGGGCAGCGATGGGGAGATGTCTTTCGGGCAGGCAATGCCTAACTTGGATGCCTGCTCTGCAGTTCCTGCGACCTCCCGGACTAAGCAGCCCAAGCGCCTGCCAAACGAATATTTCCCAGTGCCTCGAAACTTGTTTGAACAGGCACGAAGTATTTATTACGGGATTGATCTGGGAGCGCTCAGGCAGGAAAGGGTCTGCACTGGTTGCAGATTTGCAATCCATCTATTAGTTTATACGGGAAAAATGAGGAGGAGGACCTGGTGAGAAGCAGGCTGCTCCCGCGCTCCTTCTGCACGTTGCAACTCTACTCCACAGCCCGGGCATAATTTTTGCAGCACAGCTTCTTATTACCCTCCTATTAATCTGAATAATAAATTGCTAACAGGTAAAATAATACTAGGAAAAATGAGTCAGCTCTTCTATTAAAAAAATCACAGGGCTTGATCTTCTTACTGCTTGAAGAAACGTTAGAGGAATTTGAAATACACTAAGTAATTGTGGCAGTTAAGGTTATGATTCTGGCTGGATTGCACCAAATGGAGGTTTTAATTTTCTTTCATTTCTACTTACCTCTGAATATTAAATTGCACAAGAATGATGAGGTTTGCAAGTGGTGTTTTACTTTGGAATTTCCTTCATGTTTTTTTCTGTCTTGGAGGTCTGTTAATCTTTTTTTTTTTTTGGTGTGTGGGCAAAGCTTTGAATGCAGGGCCTGGCAATTGTGTCCTGGGAGCAAGGCAGCCGTAGAGAAGAGGATGTC